>NW_023270447.1:42446889-42868880 GCF_011800145.1 Mirounga leonina
TATCTATCTATCTATCTATCTATCTATCTATCTATCTATCTATCTATCCATCCATCTATCCATCCATGTGTCTATGTATTCATTAATCTATTACAACAGCCTAGACCATATATCCTAATTAATACTGAGAGTAGACTATAAACAAAGAAAGGAAATATACAGTTTGTCCAGTGGTAAGTGTATGCAGGAGACTGCAGCAGGGGTGAGGGAGAGTGAGTGCTGGTGGGTGGGAGGCCACATTTTCACTGTTGCTGTTAGACCTGCGTGGCCCATCATGGTCATCACTGGCCACACGTGCCTGTTGCTGAGCACTGAATGTGGCCAGCCCAAGCTGAGATGCATGGTAAGTGTAAAATACACTTTGGATTTCAAAGATTTAGCACCCAAAGCATGAATGCATAATATTTTGGATCTACTGGGTTAAATGAAATATATTGTTAAAATTAATTTCACCTGTTTTTATTTTTCAAAATGAGGCTCTTAGAAACTTTAAAATGACATATATTTGCATTTGTGGCTCACATGACGTTTCTACTAGATGGCGCTGCTTTAAGCTCCCATTAGCAATTCCTGCCCTGTTCTTCCCTCTTCCCCGAGGCTGCCTGTTCTTCCGTCTTCCCCGAGGCTGCTGTTTCCATTGTGTCATTGACTCCCCCCCCCCCCCCCCCCCCCCGCCAATTCCAGTCTTTCCACAGTCCTTTCATGGGGGGTAAGTCCTGCTCTCTGGGTATTAGGGTTCGTCAAGAATAATCATGATCATCCATTAGACTCCTTCAGAGACCCGGGAGAGGGAGGCCCCCACACGTGGGCAGAGTGCACAACTACCTCTTTGGAGAGCAGCTGAGAAGCACCAGAAGGCTTTGCCTCTCAAAAGAACACCCCTTTCTCCAACAGGACCACCACAATACATGAACTCTCCCCACGAAGATTTTGCCTTTACCTTTAATGTTTTTGTTTCTAGAAGACCCCGGGCAAAGAAAGTGGCCTTTGGAAACTGAGCCACGGTGTTCAAGAGCAAGGGCTTCGGGGTCATGTACAACAGGGTTCACATTCTAGCTCTGCCCTCCCTACCTGTATGGCCTTGAACAAATTCTTAGCCGTTTCAGGCATCCATTTCTCCAAAGCTAGGAAACTATGACCGACACCTCACACCACGGTTCCACCTTTAACACACATGCCATGGATATAGTCCAACTCTCAGACTAAAGACCCCAGGCCCCCAGCCATCCCTCTTAAGAAGCTGTTCAGAATCAGGAATAAGAATAAAAAAAAAATATGGCTACAGGGGTATGAATCACCTTTGCTTCCACTGCCTCACGGAAAAATTCTGCCAACAGGGAGTGGGTTGGGAAAGGCAGTAAAAGGGGAACCACATTCCCATCAAGTACACACAATAAATGTCAAAATTCCTGTCATGCACGTATGGCATTCTACCTGGAGGCTAAGGGGTCAGGACTATGCATGAAAAAAATTAATTGAAATGGTTCTTCAAGAAGAAGGGAAAACAGGGCAACGTGGCGTATCCTCAGTAAAATGTCCTTTTCACAATGACCCTTGGGTTACGCCAGCCAGAGAAGGGCTGTCAGGGTGATGCTGGCTGATGCACGATGAAGTGTTTCATTAACACTGTCAAATCATGACAACATTTACGGGTCCAAAAGCTGCACCTTAACGTGTTACTCAGACATAAATCTTACCTGACTTCGCATAGCTGGGAACAGTTGACATACCAACAGCTTTCATCCATGAATCACATCGGGGAGTCAGTGCTTTCTATGCATTATTCCATTGCACTCTTACCGCAACACTGGGAGCTGGCTAGAGTTAACCCTAATTTACCAAGCCTCAAAGAGGCTTCTCGATTTTCCCCTGATCTGGGGAGCACCAGAATGAGGGTTAGAATCGGCTCCCTCTAACGATTGGCTATGCTGCTTAAAATAGAGAAAAGTCAGGTGCGCCATGTTTGCATTTATTATGAAATATTAAACTTCTAAGGATGGAATTTTACCTTGAATACTTTAATTATTTTTAGGGAGACTAAATGCTGGTGAATTGATCCCCCTGACTAGGAAGTGGACTGGGAGCCTGTGCGTGATGAGAATGCCCCTGGGAAGGCCAGGTGCACCACAGAGCATGTCTGGGAGGAAGGCAGGAATGGTAAACCTGCCGGAGTGATGTTGGGGCATTTTTTTAAAACTCTGGAACACTTTGCTTATCAACGAAATGGGAAGACTTGCCTCTGCACTGCCTTGATCCCTGAGGTTTCGTACGGCAGTGTCTGTGAAAATGCTTTAGTTAGCAATAAAACCTTACCTGAAGGGTACCAGACTGCTCTGAGGATGCAGTGGGATACAGAAGGGCAAGCGCTGGGGGAGATCTGACTTCTACAAGCCTGAGTGATTTTGGAAAATGTGATTGTTATAACTTCTTCCCCCCCTCATTGGTTTGAGGAAAGAAAATTACCCTTTAAAAAAAAAACCCAAACCAAATTGGAGTTGAATTAGAAAATAGTGTTGTACAGTGGGATCCTGCTTACAAAGCACTTTCCATGCATTATCTCATTTGATCCTCCAAACCACCCTCAGAGGCAGATATTTTAAAGATGAGGAAAATGAAGAGAATGAGTAGCTTCCACTTCATCATTAGCTGTCAGCTGGCAAGATGCGGGACTCAATACCAGGTCTGTAGATGTGAAATCTAAGGTCCTTTCTTCTTTGTTTAGTTTCCTCTGAGCTGAGCCTCCATTCTCCCACTTCTCCATCTATTCCTTGCCCAAAAAAACTGTTTAGCAGAATATAATTTAACATCACTGGTCAATCACTGGTCTTCTTAATCAGCTGTTGGTTGAGGAGCATATTTGTTTTCTAGCACTCTCTTCTGTCTCAGAGTGTTTGAAAGACAGATTAGACTTGGCCTCTACCCTCAGGAAGCATGTAGTCTTTCTAGACAGATAAGATATAAAATGTTGAAACAGAGCAAGAGGAAGTGCGTTAAATCATATTGCACGGAATCTAAGTGTAATAGACTCAGCAAAGGAAAACACCACAGGAGGCTGGGGGTGGTCAGGGAAAACTTCCTGGAGGAGGTCTCTCAAAGTCATGGCAGAATGGGGGCCAGAGGTCAGTTTCTGAGTCCCAGCCGAGTCTTCTTCTTAATATAGATTGGTAGATTATATATTTAAAATGCCTTTTACTTTAAACACACACACACACACACACACGTACCACTCTAGTGTGTTACTTGGTTGCTCAACATAAATCCTGCCAAGCAGAGAGTGTTTGTTATCTAAGAGTGGATCATATGTTAGTCAAAATGACCATCACAGTATCAGTAAAATTGTGGACAGCTCTCACCATGACATACTGCTTTTGTAAAAGAGCTATACTTTCTTAGGTAATACTCATTAAAAAAAAAAAAGAAAAAGAAAAGGCATTCTTTTATGTGGCTTTCCCAAAAATGCAGTCTGGAAATCTAAATGCCCAAGTAGTAAAGCTGCCCCTTTTGAAACCTCCTTTATATCTACCATGTGCAGATTCACCAGGCATAACATTTAAAAAATTGTGACACAAAACCCCTGCCCCTCCTTTCAAGTTTGATATAGCCAGTTTCATGTTCGACATCACTGTTCATAGAAACACTTTTTGATCTGAGGAGATAGGAAACACAGCCGTCCCCTGGCTGGGATGTAAGGATCCTAGAGAATAGCAGGGATTAACTTGAAAGTGCGGGGGAATGGGATGTCCCTGTTTCCTTAGCGACCGAGAGTTCACAAGAAATTCCCTATTTGTTTCAACACATTGTATATCTGTGTCTCCCAAGCCAAACTCTGGGTCTGACAGAGTAAGTACATCAGAAAGAAATGTTGAATGAATGAAGATCTGCTTTCTTTGATGATTTTATACTCTCTGGGACTTTGAGAGTCCTTATTATAAATAATAATATTGATCATTTGTTGGCATGTGTATGGTAAGCACTTTAGAATTATGGTCTTATTTGCACCATACAACAATCACAAGGGGCTGATATTACTCCCATTTAATAGACCAGAAACAGAGGCTTAGAGAAATGAAACAGTTTGCCCAAGGTCCCACCCAGGTCCTCGCGATGAGCCCATGATTCCAACCTCTGTTTACAAAGCTGCTCAATCTTGATGTGTATCAGGCAGGAAGAGAGAGAGAACAAAGGCAGATAATAAAAATACCTAGTATTTATCAAGTATGTGTACTTTTTAAGTGATATATATACTCTATCTCATTTAATTATCATTACAACCCTAAGAGGCAGGTTCTTATCAGCCCCTCATACAGATGAATAAGATGAGACATTTATACAAGAATTTAAGAAACTTGTTTAAGGTCACCTAGTTAAGTAAAGGAATAAGGTACCAGATAGGAAACTGTACATATTTACTTATCCTTTTCTTAAGAAAAAAAAAAAAAAAATCCCAACTATCTTATTTTTGGCTCACTTACCCCTACTTTACGAAAACTGGACTATAACAGTATTAATAGTCAAATGATTCTGGTTAATTGAATATTCCAGTTAATGGAAAATTTATTGCCCATCTGGTGATGTCGGGAGCCCCGGCTTTCTCACCTGTGCAAAGGGAAGGTGGCGCAGGCTGAATGTGGTTCATGGTCCCTGCCAAGAAGTGACTTGGGAGGCTCTATGAGCCCCTCCTCACTCACCACTTCTCCGTGGTGCTGAAAGGCAGGTGACGCATGTTTGAATCACATCAATCAGAAAAGGCCATGTGACAGGTTTGTTAATGCCATCGTAAACTGCACCTCGGTTGATCTGTCAGCACTTCCAATACCTGGGCCCTGGCTGTACAGCAGAACAGACTAAGCATGTCTCTCCCACCCTGTCTTTAAAGGTGCGGTGGGGCCGTGGGGCCAGGGGTTCTTTCGGTACTAACCTTCTGAGGAAGCCAGCTCTGTCCTTCACACCTACCCTGGGCAGCTCGGTACTCTCAATGACGGGGCCCCTTCCCCATCAGTCGCTCCTCCGGAAATGACTCCTCTTCCACTTCTCAACATTTCAACATTTCTCAATGGGGTGTGTTCACTGTCTGGCAAGTGGCGTATTTGGCTGAGGAATTCTATATACCCGAGTAGAATTCTACTCTACTGACCCAGCTATATGTCAGTCGTGTTGCAAGCTGCAGATGGCCTCGAGTTGCTGAGATGGGCGGCAAGAAAAAGCTGACATCTTCCAGCACCATCTCATGATTCAGTCATTAGCTGGGTCTTTTCGGCTTGCTCCTCCCCACAGGTGAGTGTCATCTTGGGCCCAAGTTCACTGATCATGACCCCACATGTAACAAGTTAAAGGCACACAGGCAGAATTCTAGGGAAGAGGAAGAGAATGGATCGGCTTCCCCATGCCAAGAGCCATGCCAAGCACTTTAAACTTTCCCCCTTGTAATCGGCATGTGTCCCCAGGAGTCAGAGTGTTAGTACCTTCATTTTATAGGTGCAGGTGGGAAGGGGGCTGTTAAATGTTCAAGCTGCACCTCCAAACCAGATCTGTATGACTCCCAAAGAAAAATCCTTGGATATTTTTAACTTCATGCTTTTATTATCTGAGACTAAAACCTGGAACTCACCCAGATTAACTGCATCTGGGTTTCTTCCAAAGTGAGCTTCTCTTAGGAATTTCAAATGGGGGTTCTTGACAGACACATGGAACTTGAGAGGTTGTGACATCTGACACACCAAATCGGACACATTTGTAATCGTTTCTGTGCAAGATCCCCCCCCCACACACAAATTTCTCTTCCTCTTTGTCCCTTGTTTTTCTTGATTACATGGTGGGGAGGAAGTCATGATGGGGTCAATCTGTCTTCCAATTTAGAATCGTAACACTGGTTTGCTGACTTCTGCGCAGTGAGATCCTGGATCATTAACTACCATATTAACCTTTAGCTTCTTCATCTGTAAAATGGGCTGATGACTCAACCACTTACCTGCTTAGCACGCTGTGGAATAAAAAAAGAAAAACTTTCTATCAAAGCCCTTCATAACCTGCTAAGTGCTAGGTCCACTTTTACTACCTGACTCATTCTTTCAACAGACATTAATAATGCCTCTTTGTGAAAAGCACAGTGTTAGGCCATCTGGTGGGTACAGATGAATAAAATGCAATCTTTGCTCTTAAAGTATGTACATTTTTAAGAGGGGAGATATTTACATGAATAACTATAACAGAATGTATGGAAAACACAAGCATCAGAACAAAGAGAAATATAAGATGCTATGGAACCACTGAGCAGGGTAAGTGATGAGGATTTGGGAACATGGAAGAAGCCAGCATAGTGAAGAGCAATCTAGAAGATAAAATCTACAAAACTTGGCACTGTCTCATTAAATTTTGTATTCATGGGGTGCCTGGGTGGCTCAGTCGGCTAAGCGTCTGCCTTCGGCTCAGGTCATGATCTCAGGGTCCTGGGATCGAGTCCCACCTCGGGCTCCCCGCTCCATGGGGAATCTGCTTGTCCCTCTCCCTCTGCCTCTGCCCCCTCCCTGCTTGTGCTCTCTGTCTCTCTCTCAAATAAATTTTGCATTCATTCATCTGTTAAACAGTTATCACATGATTATGTGCCGGCTAGTGTGTAAGTTACTGAGCTAATGTGTACAGGTTGAATGGCAAATGCTGGCAGGCTGTCTATTGGGCAATGTCCAATGGGAAGCTGGTAATGCAGATCTCAAGTTCAGGAAGGGTCAAGGGTGGTTGGCAGATGGCAGCCATCCTTACAGAGCTAGCAGTTGAAGCTATAGGAACTGATGTGCTCACCCAGCTATACGGGTGAGATTAAATGGTGAATACGTTGGAAGGGCAGGGACAGAAATTGTGGGGTGTCCATAGATATGGGGTTGAAAGCAAAAGGAATTAGCAGAGCAGGTGAAAAAGTCTCAGAGAGGTAGAGAAAAGGTGAAAAAATATGAATAACGTGTAACCAGCACCATCCCATTCTACAAAGATATAGTACATTGGCCATGGAGAAGAAACCACTGGATTTACCAGTTAGGAACTTTTCAGTGCTCCTTGTATTAGCATACAGCTTAATGATCTGATCCTGGCCACTAGTAACCACAATAACACGTATGATTTGCATCCTAGTTCTGTCACTTATTAGCCATGTGCTTGGACAACTTTTTTTTTTTTTTTAAAGATTTTATTTATTTATTTGAGAGAGAGAATGAGAGACAGAGAGCATGAGAGGGAGGAGGGTCAGAGGGAGAAGCAGACTCCCTGCCGAGCAGGGAGCCCGATGCGGGACTCGATCCCGGGACTCCAGGATCATGACCTGAGCCGAAGGCAGTAGCTTAACCAACTGAGCCACCCAGGCGCCCCTGACTTGGACAACTTAACCTTTCTGTGCCTTGGTTGAGGAAAATACCTTTATTTGCTTCTTCTGATTATTAAGAGAACTCAATAAACAGAATAGTCCTTACCCACAATAGTCCTTAGGACAATTCTTGACACATGATGAGCACTCAGTAACTGTTAGCTATTACATGTAGGCCAATCCATGTAAAAAGGCCTGTTTTTCCAAAGCTCTTGGCCTCTGAATTGAGGGGCCAAAGATCAGATCAACCCCTTCATCCTCTGCCAGGCTCCCACTCCATGCGGGGCATCCCCTGCTTCGTAAAGGAACCCAAGGCTCTGGGCTGGCATTCTTGGGAAGGTGTGTCATGTGAACCATACCATTGTCTGGGATTTTACTGCAAAGCTGACCAGGTTTTGGAAACATAAGGACTTTTTATTGATGAGCTCTGGGTAAACCACTGTAAACAAGTCCTAAAAACCATCACATTAGACCAGTGTGTAAACTGTGGAAAGTGAACCCAAATCTAACACACGGTAATAAGGAAAAAAAATAACAGGGAGATTTTGTTACTTTTAATCATAGGTTTTTAATCCATAGGTTTTCTGTTAATGGGTTCAAAGAATTTAATTAGCTTTTTCCATTCTATGTGGCATCTCATTTGTCCCTGTTATTTTACAGATGGAGGCATAGAAATGTGGAATGACTAGCCCACATCTATCTTCTCAGAACCTGCTCCCTGACCCGCCCTGTGGTGCATAATTGTGGGGCTGTGGACATGTACCAAGGCTTCGAGTGTCCCCAGCTTAGAGGACAACTCCCTAAGGCTTCACAATGGCTGAGGAGCCTGTGGCCCAGCTTGCTGAGGACCTGCGCTTCTGAGGATTTTGGGGAAGTGTGGCAAAACTATTAAAGTACCTTTGAAATCGGTTTAGATTGTGGGAGTAGAAACCTGGGGAAGCTAAATTTACTTACAAGTCAACTGGATTAACACTGAAGTAATTTTCCTTGTGTAAACCCAATTTTAGGGTAATGCATGAGCTAAACTTGCAGCAGGGGGCTGAGACACAGATTTCCTGTGTTGTCGAGCTCCTGCAGATCTCAGCAGATAAAAAAGCTATTATCCTGGCAGAAATGGAAGCATCCTCAAATCCTGTCAGAGGGCAGCACTGACAAAAATTACAACCAAATGTAGTTTTACACCGATTTGCTTTCTTAAGTCTGGCCCCTAAAAGCAAAACATTTTCTTATAGGAGAAGTTTGGTAAAAACACAAGAACGCTCTTGCTTAGGAAATCTCTAGGGAATGCCAGGGATGGATAGCAGAAGATTTCTGATAGAAGAGAGAAGATTTGGAACAAGTTTTTGCACGGCATCATTGTCCCTTCCTTATCCTTCCTTCCTTCCTTCCTTCCTCACTTTCTCCCTTCCTCCCTCCCCCCGTTCTTTCTTTCCTTCTTTTTCCTGAAATCACCTGGGCTCACAAAATACGGTCTGAAAGGACTTTTTAAAATTGTTTCAAGTTAAAGGTCTTTTCCCCACTGCTCTGAACATGCTCCCTTAATCCTTATCTACTCTTGGCCCCTCCAGAACTATCCTATATTCTGCTTCCGAGATACATGGAGCTTCTGAGGAGCTTGTGAGAGTGTTCAAACGTCCTTGCCTTCATTTCTTATCTGGTGAAATGAGGAAGACCAAAGCTTAACCCTCACAAGGAGAGTCAAAAAATATGTAGCCAATGAACACTATGTAATTTTCCATAAAGATACACTTTAATTGCATTAGCACTAACCTTGAAATTGAAAACAAAAACGACCCTCATTAGTTATCCTATTTTTTAGGCGGGAAGCAAGAAGAAACATGCGCATGGAAGTTAGAGACCTGAGTTCTAATTCTAGCTATGATAGTCACTAGTTGCCTGTCCTTGGGGTTCAAAGTCAGACAGAACTGGATTCAAATCCCAGCTCCAACCTCATAGGTCAGCTTGGGAAAGTTACTTGCCATCTCTGACCTTCAGGTTCCTCGGTGTCAAATGGAGGAAGTAATACTCACCTCTGCGTTCTCTCTTCCCATATTACCATCTATCTACATAATAAAATCTGGTTAAAATGGACAATATGGATAAGAGGAGAATAGATGGATTTTAGAAAAGGCATAGGAGGAAAGTGAGCCGCCTTCATTGCTTTGGATATTAGAAAGATTCACACACGGATTCTGATTGCAGCTGCTCAGTCATACATTCATTCCACAAATACTTAATTCAGCATTTGTACGTGCCTGTTGTATACATGAAGAAAACTTGGCCTCAGGGAAGAGTCAGACCAGCCTATGCAGAGGGGACAAAGAGGGGAGGCTGGGGAGTGCAGAGGAGGGCACAGGACCTTGAACTGGGGGGTGATGTAAAGGCTTCCCAGAGGAAGTGGTATCTAAACTGAGAGCTGAAGG
Source organism: Mirounga leonina (assembly GCF_011800145.1). Lineage (NCBI taxonomy): Eukaryota > Metazoa > Chordata > Mammalia > Carnivora > Phocidae > Mirounga > Mirounga leonina. Next base: position 42,456,664 of record NW_023270447.1, read on the forward strand.
GAAACAGCGGCAGTGAGAATGTTCCAGATGGCAAGAACAGCCTGCATGGACTGCTGAGCAAGTAACAACTGAATCATCATCCAGGATTCTGAACTGTAGAGGGGTGGGGGGTGGGGATGAGGGCAGAAGAGGCTAGAGGGGCAAGGCAGGACAGGACAGATTAGGAATGTCTTTATGCATCAAGGAAAGGTGTCTGTACTTATCCTTAGGGCAAAAGAGAAACACAGGAAGATTTTAAACAACACAATCATTTTGCAGCTCAGGGAGTCACGTGACCTAGAGCTCACAGCAACTGGCTTGATTTTCTTTACCAAAGGACAACCTATGGAATGCAGGTCTGTAATGATTACGAACCAACCTTTTGGTCCAGTAACATGAGGAAGATCAGTTCCTAAATACAGTACACCTCAGACCTACAAGTGATAAGTAAGTGCTTACAATGATTATTTTTAGTGCTTAAAATTGAACAAATCCCTTTGGGTCTTTGGGCCTGCCCAGATCAAAGGCTCTAAGTGATTTGCTAATTGCAGCCCATATGCTAAATGCCACCCAGAAATATTATTTGCTGGTAGCAGATGGAAACCGGTTTCAAATACACTCACGTACATGAGTGATATATAGGGTCTGAGTTACATCTGCCTACAGGGTCAGAGTATGACGCTTGGAGGTCAAAGCCCAAAAAAGACCACATATTCCCTGCCCATCCCACGCCACCAAGGTGTAGGAGATTGGGCTGCCTCAGTTCTGACAAAGCTCAGAGAAATCCTGGGCACAGTGCTTCTCCAACTGAGGTGTCCATAAGATGCCCCCGAGAGAGCACACACTTTGGATTCCCTAAGAGGGCAGGCCAACGATGCAGACTGTCAGGAAACACTCCCAGGGATCTGACTCAGAAGTCCAGGGTGCGGGGTGCATGGGTGGCTCTGTCGGTTAAGCGTCTGCCTTAGGCTCGGGTCATGATCCCAGGGTCCGGGGGTCAAGTCCCACATCGGGCTCCCTGCTCAGTGGGGAGCCTGCTTCTCCCTCTACCTGTCACTCTCCCTGCTTGTGTGCGCTTTCTCTCTCTATGACAAATAAAATCTTAAAAAATAAAACCAAAACAAAACAAAAGAGAAGTCCAGGGGGGGATACAGGAATGTACATTTTTCACAAGCGACATGTGGGATGCCCACCAGACTGCGAGAAACATGGGGCTGGGGCTAGAGGAGAGTACCATCTCCACAAACAGAGTAAGGGATGAAAGTGACCCTGAGCTGCCCCTAAAGCAGGGTTTATATTGGAATTACCTGAGGAGTTTTTTCCCTATTTCTATATCCTGGCCTCAACCCTAAAGATTCTGATTCAGCAGGTCTAGGGTGGATCCCAGATCCCTGAGGCCCTTGGAAAAATTCATTTCCCCCAGTTCTTCTAGGCATTTGGATTCAGTAGGACTAGGGTGGGGTCACTTCCCCCAAGGGATGCTTGTGATCCCATAAACCTTGTTGAAACTAGTTGCTAAACAACTTCTTCCTGTCCCCCTGTACACATAAACCCCAAGATATAGGATGTCACTTGGACCTCTTCTCCCTGATTCTTCTGTCATTATTGATCACTATCATTAGTGATCAATATCCATTCACTTTTTTGTTTTAAAATGTTGTATCGGTGTGTGTGTGTGTGTGTGTGTGTGTGTCTGTGTCTGTGTAGGGTAGAGTGAAGGCTCACTCAACATGACTTGTTCAGGGCTCAGGAGCCCCATAGTGATTCCCATTGCTGGCTTCTGCTCATGTCGCTCACCTCTATCCTAGAAGTGGTGTGCCAAACACATCTGGTTATTTGAAAGTTCTGGTTATTTAAGATTTTGCTAGACCACATGTTTTGTGACCTAGCACTTAGAGCTAATAAGTGAGTAAAAACAAAAACAACAACAGATGGCTAAAGTATGATGCTCAACTCAAGACAAAAATTTGTATAACTATATAATATAATTAAACATGTAATTTCCTTGCCATTAAAATGATTATGATTTAGCACAGGGCCAAACCTTGACCACTGCTGCTGAGTATTTATGGCCGGCTCTCTCAGAACACAGAGGTGGCTAGAGAAATAGGCTCTTCTCTCCCCTACCTCCACTTGATGAATGATTATTTTACTTAGTAATAGAGCAAGTGAGACCAAATTTGAAAATACCTCAGAGGTGAGGCCCAATACAATTATATTTATAAATATGGGTTATCGTGATCAGCTCTAAGTGGAGGGCTTAAAATAGAAATTTAAAAAGTGAAGCGATGAAATAAAGTCTGTACAAATCATCAAAAGGACTTTATTTGCTGGCACCTTAAAGCGTGTTCTGGAAATTTATTAACAAAACCGGACTTTAAAAAAAAAAGACCCCCTAGATCCCCTCTTTTTTTTTTTTTTTTTTTAAAGATTTTATTTATTTGGCAGAGAGAGACACAGCGAGAGAGGGAACACAAGCAGGGGGAGTGGGAGAGGGAGAAGCAGGCTCCCCGCTGAGCAGGGAGCCCAATGCGGGGCTCGATCCGAGGACCCTGGGATCATGACCCGAGTCGAAGGCAGACGCTTAACGACTGAGCCACCCAGGCACCCCTAGATCCCCTCTTTAAAGTTGAGAAACACAAAAGTGAATAAGCACCTTACAAAGATTATCTCAGTGATAAAACCGAAAAAGAACTGGTTATGATTGCCCTGTGAAGAATCTCTAGAGCACACAAAGGCTCTCTAATCACCTAAACTAGTTATCATTGCTTGTGATAATTCTCACATTGGTGTAGCGCTGACAGCTGTGCTTAAGAGGGCTGCGCCTTACAACCAGACAGCAAGTTCAAGTGCTGGCTCTGCTACCTACTGGCCACCTGTGCTCAAACAAATGCCAAACCTTCTCTGTGCTTCACCTTCCTTGTGTGTAAAATGGGGACAACATCTACTTGTTGAGGTTATTCTAAAAATTAAATGAGATAACACATGTAAAACACGTAATATAACATGCATGTCATAAATGGCAGCTCTATTCTTCTTCTTCTCATATGAGCATTTCAACAACCATGTGAGAACAGTATCGTCCCCCTTTCAGACGAGGAAAGTGAAGTTCAGGAGGCAGCAATGACTTGTCAACTGCATGCTCCTCCTTAGTGGCAGGGCAGGATTCTGGCGGGGAGAGACCGACAGAGTGCAGAGCACATGCACAAAAGTGTGAGGCAGGAAAAAAAAAAAAAGCCATAGTTAGAAAACAGAAGAAAAGCAGGTGTCCCAAATGACTGTACCTGTGGGCCAAGACTTGATTATCTATGGGAGGCTAAGATATGTAGGACCTCATGCTGTATTGCTTAGCAGAGGTCTGGGCACAAAATTAATGATTTTCCTTCTTTACTCAGTATCGTCCTTGCAAATCCGACCACACGTGGCTTTAAGTAAAAATAATTACAAGAATAGATGGAGAACTACCCACAGGAAGACAGCTGGCCATGGTCAAGATGACCAACTACAAGGGCCAGGGTGTGCAAAGGAACGCTGCCTCTTGCATTTACTAGTTGTAGGATCTTGAGCCAAGTCACATCACCCCGCTGAACCTCAGCTTCTTCATCTACAATATGGGATTCATAAGACTGAGTATTTTGTAAGGAAGTGTGTAAGGAAGTCTAGCAGATAACATAGATAAGTAGCCTAGTTCTGCCATTGATGTTTTGTGTTGGCTAGTTCTCTGCTGTGGGGAGCTGTGCTGTGCATTGCACGGTGTTAGGCAGGATCCCTGGCCTCTACCTGCTAGATGCCCACAGTGCCCCTTTAGTTGTCATAACCAAAAATGTCTCTAGACGTTGTTAAATGTCCTCTGGGGAGGGGGGCAAAATCACCCCTGCTTGAGAACCACTGTCCTAGTCTAATTCCTGGCATATAATGGGTGTTCAATACATGTTCATTCTTTCCCTCTTTATAGCTGAAACTTTATTTTCTGGTGAGGTAAGATCCAACTAATTTGGAGTCTCTGTTAATTCAAATATTGGCAGAACTGAAGTCCATATTTTCATTAATATGGGAAAAATTAGCAGTGTACATAATAATCCAGAAGACAAAGATTCACTTGTGAAAACATACTATTTATAAGCACTTATGTGAAAGTCATTTACATTCAATTAGTATAGTAAGTAAAAATCTTAAACATTTATCAAAGCCTTGAAAAATACATTGACTGCCAATCATTTTTAAGCAAATTTAAATTGATAACTACACTTAAAGGTGTTGAAATGGCAATTATATTTTTAAAAACTTCAGCAATTTCTGATTTTGTCTATTGCAGATTAACTTTGTCTTTAAAAAAAATTACTTTTTTTATTTTTTTTATATATTTTTAAAGATTTTATTTATTTATTTGAGACAGAGAGAATGAGAGACAGAGAGCATGAGAGGGAGGAGGGTCAGAGGGAGAAGCAGACTCCCCGCCGAGCAGGGAGCCCGATGCGGGACTCGATCCCGGGACTCCAGGATCATGACCTGAGCCAAAGGCAGTCGCTTAACCAACTGAGCCACCCAGGCGCCCCCCAAAAAATTACTTTTTTTAAAATGGAAGTCTAATTAACACACAGTGGTATATTAGTTTCAGTGTACAATATGATTCAACAATTCTATATATTACTCAATGTTTACCATGGTAAGTGTTGTCACCATCTGTCACCAAACAACATCATTACCATCTTACTGACTATATCCCTATGCTGTACTTTTCATCTCCACAAATTATTTATTTTGTAACTGGAAGTTTGTACCTCTTAAGCCCCTTTGTCTATTTCACCTATTCCCCCACCCATTTACCCTCTGGTAATCACCAGTTTGTTCTCTCTATTTAAGAGCTGTTTTTTTGGTCTTTTTTTCTGTGTCCATTTGTTTTGTTTATTAAATTCCATGTATGATTGAAATCATATGGTGTTTGTCTTTCTCTGTCTGACTCATTTCACATAGCATTATACCCCCTAGGTCTATTCATGTGGTTGCAAATGGCAGATCTCATTCTTTTTTACGGCTGAGTAATATTCCATCATATAAATATACCGCCTCTTCTTTATCTATTCATCTACCGATAGACACTTGGGCTGCCTCCATATCTTGGCTATTGTAAATAATGCTGCTATAAACATAGGGGTGCATGTATCTTTTTGAGTTAGTTTTTGAGTGAAATTGGACCACGTTCCTACACCATACACAAAAACAAACTCAAAATAGATTAAAGACCTAAGCGTGAGACCTGAAACCATAAAACTCCTAGAAGAAAACGTAAGCAAAATTTTTCTTACATTGGCTGTAGAAGCATCTTTCTAGATATGTCTAATGAGGGAAGGGAAACCAAAGCAAAAATAAACTATTGGGACTACACTAAAATAAAAAGCTTTTACACAGTAAAGGGAATCATCAACAAAATGACAAGGCAACCTACTGAATGGGAGAAGATATTTGCAAATGACATATCCAATAAGGGGTTAATATCCAACTATATAAAGAACTTACACAACTCAACACACACACACACACCCCCTAATAATCCCATGATTATTATCACAGAAAACATGGACATTTCTCCAAAGAAGACATACAGTGGTTTCTGCTTATCCCAGAAAACACGAACAGACATTTCTCCAAAGACATCCAGATGGCCAACAGACACATGTAAAATGCTCAACATCCCTCATCATCAGGGAGCTGCAAATCAAAACTACAATGAGATGTTACATCAGACCTGTTAAAATGGCTAAAATAAAAAAGACAAGAAATAACAAGTTTTGGCGAAGATGTGGAGAGAAAGGCACCCTTGTACACTGCTGGTGGGAATGTAAGTTGGTACAGCCATTGTGGAAAACAGTATGGAAGTTCCTCAAAAAATTAAAAATAGAAATACCGTATGATCCAGTTATACCACTGCTGAGTATTTACCCAAAGAAAACAAAAACACCAACTTTCCCTTTTAATAAGTCAGGGGGTGCTTGGCTGTCCCAGTGGAGTGTGGAACTTTTGATCTAAGGGTTGTGAGTTAGAGCCCCACATTGGGTGTAGCAATTACTTGAAAACAAAACCTTAAAAAAAAATAAGCAGGTTAATGAGGCTTTGTTTCACTCACACATCTAAAGTGGAGGATATTTTATAACTGCTGCACTGAGGCTTTCTACATTCTTTTTAAGCAGGAAATTCTTTTATATGGCTAACCTAACATCTTCCTGCTGCCTTTTTAGCCTGTTTTTCACTGTTCAAGCTTCAGTGGAAAACGAGACCAGCTGTTCGTCGGAAGAGCTTCATTCTCGTACACTTGGAGATTGTAAGTAGCATCTGGCCTGGCCTGGGACTTCCTCTTCTGGACCAGTGGTTCTCAATAGGAGGCAAGTCTGTACCACAGGGGACATCTGGCCATGTCTGAAGACATTTTTGGGCTTTGTTGCAACTGGGGCCTAAGGAGCTACTGGCATCTAGTGAGTGGAGGCCAGAGATATTGCTAAACATCCTACAATGCACAAGACAGCCCCCTACAACAAAGATTTCTCCCACTCCAAATGTCAGCAGTGTCAAGATTGAGAAATCCTGTTCTAGACCTTGGCTCTGAATGATTTCAGCAAATGAACAATGAGCAAACTGTCTTAAACACACACACACACACGCACACACACACCCCAAAGTCAATTAAATCCTGCTTGTCTGGCTTTGAGATAGATGTTGCCTTCTTCAGGAAGCTTTTTTAGTCTGACGTTTGGGAGCCCCTCTCTGGACACCATAGGCCTTTGTGCATGGCCCCATCATAGCATTTTATGATACCAGCACAATGCTGGCTCACAGTGGATGTGGAAAAAACAACAGCTGAATAAATGTATAGCTGTGGGATCCAACAATGGGTCCTTGAGCATTTAGGGCTCCTGGGGTTCCCTTGACCTCCCTCTCTGGACATGTCCCATGTAAGCTCTGAGGGCATCTGAGGGACTGCTCTTGGTGACAAGAAGGGAGAGGGGATGAGAAGGAGCTGGGTTTGCTTGCCTCACTCTTCCCTGTCTACACCAGGAGCTGGAGTTTATTTTCCTTCTCTGCCTCACACTGACAGGAATATAGATTTGGTTCCATTTCACATCTCACTTAATCATCTGAAATGTAAAAACTGAACAAACAGATCTGATTCCACACTCTTCACACTCCTTCTTGTGGTGCTGCTAAGTAGAGCTGTTAAACAGGAGAAATGTGGAGGTCAGGGTTCTGCTACTTGTAGTAGGTTAGCTGTCTATGCCTCAGTCTCCATTCTCCCCAGACCTCTCCCCAGCCCTACTCTGTGCTTCTTGAGAGCAAGGCCTTCTTTTCCTCATTGCCTGAACACAGAGGTGCGATGGTTATTAATGGGCACCAGCTCTTAATGGGCAGCCAGTAACTATCGAGGATTCCAACACATTGATAAAGTGATCACAGTTGATCTTAAAGCTGTACTCAGTCAATTTCTAAGATTCTTTGCTATTCCTTGATTATGCCAAGTACGTTCCCGTCAAGAAGCTTTCACACTGACTGTCCCCTTTGTCTGGAACACACTTCTCTCAGATAGACTCCCTCACTTCACTCAAGCCTTTGCCCAAATGTCACCATATCAGGAAGGCCTCCCCTAATCAACCTGAGAGTAACGTAGTAGCCCTCTCCCCTATCACCTCGTTTCCTCTTGTTCCGCTTCCTATTTCTTCATAAGCAATCATTCCTTCCTGGCATCACTGGGTTTCCCCTCAAGAATGTAAGCTCTGTAAGAGAGCGAGCCAAATCTCTGCCTATTTCTCTCACAGTAGCTCCTCATCTCCTAAAACAGTAAGTAGCTGGCTTGTAGTAAGTGCTCAGTAAATATCTGTGGATCACATGAAAGTCTCACGGCCAATCTTGGTCAGGAACTTATACCATGACCATCTCTGTCTTTCCCCATTCCACTAACATGTGATGGGTTATCAAGTGTATTCATTAATTCCGCCTCTCTTAATCAATTTCACATGTTCACATCTGGTCATTACTTAGTGTTTATCAAACTGAACTAAGGGCTCCTGAAGAATCCTTAGGAATGAGACCAGGTCATGGTGAGCAGAGACTCCGCATTCTCCACCCCATGGCACTGTCACCCTCTCCATGCCCTCAGATACAGAGTCCCTTGAAATCTAGTTTTCAGGTCTTTATTGTATTCTAGGCATAAGTTAAAACTCTTGCTCCATTTACTTTTTGCATTCAGAGCAGTAAACTTTTTTCAGAACCACCATAGAAGGTAAAAATAAAGGAGAATTTCTATACATAAGACTGTAAGACACTCTGTGACCCTGAGCCTCTCTTTTTTTCCAAACCCCTTTTATTTTTGTAAAAGAATTCACTATGTGTAGGCATCTGGCTTGTAAAAATAAATACAGCGACTAGTTTTCCCAAATAACTTGGCCTAATCTTTGAGTGCTCCTGAAAAGATTTGTCTCCTGAGATGTGGCAATCTTGCGGAGCAATCTATTCCATGGTCCAGGCACAAGAGAGGGCACCTACCTAGGGTGATTTACAGGCTCCAGAATGTCTGGGTTTTGAATCAGGACTAACTCTGGACTCCATAGAGTTAGATGTTTTCTTATGGAGGGTGGATCACTAGTGTTCACGATACCCTTAAAACAGATTTGTTATGACTCGGACATGTACAGGTTTGATCAGTTGAGGGCATGTAACTAGCAGGAGTTTTGATATTTTTCCAGCTTAATTTTATAACTTTACTTAAACACAGAATGAATGTTGGGAGCATTTATTTATTGAAATTAAGTGAGTTGACATGAAATCATTGGAGCTCAATTACCTATAAATCAAGGTATCAGCATTAATATTTGGGGATGCTATTGATAAACATTTTTAAAAATCACATCAAAAGATTCAGTTTAATTCAATTTAGTTCAACATACAATTACTAAGTATCTACTGTGATAACATTTTTTTTAACTTAAATTTTTTCCCAATTTTTAAATTTTTTTGCAAGAAAAACCCCACAAATATATTTTAGTAAAATGAGCATGTGTTGCTTGAAATGTTACAAATAAGTATTAACTAAATTTATTTCAGGGGAAAAAATATCTGTCAATATGCAAACTTTAGAATACTGGACCAGACAACTAATCTGCTGTCATCATTATTTCTCTTTTTTACAACCAACTAGAAAATATAAACACATTGTTTTTGCTTTTACAGTTTTCAGTTAGAATGCAAAAGCTCCAGAGCAGAATGTTCCTTCAGTGGCCTCTGATTAGTTCAGATGCTCAAATGAGTTTTGCCATCTTTCTCACACTACATTAACAGTTGTAATAGCAAGTGGCATTGACTGAGCACTTAGAAGCTACTAATGTTTATAGAGGGCTTCTTACAGGCCAAGGCACTGTGCTTGACAACAAACCAAGGATCACTAGGATTTAAGGCAGATCTAACACGTCAATTTGTGGAACTTTGGCAAGACTCTTAACCATTCTGGCCTTCGGTTTTCTCATCCTTGAGATGGAGATAGAATACCCTGCCTGCCTCAGAGTTGTTCATTATTACACGCACTGTGAATGGAACACAGCTTGGTGGTGGAGGTACGCTCTGATATGCAAGATTCCAGGTTCCCTCCTCGGCCACCTCACCATATAATTCCAGAAGTGTGTAAGCCTCACTTCCTGACATATCTACACTGGAGCCTACCAGTAAACATTTCTTGATTAAGTGGATAATACACGTGAAAGAGCTTGACAAATGGTAAAACACACAAGATTCCATTATTTTTATTTATAACATTAATTCTCTTCTGCAGTTTATTTCACTCATAGCCCTAATATTTATTTCTCAGAGTTATGGGGGAAATGATTTATTTATTAGTAAGAGAAAATTATTTCAGGCTGACAAAACCCTGAAGTAAGAAAGGGTCCTCTTTAGCTCTATAACAATACTATAAAGCTTATTCTGCCCCACACGCAGCTGGGATGAAAGAATAAGGTGCATAGCACATTCATGAACAGCAATCTCCAGACTACACAGGACTGGTGCTGAATAACCCATAAGTCTTAGGGCTGTTATCCTCATAAACATGGAGGGGTGATGACTGTGAAGAAACCTGAACCGGAGAGTGGTGATACACAGAGTGACAGACAAAGCCAGGCCTGCACCAAGCTCACTGTTCTCAGTTCCGGCCTGTGCTGTTGTATGTGCTTAGCCAGGAGCCCTGGTTTGTTCTGAACCTCAGCTCAGCTGTGAATTTTGGCCTATGGAGGAACACGAGAAATGCGGCATCTGAGTCTCTGTAAGGGAGACTGAGGAACCTCCATGAGCGGATCTCAGGCTAAGAGAAGGGTCAGGACCATCCCATTTCTATTTATCCCTGAGAGAGTGCAGAACTTGGACTGCTTGCATTGTACCATCTGACCCCCTTCCTCCGCCATTTCAGAGGCTGTTTGGGAGGACACCATGACTGAGGGCAATGGACTGGCAGGGGGGACCTGTCTCTGGGCAGGGGCGCAGCACATCTAAAAGCCCAAATGCTTACAATGAGGGTCTTCCTCCCTGACCACAGCTGTCTGAACTTCTCATCCACAGTGCATGCCCTCAGCTCCTGTCCATCATGGCTGCCACTTAATTTCATCGCTGCCCTAGGTCTCTCCTCCCCCCCACCCCCCCACCATTACCTGGAACAAATTTGAAAGGACTGAAGTTCGCCTAGAACCAGAGAAATATTGCTTTGTGACAAGCACATGACCGGTGAGGGTTAAACATAGGAGAGAATGAGGCAAATGTTAAGCCTTACAGATGAGTAGCAACTGTGTGTAGATTGATGGAGAATGGGGCTCTTTGCAAAAATGTGTTCATCAAGCAGAAGTTAGTAATGCAGCAACTGCCAGTCCTCCACAACTCATATGCTTCAAACTGCCCTCCACAGCTCAGCCTCATGATGTTGTGGAGCTTGAAGAAGCCAAGAGTGGGTTTGGAGGACACAGGCAGTGGGTTTGGAAATCTGGTTTCTAGCACTTGACTCTGCCTCAACCAGCTGCAGAAATGTAGACAATTTATGTCACTTCTCTGTTTATTTTTTTTCCCTTGGCAAAATGAGAATAATCATACCTGGAACAGAATAACTTTGTTCTAGGTAAAGCATTGCTTTCGGACATGAAAAAATATATATACATGGAACACTATTTTGAAAAATGCATAAATACAAATCTACCTGTGGTAGGCGGGATAATGGTCCCCAAAGATGTTCATGTCCCAATCCCCAGAACATGTTAGGTTACATGGCAAAGGGGGGAATGAAGGTTGCAGATGGAATTAAAATCAGTAATCAACTGACCTTGAAATAAAGAGATTATCTTGGATTAATTGAGCCCAATGTAATCACAAGCATTCTTTAAATATGGAAGAAGGAGGCAGAAAAGTCAGTGTGAGTGTGATGCAGTGCTGAGAAAGATTCTACTGGCTATTGTTGGCTTTGAAGATGCAAGGGGCCACGAGCCAAGGAAGGCAGACAGCCTCCAAAAGCTGGAAATGGCAAAGAAATGGATTCTCCCTTAGAGCCGCTGGAAGGAACCTTGATTTCAGCCCAGGGAGACCCATTTTGGACTTCTGACCTCCAAATCTGTTAAGATAATAAATCTGTGTTGGTTTAAGCCATCGAGTTTGTGGTAATTTGTTATAGCAGCAATTAGGAAACTAATTTCACAAATTAGAAAACTAATGTAAGATTGTATTATCGTCATGTTGACCTTGTCATCATTGACATTTTTATCATCCCTGACATCATCATCATCATCATCAACAAGGCTTTATTTCAAACAGCCTGGGAATGAGATTTCTAGTAATGTATAATTTTGCCAAAATTCTCAGAAACCAAACCAGATGGCTATCTCATGGAGTGGGTCACAGAGGGATTTTATCTTTACAAATGCTATCATATTGTCTCTATGCCAACGCTGATAGCATTGTTCACGTTATTTATTTTACAAACCCTTTGTTCCTAATACAAAAGTACACTTCAGAGTGAATTGATTTTAGCATATTATTCTTTAAGAGATTTATTTGGAATATCTTTGTTAACATAGCTAAGAGATCTAAGCACTAATCTTGGCTCTACCAATTATAAGCTGTAAATTTATAACATATCACTTCACTTCTTTGGCCCAGTTTCTCTTTCTGTAAAACATTGACAATTGAACTAGATACTCTTTTCTTAGATCCCCTCCAGTTTTAAGAATGTTGATTTTAAATACTTATTTTATATAATGTGAGACCAAGACCTAGAAGAATTAGGTTTTGTGCCTAATTTCTAGTAATTCAGACTTTTTTGGGGAGAAGTTTTTAAAATCAAAGTAAAATATACATACAGAAATGAATATATATCATAAATACAGAGTTCAGCGAATTTTTACAAAGTAAACACAGCCAAGTAACTACCATCTAGACAGAAATCTAGAACACTACAGCACCCAGAAACTTCCCCCGTGGCCCTCTTGGTTGTTCCTCCCAAAGGTAACCATTATTCTGACTTCTATCATCTTATATTAATTTTTCATCTTTTTGGACTTTATAGGAACTTAATTATATAATTTATACTCCTTTGCATTTGGCTTCTTTCTTCCAATATGTTTGTGGGATTCATCCATGTTGTTGCCTATAGCTGTTATTCATTACTTTTTGTTGCTATGCAGTATTTCACTTTTGGTTGCTATTCAATATGCTATGACTATATAATACCATAATTTATTTATTCTATTGCTGATGAAAATTTGGGTTATTTCCATCTGAAAACAACGATAACTTAGATTTTGCTCCTCAAACTAATCCGTTTGTGAAATATAAAGCATTTCATTCTACTTAATTGAGCTTTGCACTCCTAGCTTATTTATTTTGGACATACATATTTTACATTTTCTGTCCAGTGGGGAGAAGTCTAAGAGACAAAGTAAATGGGGCCAGAGCAGATCGACTTTTTCTGGATAGCGTACCTGTGTGAAAAGAGATTTTTTACAGAGTTCCTTGTTTCTGTGTAAACAAAGAGGAATAAAATAGCTCATTGCCAAGGCCTCTAATAACAGTAGCATTGTATGGTTTTTACAAACAATAAGCATGCCTGCAACAGGAAGGTAGTCTGAAGTCACCTGAAGAATCTTCAGATCTCTGGATGTGATGATACATTCAGTAGGACTGTTTTGTTTGCAAGTAACAGAAACCAAAGCTTAAGAAACGAAAGGCAGACTGTATTATGTAGTTAGAAGGGTGTCCCATTGAACTGAAGGACAGAAATAGAACCAAGATGGGATGCTGTAACAGGATGTCCCTCCATTTCTATCTTTGGTTCTCTTTTCATTGTTCAATCCATGTGGTGAGTAAGCCTCTTGATTTTACATGTTGATTCTCTCTTGGTCCTCATTCCTACCTTGGCTCATTCAAGACCTGATGAATCAAACATCAAAATCATGGCTCTAGAAGCCCCAGTTTCTGGACAGGGAGTGACAGGGAATGGTCCCTAAAGAAGGGGCGTTATTGGTTGAGGTTTGGGAACCCACCCTCCAAGGTGCTCCCAATAGACACAGAAACTTTGGAGAGGGGCAGTCTACAGAAGTTATTTAAGCAGAGCTACAGAGTATCTCATGAAATATGAGTCAGGCTTTCCTACCTGAGCTTGTCATGTTAAGACAGGGCTTTATTCATGACAAATATTAGTTTGCAGTGTTTATCCTGGGGTATAATAGGAACAGCTTTTAAAATCAGATAAAACTAGCTTTCAATCCAAGTTCACCCACTTCTGGCTGAGTTCCACTGGACAAGTTACTGAACCTCTCTTTGTCCATGTCCCCCATCTATAAAATGATAATACTAATACTGACCTCCTCATGAAGTTGCTCTGAGAAATAAAGACAGATATAAAAGTATCAATCACACTGCCTGGTACGTAATTTTTTGTCCTGCTCTTTTTGAGCGTTAGAACGTAAGGTGTCACAGTAAATTAGAGATAGGGGTGGGTATGGTGGAAGGGGGGATATTAAACTAGAATCAGAAACCTTGCAATCTGGTACTGACATCACTAGCTGTGGGGTCTTAGGCAAGTCACTAAAACTCACTCTGTCTCACTTTCCTGACGAATAGAAAAGAGGGGTTCAGGGGAGGACTACAGAGTGAGTTATCATCACTTCTAGGACTCAAAGGGTTCACTGTGATGCTTAGGTGCTGTTCAGCATGTGTGAGGGAGAACAGCAAGGGGAGTGTCACTTGGTAAAATTCTCCTACCTCCCCCTCTTCTTGTATCTGTTTCATAAATTGAGGTTTTACACCAGATTTGTTTTAGGGGGAAAAAGTATGCTGCTGAAAAAAATTAAAAAGCATCTTGAAAAACATCAGATGACATGCCCTCTCAAGTCTTTCCTGCTCTAAAACACGAGGCTCTGCTAAGTGCCTTCCATTGTTGGAGCCGAGCTACCTCTAGAGCCAGAAGCAGCCTGGACATTTTCAGCAACCCATTAAGTCGTCTGTCTTGGGACAGCAGGAAAAACAAATCCTACAAAGGGTTGTGGCTAAAACAGAGAGAGAAATTCCTCTAACTCTTCCAGAAAACAAACCAAACAACACCTTCTCAAAAAACATTATTAATATGATATAGGAAATGTCAGCAGGACCATAAGGGTGTCTCTTTCAAAGTGGCTGAGCAACTTGGTTTTGTTTTGATTATGGCTTATGACTTCTCATCTAACAGAGGACAGTTCAAGAGCACAAAGCTGTCCTATGTGGTCACCCCTAACCAAAACAGTTGGCCTTGTGTAGCAACTGTGAAAACATATATGTCCTTCTTAAGCCCACCACTGATAGATGTGTTTAAACAGGAGATATTCACAAGGGGATAACGGATCTAGCTTGTGCATTTTGTGTTATATTGAGCCAGATCAGAAGCAGGATGAAAAGGAGATTATTCTTGTGATAAGAAATTTGTTCTTAGAGCAACAAGCGCCTGAGAAAAAGAAAGTCTCCATTCTTTCTGTAAACGAAGATCATAAACAGATAATTTATATATTGAAATCAGATATGCCAAAAGCACCTTAAGGATAATCTACTCCAGTAGATTTTCTAGCAGAAGCTCAAAAGAGTGAAAGTTAAAAACAGTTTAACATGAATATTTACTCTGGTTGAAGGAGGGATGGGAGGATTAGCCCTGCTTGTTCCATACAACCTCACTCTTCTCTATCACTACATCCATCTTGGGACAGACCCCGAGGCACCTTCATGACTATTTGAGGGCTCCTAGTCCTCAAATCACTCACTAGTCCAAACTTCCCTATTTATAGATGACAAAACTAGGTACAAAAAGGCCAAGTGATTTGCCCAGAATTCTGAAATATGAAAGGGAAGACTAGGGCTAAAGCCAGGGCTCCTGATGTCCAGCCTAGTGTTCTTGCCATTATATAACGTGGAGTCATTCCGAGAAGACATCTGAAACCACCTGCACTTCACATCTTGTGAGTCACCCCATCAGATATGAACTGCTTAAAGTCTCAATGAAGTGTTTTTTTCTTTGCTTGTCTGAAGGATATTTGGAAAGAAGGAAGAAAGGGAGGGACGAAGAATGGAAGGGAGGGAAGAGAGAATTAAATTTCAACATTAAAAGCATGTTCAACTGCCCCATCCTCCATAGAATCACACTCAAAACTGTATGAATACGTAATGTGAATGGGGAGAAACACATATCAAAATGATTATTTTTTTATTAAATTCAATGACTTTGATGAGTCTTGAAAGAACTAAATGGTCCAAGGCTGCATCTATCCACTGATTCATCCCTCCAACTAGTAGATTCTGTTCAGAGACACTGCTTGCTGCTGGTATATGGGGGTGAATGATTCTAGACTTCAAGAAATTCAGTTTTGAGGATAAAAGGCATCCTTGATGCTAAATCATATTCTGGGAATAGAATGAGGAAGAGAGAGAGAGGGAGAGAAGGGCAGGGAAAGGGAGAAGAGGAAGGGAGAGAATATTATAGGGGCGCCTGGGTGGCTCAGTCGTTAAGCATCTGCCTTCAGCTCAGGTCATGATCCCAGGGTCCTGGGATAGAGCCCTGCATCAGGCTCCCTGCTCCGCAGGAAGCCTGCCTCTCCCTCTCCCACTCCCCCTGCTTGTGTTCCCTCTCTCGCTGTGTCTCTCTCTGTCAAATAAATAAAAATAAAATCTTAAAAAAAAAAAAGAATATTATGGTGGTCAGGGGCTGGGGGTCAGAGGGAAGAATACCAGGTAGGCATTTTGTTTGTGGGAGGGAGGTACATGAGAGTATTTCCATGGCCCTACTGGCCCAGAATGGGATATGTGACTTAGAATACGAAAAACCAGACTGGCAAGCAGCAGGCTGAGACAACGATCTTTGGGATGCCAGGATATAAAGGAATCGAAGTGTGCCATTTTCTTCTCCATAGCAGTGACCCCAACCAATAAAATGTGATTACTAATATGATGAGTTTTAATAAATTAAAGAGTTTATAGTTATAACTCAGGTACAGTCTATAATCCTAGTCTATAGTCTATAACCTTAGTATTATTGTCTCTGGTGTGTTCATGTAAATGTGAAAGAAACTGGTTTTGTTTTGTAGCTGGGCCCAATCTGTGTTACACTAGAGCATACAGACCTTTCACACACTTCTACCACTAGGCTAAAGTGACTGGCTGTGGGATGGAGGAAGCTCATCTTTAATAACTTAAAAAAAAAAAAAAAAAGCATCCATGGGTCAGAAGCAGCAGTTTTGCATGTGAGGGAGGGGTCTGTACACTGCAAAGAGTTTAATGGTTAAGATGTTGGCTTCTGACCCAGACAGACTGGTATTCAAATCCTAGCTGCCTCTATCCATCTACAGGATCTTTGGCAAAGTATTTAACTTTTCTGAGTCTCAAACAGGGGTGGTGACAAATGTACCGAACCATTAGGGCAGCTTTAAAGATTACTTCAATTAATTTAGGCAAATGGCCATTATTATAATAGGTCCATAGAAGTGTGGGCGGTAATGCTAGAGCCCTTGGATAGAACTGAGCTCTCTCAGCTGTAAAACCAGAAAGAGGATGTCTACCAGGGAAAGACGGGAACTTGAATGATATCAATGGGCTAAATAGCCTCTCTTCCCCCACTTCCTCACCTTCTTCTAGGTTGGGAGTAAGACTTCACATCGATTTTCACTGTGGAAAACCATCTCAGCGCTTGCTTCTCACCAGAACAACATATTTTTTTCTTTCTTCCTCTGTGTGATCAAGTGCAAACAAAATCCAGATTCTCGTCCGTAACAATGGCCACATGGGGTAGAAACTGATTTCCTCTTGGAAAACGCTTAATGCTAGAACATCGAGCTTTTGGGTCATTTCCTCACACTCTGATGATATCATATCCCGACTTGTTTATTTGTTCATTGTTAATTGTATGGTCTATGTAAGGGAAGAAGCCTTCCCTTAAATAATGGCAAGTGTTCACAGGAAACCCTGTCTACTAGCCTGCCTTTCTCCCACACGACTCGCCAGCTGAGTCATTATCCACACGCAGAAACCAAACAAAATCTCATTACACAGGTAACTCATTTGTTAGCCAACTCTTCACATTCAGAAATTATCAGTTACTTGTTGACAGACTGATTGATAAAGGTACAAAAAAGATTCAACAAAAATTGGGGGTACTTATGTACTGACTAAACAGAGCATCAAAGAATTTTTACTAAGGCGGCTTAGGGTTCATGGGATACCTGACATAATTAATGTTTCAATGAATCAACTAAAGTTCATCCAAATGTGACTTCTGAGATCTTCTGCTTTTTAATAGATACTTATGAGCATGATATGTTTCTCCAAGGCCTGTCCTGACCCACTGTGGGTGTTCCTTGAATGAGCTATGAGACATCCTTCAACTTAGGATAAATGCAATTGATCTGGACACTGAGAACACAACAGGCACTTTCTCCTCAATGTGTAGAAGACTCGTTACATTTCCCTTGTTCCACTGGGAATATCAAATATCTTCCTGTATTCAAAAATTATAAGTTGTGGGCAGATTTTCACATATCCTTTCCTCATTCTTGAGAAGTGTAGATATAGACATGGAAACGTACCCCAGTTATTGTTGACACTTTCATAGAAGATGAAAAATGAGTTTGATGTGTACATTCCAGCCTGTTTATTCTCTAGTCAATGACTCATTAGAAGCTGTCTGTACCGACACATCCTAACCTACTGGTTTGGTTATTTAGCTAGTATTATCAAGGCTAACTAAGATGGTAACCACTAACTTGGGAAATAAAATAGTGTACCAAAGATTAAATGTACCATAATTTTTAGTACAATCATGAAATCACTTTTAGATTAATCTTTCTGAAAATACCAATGACAGTCTTAAGTCACAATGAAACTGTATTCCGAAACATAGTGAAATATGTTCTTGAAAACCTGTGTCCAGAACAAAGCAGATTTATCATTTTTTTCAGATTTATCATTTTTAAGCCCTGCTCTTTCACTTCTGCAGAAAACATTGTAGAGATTGGTTTGCCCATAAGATTTGTATTCTGCAGTCTGTGTTTCTTTTCAAAAACTTCAAACTAGCTCTTGATGTCTTAAAGTGTACCATCTTTTGCATTTGCATTCTCCTTATTTTGTTTAATGTAAACCTTGCTTGAATGCTTTTCCCAATTATCAGGTAACTAGGGATCACATTTCTCTGGGCCTGAACTTCTGATTATTTGTATCACTCAGGATTCTTGGTTACAAATGACAGAATCCCAACTTGATCCACCATTAAGCAATAAAGGCATATTTACTGGCTCACTAGCCAATGCCTGTGACAAGTGGGGTTGGAGCTGGCTCAGGGAAGTCTGCATCCAAAGAATCAGATAATCCTATTTCTCCCATCTCAGCTTTTTGGTTTTATGGCCATAGGCAGTTATGGATTTATATTGCAATTACAAATTTAGAAAAACAAGAAAGCTCTTTTGTCAGCTCCATATTAGAAAGATTTTGTGGAAAGATTAGGACTGGCCTGGCTTATGTCACTACTCATCCTTATACAGGTCTCTGTGGTCTAAGTGTGAAGTATTCTGATTGGCACTACCGTAAGAATCATTACAGTTGGTAAGGAGAGAAGTATCTCCTCCAAAGGAAGAAAAGATGCTCTGAACATATAAAACATAGGTGCCCATGATCCCTTTACGAGAAGGTGTAATACTAATAGATCACTTCTTTCTGGATCATTCCTTATATTGCTGTGTGCTCAGTCATATTGGGGAGCAATAATTGCTGGCATGTTCTTTTGATTAAGGAGAAGGAATTGACTTGTGCCTATATGAAAAAGACTGGATTTTAAGTTTGGCATACAAATTTTAAATCATGTTATCTCAAAGCCACAACTGGCAAAAATGCAGCTTGGCAAGGTATCGCTCTTCCAGCAAGCCCCTTCCTTCTAATAACCTCTGTCATGCTCTACAGGGCTCTCCCCACTACATTTTACGAAACCACAGGCAGTTTCAGGGAGCATGCTTTACATCACCATTACTGCTTATCACGGGACAATAATAAATACATTTCTGTGGGGATCGAAGAATGTAAATGAAGATTAGACGACATTACTTAAAGCGGAAACTATGCCATCAAAACTGAAATGGCTCAAGGCGCCTGGGTGGCTCAGTTGGTTGAGCGACTGCCTTCGGCTCAGGTCATGATCCTGGAGTCCCAGGATCGAGTCCCGCATCGGGCTCCCTGCTCAGCAGGGAGTCTGCTTCTCCCTCTGACCCTCTCATGCTCTCTGTCTCCCATTCTCTCTCTCAGATAAATAAATAAAATCTTTAAAAAAAACCAAAAAAACAAAAACTGAAATGGCTCAGTCTCTACCTAGTTTCCCGGACCCCCGTGGCTCCAGCTGGGTTCTGTTTTTCAGCAGCTGACCCATGCTCTGGCTTTGGCCCACTGCCTTTTCCCAGAATGGATGTCAACTGCGAATGTACTGTGTGTGGTGGTTCAGACCCCAATGCACGGCACTAATACTAATGGTTTTAATAAGCCACTTATCACAGGCTGGTGTGAGCCTACCATTGCCCTCCTGACTTTAGCCAATCTCTGACTTGTCACTTTTCCAGAAACACAGGGATTCCTTTGCAACTTGCTCTATTGGGGAAAAAAAAAAAATGCCGTTATGAACTGCATGTTTGGGTCCATCCAAAGCTCATATGTTGAAACCCTAACCCCTGGTGGGATGGTATTAAAAGGTGGTGCTTTGGGTAGGTAATTAAGGTTAGATTAGGTCCTGAGGTAGGACCGTCATGATGAGATTAGTGCCCTTATACAAAAAGGAGGAGACAAGAGATAGCCCTCTTTGTGTGCCCACACCAAAAAGGCCACGTGAAGACATAACCAGGAAGAGGGCCCTCACCAAGAACCTGACCATACTGGTGCCCTGATCTTGGATTTCCAGCCTTCAGACTGTGAGAAATAAATTTCTGTTGTCTAAGTCACCCATGCTCTATCATTCTGTTATAGCACTTGAACTAAGACAGATGCTGTTTAAAAGGAACACAAAATGGAGGATAGGATAGGGAACTAAGATACACAATAATCTTTGCAAATGAAGGCCTAAATGATCGGATGAGTCATTGGTAGAATGGCTGGTAGACTTAAAGTGACCCAAGTTGTTGAATTCACCCCATTTATCCTGCATATAATGTAATAGGGGCTTTTGATGTTCTCTATGAGTTTCAGGGGAGCAAAGATTCCCTCACTCCTCAGGCCCAAGTACCTGGTGGAAAGAAATTAGAGTTTTGAGTCACACCATGTCAGAATCCCAGCTTTGCTTCTTATTGATTGTGAAGACTTGCGCAAGTTTCTTAGCCGCCATAAGCCACATCTTCCTCAACCGTAAAAGTGGACTTCGAGTTGGGCTGTTTCAGCATTACTGAGACAATGTAAGTATAACATTGAGCATAGTGCTCACTAATTGAAGCTGCAAGAGTCAAGCCCTAAATAAGGCCCTCAATGATCTTAAGATTAGAGTAATAAGGAGTTTCTGCAGCAGAGAAAAAGCCCGATGCACTTTACCTAATGGGTTGTGCTTGATGGAGGTTGAGAAAGAAGAGCATTAGAAAGAGCCCTGCCTTCATGTGGCTTCTTCTCCAGTCAGGGAAGCCAAAGGGAAAACACATGCATGAAATAACAATAGGGCAATACTCAACAGCAAAATAAAATACCGAACTGCAGACACAGACTATGCACGTGAAAACAGTTTAGAAGAGAGAGCAGGTCTGGAAAGCTAGGGTAATGCCCTCTAAAACACAGACCCTGCAATGGCAGAGATGCTGTCACTTTTTTTTTTTAAGATTTTATTTATTTGACACAGAGAGAGAGATAGAGAGAGAGCACAAGCGGGGGGGGGGGGGGCGCAGGCAGGCAGAGAGAGAGAGAGAGGGAGAAATAGGCTCTCTGCTGAGCAAGGAGCCCAGTGCGGGGCTCCATCTCAGGACCCTGGGATCATGACCTGAGCCGAAGGCAGCCGCTTAACCGACTGAGCCACCCAGGCGCCCCGAGATGCTGTCACTTTTGTCCATTGCTCCATCTCCAGCAATTAGACCAGTGCCTGGCTCGTAGTGGGTGGTCATTCCATACCCACTGAGTTGACCGATGGATGAATTATTTGAGTAACTAGTGGAAAAGTGCCGGACTTGGAATATGAAGACCTGGGGTTTGGATCCTAAACTCTCTGAACCTCAGTTGCCTTATTTGTAAAATGGCTATAAAATCCCTACCCCCTGTGTGGGGCTGTCATACAAATAAATCATATATTTTGTGTGAAAGGTAAGTATAATGTAGTAAAATGTAGCTGTAAGAAGGAACTAGAATCTCAAGGATGGCTCCAGATTTGGACAAGTGGAAAGAAGCAATTTTAATGCTGCATTTACCCACATGTTCCTTACCTTGGGCTCCAAGACCAGTAAGGGTGTCCATGGAATAACAGGATAGAAGACTATTTTTCTTTCCCGCCATGGTAACCAATGGCACATGCTCCATTGCTGTTAACAAGATCAATAAACTTGCCACATTCAGAAATCGACAATTAACCCCTTTTACAACACTTAAAGTCACAGGCCTCTCTATTTTATATGACCAAGCAGGCTGCTGAGCACATGGTTTTTATTATTGCCTCCCCCCGCCCTTAAAAAAAAAAAAAAAAAAAACTACTACTAATAATTTAACACCTTGTAGAACCTGTCCCTCTCTTAATGATTTTGCAGGGAAGCTCTGTGCCCTGCAGCTGTCTTTGCAAGGGCCACCTCCAGGTCCATGCTGCTTGGGGGAACCGTATTATCTTTAGTCCTGCTTACCTTTCTAAATGTTTTATGGTTTACAGCTGTGGTGAAAAGCATTTTGGGGTCGGCAGAGATTTATTCCCCTTTTTAATGTTTTTACTAGGCTGAATAAACACATTCTCAAGGAATGAAACCTCTGGCCATGTTGGGAATATGGAAACCGGGGCTCCACTCCGTAATGGCAGCTCTATCGTGACTGACACTGGCTTATAACAACGAGGGCCATTGTTGGCTCTGAATGGGACTGTGCTCAGGAGTCCTCAGAGGGCTCCACAGCACCCACCCCACAAGCCACCCTGTCACAACCTTACCTGAAATCACCTTCCTCTTTGCAGGATCCCATTAACACCTGTAGAAAAACGCTGCCTTTTAAGGGCTCTGGAGAGTCTGGAAGGTTGAGAATATATAATGGATACTATTTTGTGGGGCTTTTACATCCAGAAAGTGCTCATTTAAATATTTTTGGCAAATGCGTTTTGATGAAATGAGTCTTTCTCCCGAATTCAAACGGACCCTTAATTTTTATGAGGTTTGTAAAACGTCAGCAAAATGATTTCTTAAAAAGGAAAAAAAATTATTTCCTCGCGTTTGCTCATTCCGTTGATTTTGGCTAAGATTACTCATAGAATTACTAGTACGCTATGAGAAAGATTATTCATATAGTGATTGGGAGCTGGGTGGAATCAGAAAGTATTATAAATCCCTGCACATGACATTCCTGCAAACGTTGCCAACCTTGGAATGAAACGGGCTTGGAAGCCAACAGGTAGACCTGCATAGCCCGCTATGAAGCAAAAGCTGGCCTATCATTAGACCTTATCGAGGTGTCTCCAAGGGTTGCTTCAAAGTCCAAAGAATAAAGCACTTTGTCTTGTTGCAGGGCTCTAGGGGTAATTAGCAAGCATGTCACACTTGCAGACATATCACTGGTCACGTTGGAGAAACCGACATGCCTGGCTCACTTCTTTGCTTCCCAGCGGTTTTCTCTTCATCAGATCAGTGGAAGGGCCCCTCTGTGACCCAGCTCCTAGAGCCATGTCTGGCCAATACCAATGAGAGTTGCCAAGGATTCTGCCTTTCAGGTGATTTCAGGCTACTGTTCTGGGCTCTGCTCTGCGCTAAATGTACAGTCATGTTGCTAAGATATCACCAGTTTGCAGATATTATTAATGAAAAATTACTCTCAGTTATTGAAATAATAATTCTCCGTTCTTGAAACAATTATTCCAATACGAAAAATACTTGGGAGCTAGGCATTTTCCTATTTAGTAATAGGGATTTCTTTTTCTTGTAGGAATGTCAATAATAAAATTTTCCTTTATAGCTATAAGAGTTGAGAGGCCAGGATAGGAGCTATAAAGCCTAAACACTGCAAATCCAGACTTTGGTTATATGGAGCTTTTGCTCAAGAGCACCAACATTTCTTCTCTGATCATACCAGCTCTGCCATAGAGCATGGTGATTCCCAGCCATGCTTGTCATCTTTATCATCCATTGTTATGATAAATAAAGTATAGTGCCATCCAAACAAAGCAAATGGGTAGCTATGCACTAGCTCTTTTTCTGTGAGTATGGATCATCACAATAGTAGACTGCATAGTGCCAGTCCCTATCTCTGAACACTCAGGTTATATCTGAGCTGGGAAAACTCAGACTGTAAGAGAAATGTTAGCACTTATCTGTCCTTTCTTGCCAATTAGAGCCACAGTCCTTTGGACCAGTGCTTTTATGGAGATCCAACTTCATGCAGTCAAGGCAAGAATTTCCTTCACCCCATTATGCAACATTGTGAGCACACCAGCGATTCCTGAACTTCTTCTCTCTTTAAACATTTTCCCCAACTCATTCCCTTAATCTCAGAGATTGTCCTTGTCATTATCATAATTGTAAGATATACTGAGTATGCAATTCCTCATTCCCACCCATTTTGCTCATCCATCTCTGTCATTCCAGCCATGTTCTCTTTCTTCCCTCCAAGTTCCAGGGAAGAGATTTCTCCCTTCCTATTGAAATCTAATCCCTCTACCTGGCCTCAGTTGCTTTTTTCTCCTCACTGCCTCCAGGATTTTAATCCCACAGTGGACATTTTTTCTCTTTAACATATTCAAAGACCTCTTCCAGATATTCCTGAAAACACATACATACACAGTCTTACTTCTCGTATCCCAATTTCCCTCCTTCTAATCCTGGTCAAACATTTTGAAGATGGTCTGCCATCATTCCCTCCAGTAATTTCCAACTGTGTTTCTTCTTGATTACTGTAAATTTGGCACCTATTCCCATTCTTTCTCTGAAATCTCTCAATGGCCAACCATAATTACACTCTCTAAATGCAAGATCTTAGGTTCCACCCAGATGTTCCTCAGACATCTAATCTGTTTATCACCTGCTCCTAAGAAGTTCTCTCCCTCCTTCATGGTTTCTTTGATCTTGTGCTTTTCTGGTTTTCGTTCCATTTATCAATATCTTCCCTCCTATACTGAATTCTCTTTCACCTGTACCCCTCCCAGTTTTGAGTGTCAGTTAAGGCTCAAACATTGGTCCTCCATTCCTCCCTGTGATTATGCTGTTGGGGAGACCCTTGTGATTCAAGTGTCCCTCAATCCTGATGGTCTTCAAGACCCATACAATTTTCCCTCCCACATAATTCCATTTGGATATGCAACCATCACCTGTATCCATTCCAGCCCCCAGGAAGCTGATGCTCAGATGGAAGTTAAAAGTACAAGAGATTTATTGTGGGTAGTGTTTGTGGATGAAAAAGGGGGAAAGACTAAAGCAGGCAGGGAGGGGTTTCAGACTATGATGCAGGCCCGACATCTGAGATAAGAGGGGAAGGCAGGAGGGTTGGGAAGGAGAAGCATCAGACCACAGTGCTGCTCTGAGAGTCTGGGCCAGCCCAGAGGAGAGCCTCAGAGCAATGACTGTCTATCAGAAGAGGCAACATGGGACAGAAAGGTTCAGCTCTATTACTCCTTCTGAGCTTAGTCACTGGTTGATTGGGAGCTGCCTGGGAAGTGTGATCCTGGCTTGTATGCTATGGCAGATGCCCAAGCTGCTGCAGCTAGAGGCTCTCTCTTAAAAGGAAATCTCAAACACAATCCGTACAAAACCACGTTTAACTTTTCCTTTCTCCTCTTCCACCATCTATGCTTTCCTTTCAAATTATCCCAACTCTGCCTCTGATACCAGCATCCTTCCATCTTCCAAGTTAGGTATCTTCAAGTAATCTTTGGCTTTTCCAATACCCTTATCTCTTTTATCCAACTAGTGACTTTTAAATTCTTTTCAGTTTTATCAATCCCTCTCTCTTCTCAGTGCCACTGTTCTAATCCATCTAGATAATTATCTCATAGTGATTGCTGTCATACCTTAGTCCCTTCCCTGGCTCAGCTTCCTCCCTTATTCCATATGTGTTGTTGTTTCCCAGGATTCAGTCCTTGACTCTTGTCTCCTCTCACGCTACAGGCTTGTCCTAGATGATCTTATCCATTAATTGACTTTTACTGAAATACCTATGACTCCAAAATTTTATCTCCAGCCCCAGTTCTGTCAGAGTTCTAAATCAATGTTTCTCAGACGTCATTGATATATGCTCTGCTTTTAAAGGGAAAAAATGTATTGTATATCCCAGTGTTAAATTATTTTATTTAAAATGTTATATATATATTAACACAAAATTAAGCATAAACTTTTGGTAATAGTTTGGTTTCCTTCCAGACTTTTTTTCCTATGGATATTTTATATAGTTGAGACAATATATGGATATAGGTGTGTGTGTATATGTGTGTGTGTTGTATCTTGCTTCTTATTCTTGATGTTAGAACACAAGCATTTTCTTAGTTAATAAAACTCTTCATGAACAATATTTTTTCATGGGTACAAAACATTTCATTCTGTGGGTATGTCATAATTAATGTTTTATAATGATGTCTAATGTTAACTAATGGAGCAATAAATAACTTTGTACATAAGGTTTTGTCTGAATTTTTTAAAAGAGTATTTTCTCAGAATGGATTTCTGGAAATGGGAAGGTAGATGTCTTCATTTCAGAGATGAGAAAACCTAGGTTTCAGGAGTTTGAATGATTTTCCCAAGGCCACTTAACCTGTCAAAGGTAAGGGATGAAAAGGGAAATCTCAGCCCTGGGTTATTTCTACTGGGGCAGGCTACCCATAGTGGGTCATGAAGGGATGCTGTCCTAGGATTCTTTAGGGGGTAGAAGATTTGGAAACTACCAAGGGCTAATTTATGATCTAATTCCCTGAAAACTTCAGGCTGATTTGGGATCAGAGGTGCAAGGACATGTAGCATGAGTTGAATGGGATCTTTCAGAGGGTCAGAAGATTAGGTGTAACTTAGTCAGGCACTATTTTCTCAGTGTGCATTTGTGCCGAAGTCATATTTGCATTAGTACCACTGTCTTGGTTTAGTCCTGGTTTGAAAAGGCTGCAGGACACCTTCCCAGTAGAGCTCTAATACCCAGTCCTTTAAAGATGGTATGAGCTTTTAGTCAAAATCAAACAAATGGCCCACATAGTTGTATTTGTAACTTGTCCTCCATCGGTACCCTTGGCCTAGAGCTGCTGCAGAGAGGAGCTATCTGATGCTGTGCTCTGAAAGCCATGCCATCCCTGCCTTTATCTTGGGGGAGATCTGGTTCTATTTGGACCCCAACCAAGAAGTTGGGTGAGGGGTGTAGTTAACACAGGCAGAGCACTCAGCCATGCAACAACTCTCAAATTAGACAATCAAAGTAGGTATCTGGGGTTATACAGAATGTGTTGATAGCAGATGATTTAGGAGACTTAAAAATAGACCATGATTTCTCAACCTCAGCACTACTGACATTTTGAGCTCGATAATTCTTTATAGTGGGGGCTGTCCTGAGCATTGTAGTGGTTGAGCGGCATCCCTGCCCTCTACCCACCAGATGCCAGCAGACCCCCTTCTCTAGTCATGACAGTCAAAACTGTCTCTGGACATTGTCAAATGTCCTCCAAAGGTCAGAATCACCCCTGGTAGAGAACCACTGAGGCAGACTAATAGATTCCAAAAAAGAAAGCAGCCAATCCCATTGCAGGAGGCAAATGAAAAGAAGGTGACTTGACATGGAAGATGCACAAAACGTCTTGTGAGGGGAGGACTCCAAAGTAGATAAGGACCAAAGGTCTTCCTTGGTCACCCCAGCTAAGGGTCTTCTGCAGGTCTGTAATGAAATGGGATGGGCATAAAAAGAGAAAGAAGCCCTTTCCATAGTGATCATAGGTTCACATCATGTGTGCTAACTAGATAATATCATGTACATAGTCCTTAAACTAGACCATGGCTTCTGCCAATCTTCACAAAACTCCTCCTGCAATTAACAAAAATTCTAAAGTTGTTTCTACAGTTACTGAACTGCACAAACCCTATTGAACATTATAATCAAGATGCTCATGCTCAGAAAGAAGGACAACCTACAAGAACGCTGAGACTGGCTTCCCCTTACTTTGATACTCTCCATGTTATGCAACCATAAAATCTTAGTATTAAAAGGATCTAAGAAGCCATCTGATTCAGCTTACCCAATTGCCAGCATGACATCCTTGGCAGGTGATGGAAACCCTTTGCAAGGCAGATGATCCCATTGCTGGGTAGCACTAATTACACGTTTTTCTGTTGGGGGCTAGAACCGGCCTCCCAGTAAGGACCACTTGTGGGCCTGCTGCAGTGCCCTGAAGCATCACGGACTAAGTCCACTCCCTTGTTGAGAAGTCTGAAGGTAGATCCTGAAATCACCTAGCAAGTCCTCTCTTCATCATCTTTTCTCCACTCCTATCAACCATTCCCAGTATATTCAACTGTCTCTCACATGCCATCACCTTCACTCTCTTCTCCCTCCTTTGAACACTCTCTCATCAGGATCCAAAGAGGCGTCCTGAGCACCTCATAATTGCCCTCAACAGTGATTCCAAACCTTCATCTCTTTCATCAAGGCCCTAAAATGCTCCATCACCTCTCACTTTCCTCAGAAGACTTGTCTTTGATCTCACAGACAGAACAGGCAACAGGCGGGTACAACTTTCCAGATCACATCCTCTCTTTCTGCCTCTTCCTGTTTGGGTCCCCCCACCCCTTGCAACACCTATTCTTAAGAACTTACTTATGTCTTTAGGTCACTTTTTATCTTTCTTCCAAACTGGGGAGGGTGAAGACCTATCTCCACCCATCATTCTTTCTGTTCTGCATTTTTAGTTTTCCCTTCTCATTGCCCCTTCTCAAGCCTACCTGTATGTGTTGGCTTTCCATCTCAGAAGCCAGCCAGTCTTCATGGTCACCCCTCCTTCCACCTAGAGTTCTGCAGTACTGAGTCTCCTTCCTCTACATCTTAGCTCTGCTAAGAGTCGTCTGTATTTGAAAGCTTATCTCTTTACTTCTCACTTCACTGCAATCAGCATCCTCACCCAGCATACTCTCTCTATACTCCCTCTGCACCATACATACCAGGGAATCTGCAGGTCTCCAAACAGACCATTTGTTTTCTACGCCTGGAATGATCTATCCACCATGTGCAGTTTGCAAACCCCTATTCTTTTTTTAAGACCCTCAGATGCCATGTCCTTTGCATGGCCTTCCCTAGAGAGGTAGGAAGATAATCAGACCATCAGAATATCAGTATTATAGTTGTGTTTTAAAAAAAATTAAATGAGGTGATTCATGCTAAGTGCTTAGCACAGTGAATGGCACAGAATAAATGCTTGACAAATTATAGCTATTATGATTATTAGCCCCTTAGGCAGGCTCTATTTCCTTTTCTCTAGGTGTCTATCACTGTCTCCAGGACATTAGGCTGTGCTTACCTAAGCAGGTGACAACTTCTCCACTAGTCCACCAAATTCTAGGGACAGGGATGCAATTTTTTCATCTGTACGTCCCTAACATGATGAATGAGTGAAGGACAATTCACTTGCATGAATACAAGGCAATTCTTAGGTCTTTTAATTAGCAAAGGGTATACTGGCTCCATGCTGATAGTTCTGCCCTTTTCAGCAGTGATAACACATTTCAGACCTCCAATTTACCTCCACAAAATTTGGAATGCATTTGGATGCCAAAGGGGGAGTCAGTGTTCCCTGACACTGGTTCCCCAGTGGGGAGAACCCTTGTGCCAGATCTTGGGGGCCAAGTGAACTCTTGGCTTTGGGTAATGCTCTCTGTCCTTGGTGGGCCAAGGTTGCCCTGAACAGCCAGCCTCTCTGGGTTCAACTGTGGGCCAGCCATGGAAGGTAGAACAAAAGCAGCATTGATGCCACCACTCACAGAGCAGGCCCGTGGGCAAGGATCAGAGCACCTGCCTGTCAGCTTCTCCCTTCCCAGACATAGTGCTCAGCTCTCTTCTGCCTTCAGGAACTGGAGTAACGTCAGCTATCGACGTACAGGAAGAAAAGGTAGGTAACGCCAGGTGTGAAAGCCCTCAAAAGACTGTTGCCTGGTAGCTACAAAAGGGAGATGAATTTAGTGGATGCTTCATTCTGATGATAGTGATGGCAATTATTTTACTTAAGTAACCAACACTAGTCAGAGCCAAGGAGCTGTCCTCCAACATTTTTACCACCGGAGAAGCCTTTTTAAATTTTATATCTCCTTGCCCCCAAGGACTCATGCTTTAAATACTTTTGTCTAATATATAAATTTGCAGTTTTTATGGGAAAAATATTTACACACTGAACCCTTACTGTGTGCCAGGTACTTTGCCTCTATGCTTTGCATATTGTATCTTTTATTCCTTACAATAACTCTAGGAGGAGAGTATATTATTTCTATTTGATAAATGAGGAAACTGAGTGAGGCTAACTTGTTCAGGAACACGCACCTTACAAATGACCTGGTTAGAAGTTAACCAGCTTGTCCAAGGTCATACGGCTTTTCAAATGATTTCAACAAGTAATAGCTAATTAAGTAAAGAGTAATTGTTCCCCTTATTGTTATTAAAACAATAAATATTTTTGTAAAATATAAAAATAGTTAACCAAAATTTGTTCAAAAATATTGTCAAAGCCTTTGATTAGCATGAGAATGCAAATTTTTTTTCACTTAATCTAATTCAAAACAAATAAGTTTGTTGCTCTAGTTGTCCTGTGTTATTTTTTAAAAATAATAGCAATGTACAGTTACCATTAGGACTTTTGAAATTTCATGAATAGTTCACGGACTTCTATTCTATCACTCACTGCAAGTGTCCGTGGGGCCTGAGGCTTCCAGGATGGGTCACTGCTCTAGAGGGCTAGGCTTTGCTGTTTGTCCTTTGAAAACTATTTCTCAATGTACTGAATAAATGCTGACTGCCATTTGTGTTCATGGTGACTTTTTCTAAACTTAGGCGTGATTCTGTTCATCAGGAAGGCATGCAAAGGTCTTTCCTTTGACCTGAATGCTTATCTGGAGAAAATACAATTTTAGGATTTCCTCAAGCTGTTTGCATGATCCCTGAAGGTACAGATCATAAAAATTTCAAAGGAACCTTAGGACCTGGGGAAGAAATGAAAAGCTCACCTTTGCCCTTAGTTTTGTGTGTCCCGTGTGTCCCTCAGCCAGGAGATCTGGGGGCCCGGCTTACTGGTGACTCCAGGTGTATGTAGGAGGGTCCGATTTCAAAGTACTCTGGGACCTAAACAAGGGCTTGAGGCTTTCATTTACAATAGAAAGACAGCCCGAAATTGTTCTGCAAAGTCTGTCCTACTCCAAGAGGTAAGATTCAGAAAGAATAGGGAATCACTTCCAGCTAAAAGGTATTGGGATTCCTCTCAGACCCATAATAAAACCATCTGCAAGAGGGGGCACAGAATATCACACCAGAGGGAAGTCAATGATGAAAAAATCATGACAATCATATCTTCGGACGGCAGTCCATCGAACTGGCATAATCCACCATTTGTCAAAGGTCTTCACTAACTTGGGTGTCACTTTCTGAAAAGCTGCGGGCAGAATCACAAGCTGAGCTCAAAGAAATAGTGTATTGAGACTCAAGCCCTTACAAAGAGCCATATGTATAAAGGTGTGAACTGCTGCATTATTTACAAATGTTTAGAAAAGGGGGGACAAGTTGCTAAATGATAGTGATTTCGTTCAGGAGAACACAGCCATTAGTCATGAGAGACAGAGAGATAATGTTACTAGATGGAAAAGATCTAAGGTACAATATTAAGTGGAAACAGAAGATGGAAGCCATTGTACGTACAACGTTACTGCAATCATATGGCAAGTGTATGGGGAAAATGACCCGAGGGCATTGATAACACTTACTGAATGTGTGTTATGCGGCAGGTGCTGTGCAAAGCATGAATTATCTCACTCAGTCCTTACCGAAAAACTCTAATGAGGAAGCTTCTATCCCATAAGGATGGATAAGAAAACTGAGGCTGAGGGAAGTTAAAGTAACTTGCCTAAGACCACACTGTGGTTAACTCGTGGGACCAGAAGCAGATGCTAACCTCTCTATTAGGAAATCATGGTTGTGTTGTAGGTACTAGACTTATGTTTACATTCTTTTCTTTTAATCTATTCTCCACATGTTCTGTGGTGGATTATGTTAAATTCAAAATATTTTAAGGTGTGTATGAAGAAATTAGAATTAGTAACCTTCAAGAATGTTCAGATAATATACTCAGATCTCATTGGACAGTGAATTTAGCTCTGATAAGGCTTATGGTTCCATTAAGCACAGGAATGAAAATGTTACCCCAAATCAGATGCAGCAAACTTTTTTGAGCTCTAACTATTGGGAGGATTAATGAGATAAGGCATGTCAGGTGCTTAGCACAGTGCCTGGGGGACACTAGTAAGCACTCAAGAGATATTATCTACTGTTAGTGCCATGTGCCAGGTACTGCCTGAGTGCTCCTCACAAACACCCTGAATCTTTGGCTATTATTATCTGCATTTTGCTGCGAAGATTGAGATTCAGAGGGATTAGGTAACTCACCCATTGTTACTCAGTTATAAAGCGGTACAGCCAAGTTCAGTTGCCCTTCCCTTTTCCCTTCCCTGTACCAGTTTTGCTCCAACACAGCTGAAACATATATGGTGACATACACTTGCCTAAACCAGTAGCATAACCTGGGGTGGATTCCACCCACCTGTACATCAGCCCACACTAGCGAACTATTCCGGGAAGCTCAAACTTCTCATTCTGGGATTCCAAGTCCTTTGGTATCTGCCCTGATTATACATATGTCAAAATCCACTTTCCATTTCTCATCCACACAGGATCCTCCTTTTAACCAGGTTCCCCCCCATCCCCTGTGCCTCCCGCATAGTACTGCACTTCCTCAGTCTCACCTAATCCTCTCCATCCTTTAGGGCCCAGTTTAAGTCCAACCTCTGCCAGGAAGTTCAACCCCCCCCCCCCCACATCAGTTTCTCCCTCTCTTGACTTCCCACAGAACATATTCTCTATGTCATTTAATTATACACCATGTCATTTAATCCTTTAAATAGTTAATGTCTCTAAGACTTCACACTCTAAGGTTGTTGGTTCCTAAGAGCAAGGCCAACTGTATATGTGTTTCTTTTCTACCTCTTTAGAGTACCTAGTATAGCACAAGGTCCTCTAATATTTCTATTAATCAGGATTCATAGTTGCAAATAACAGAAAACCTAACTTTACCTGGCAGAAGCTAAAAACAACAACAAAGCAGGGGTTGAGGGTAGGGGGAATAGATGTTTATAGGCTCATGTAATTGACAAATCTCATGCCTTGGGCCATGATTGGATTCTCAAATACAACAGTGGAGCTGGGTCGGTTGTAGGGTCACCCCAAAGTGGGTATTGGGCCAGCCCCACCCAGCCCCAGAGTGGACAAGGGGCAGATTTCCCCAAAGGAAAAGCAAGCTGCTCTTGTCAAAAGAAGGATGAATGGACCCTGGCCAGGCAAGAACAGCAGATGCCCCTTACCTTATTGAATCAAATCCCTCAGCATTTATTTAATACTACTACTACTAACTGTCCTTCACTGCTCATGCACCAGACTGTAACCCCATTAGGAACTGCCAGGCAGCAACTGAGCTCTTATTAACCTGATCTCCACTGAAGTGAGCCAGGCCTGGGGGCAGAGCTACAAAGGAGAGCTTACAAATCTCTGACACAGCATTTTAATACCACAGGGGATTTTTTTCCTTTCCCACAAATTGTGTTAACCCTTCGGGAACAGGGGGGCAACCCAGCGTAGAGCTCATTAGTGGCTTTCCTTCAGAGCTCTTCAAAGAGGCCCTGTCAATTGCCAACGTGATTTTTCTTAATATTGTGCAGACGGCAGGCTAATCCATCTTCAAATGATCTAATTGCATCTAACTTTCTCTTAAGAAACATGGCGTGGAGTTGCAAAGTCTTAATTGTGGGGTGTATGCTGAATGTCTCCAAGATTACAGAGCCAAGCACTCAGACCAAAGCTGGGGAATTTCCAGTGGAAACTTTAGGGGGAAGGAAATGGAACATGGCGAGTGGCGGAATGGGAAGCCTCATCAGGCCCAGTTCTTGGGTCCCAGTGCTCTTAAAATTGAAGAAATGCCTCAACCGACTGCCTAGGAATTTCCGCTGGGTGCTCGTGGAGGTTCCCTCTGTGCCATCAAAGACTCACGCTTCCAACTGCGATGGAGGTAATGGGTAAAATAAAGGGGCACATGGAGGGGAAGAGGCAGGCAGAGGAGTATCTGGGCGCTTCTGATGAGCTGGGCAAGAATAAGAACCCAAGTGGACAATATTTTCTAAGAGGTTCCTCTGGCCTTTCTACTCTCTTAGCTGAGCAACACCTTGCAAAGGACCTAATGAAATAAAACATTTACATAGAGGAGGTAAGCTAACCACAGTAGGGGTGGGGAAGTGAAGGGGGGAGGGCTGTGGGGGGCCAGGGGGTGGAGCCAGGAATCTCAATGCTTCCAGTGTTGGTAGGAGAGGTCACACACAAGCAGGTGAGGTTAGCGCAAATACCAAAGGGTCTCTTTAACTGAGCATTTTTTTTTAAAGATTATTTATTTATATATTTATTTGACAGAGAGAGAGAGAGACAGCGAGAGAGGAAACACAAGCAGGGGGAGTGGGAGAGGGAGAAGCAGGCTTCCCGCTGAGCAGGGAGCCCCATGCGGGGCTCGATCCCAGGACCCTGAGATCATGATCTGAGCCATGACCTGAGCCGAAGGCAGACACTTAACAACTGAGCCACCCAGGTGCCCCTAACTGAGCATTTCTGTAAAACCTCGCTTATCTTATTTATCTTGTTTATTCCTCACAACTACTCGGGTGGCGGGGAGGTTCACTGTTTTCTGAGTGTACATTAGGGAGAGACGAGGCTCCCAGCTGAGGCGTCTGGGGCAGCTGGTGCCTGGTGGAGGTGGGATCCAGACTTCTGACTCCAAGGTGGACACCACTGGCTGAGCCCCTGCCTCAGACACACCAGGAGGGTACTGGGGGTCTGAGTCAGGGTTGCATGCAGACTGCCCTCCTCCCCAGGTTGCTGGCATGTGTAGGTACAGAGAACACATCTCTCCCATTCCCTGGCAGGCCTGGAGGAACTCTCATTTTCACTAGGATGAAGTCATATATAAAACAATAACATGGTTTCTGTCAACATCAGGCCTTTAGGCCTTTGTTCTGTCCTCTCCCACCAACATATTTATATTGGCCCCAGCTAACAATATCCCACTTTCCATTTGCATTTGCAGTCCCTTATGTCTCATCTAGTACCCAATACGCAGGAAATCAGGCTGTAAAGGAACTGGCAGTAACCCTAAGGCACTTTATTAATTCCACTTTCAAGTCCCTAGTGGCAGTGAGAACTGGGAGGCCTTACTCAGGGTCTTGCACCAGAGCCCTTCTTTCTTGGACATCGGTCCAAAGTCCCCTCTTCATCCAGGGCTCCAAAAGGAGTCTCTGCAGGCCATTTATATACAACAGCTTGGAAAGAAGAAGCCACAGAAAGCTAACCCTTAGTAAGAGGAATACTAGCAAACTTCCATCGAGGGCTTGTTATGTGCCAGGCACTGTGCTAAGTGAATTACACACATTATCGCACTTAATCTTTTTTTTTTTTTTTTTTAAGATTTTATCTATTCATTTGAGATACAGAGAGGATACAGAGAGAGAGAGAGCATGAGCTGGGGGAGAGGCAGAGGGAGAAGGAGAAGTAGGCTCCCCACTGAGCCAGGAGCCTGATGCGGGGCTCGATCCCAGGACCCCAGGATCATGACCTGAGCTGAGGGCACTTAACTGACTGAGCCCCCCAGGCTCTCCTATCGCACTTACTCTTCACAATCCTTTGAGTGGATGCTATTATTACCCACATTTTCACAGAAGAGAAAACCTCACTGGTTCTTGTGCAAATCCAGAAGTTTCTCTGCTCGAAGGCAGGCAGCAATAGTGTGTTGTTACTCACTCACTGAATGTCTGGAGAGTAAGCAAGTGCCCTCTTTGTACCAGGGGTAGGGGACACGAAGGTGGGTGGTTCTGCTCAGATGATGAAACCACAGACCACAACGGAGTGTGAAATAGGGAAGAACAAATGTGTCAGGAGAGTGGAGGAAGGAAATTCCTTTCAGGTAGGCTCTGCCAGCTAAAAGAGGAGAGAACAGGGGTGCCGGGGTAGTTCATTTGGTTGAGTGTCTGACTCTTGGTTTTGGCTCAGGTCATGATCTCAGTTTGTGGGATTGAGCTCCCCCTCAGGCTCCGTGCTCAGTGTGGAGTCTGCTTCAGATTCTCTCTCCCTCTCCCTCTGCCCCCTAAAATAAATGAATAAAATAATATTAAAACATAATAAAAAGGAGAGAACACTTTCCTCATTGGCTCCCCTCTTCTCTTTGAACATGGCCAATTATGGCATTCCACAGACCTCTACTCTCCATCGCTTGCTGAAGGCCAAGGCGGCTCTAAGAGGCCAAGCATTCTAGTTGACTAGAAAGTGGTAGACTTATTCTCTCTTTATCCCATGAAAATCAGAGACATATCCATATCTTTCTCTATAGTTTCCACTCATCCCTGGTGATGGAGAAGTCCAGATGAAGATGGAACCCATAATCTGCTTCCTCAAAGAGCCTCAAAGGTTTGTGCATGGGGCTGTGTAGCTCTGTCCTAGGCTCTACTAGGCATTTTGTATGCATTTTCTCATTTGATTTCATTTCTTCTGTTTACTTTTACTTATTTAACATAATCTTCACTCATGCCTCCTCTCCGGCCATCTCAAAACTTCTCACTTTTTTATAACCCTCCTAACCCTACCCTAGCCCAAGTCACCAAACCACCTACTTTCCATGTCTGGACTAGTACAACAGCCTCCTTCCACTAGTCTTCCAGCCTCCTATACCTGCTCCATCCTCCACACAGCTGCCTCCACACAGTGCTCTTCTGACTGTAAGTTAGAGCATGTCACTCCTTCAGCTAAAACCCTCCCATGGCTCCCACCACTCTTGGAATGAAGTCCACAAGGCGCTGCAGGATTTGGCTCCCACTTACCTCTCCAACCTCATGTCACACCTCTCACCCCTCACTCACCCATTTTCAGTCACATTGGCCTCCTTTCCATTCCACGATGGTGGCAAAGTCTTTCCTACTTCAGGGTTTTTGCTCTTGCTATTCTTTTATCTAGAACAGTCTTCCCCAGTTCTTAACAAGACTGGCTCATTCTATTCCCCAGATGTTGGCTCAAATGTCAGCTTCTCGGGGGGAAATCTTTGCTCACCAAGCTGTTAAAGCAGTTCCTTTCCTACATCCAGACAATTACACCTCACCCAATCTTCTTCCTATTTATTTGTTTCTGTGTTTATTGTCTACTTCTCTCACTAGAACCGAGTTCCATGAGGACCAAGAACTTGCCCAGTGTTGTTCATCAATACATCCCGGAAGCCTTGGCCTGGTACATAGTGGTTGCTCAATTCATCTTTATTAGATTAGCAAATAAATAGTTCAATATTAGCAAATGAAACTTCCCAAGGACTCCTGAGGTGGACATCTCAGGATATTCTCATTGGGTAGCTTGAGAAACTGAAGCTCAAAGGCAGGGCCAGGTTTCGAACCAGATCTGCATGGCTCCTACACCAGGCCTCTTGTTACTACGCCAGAGAGTAACTCAAGGTCATCAAAACACGAGAAAGATGCATACTACAACACAGATGAACCCTGAACGCATTATGCAAAATGAAAGAAACCAGACACAAAAGGCTACATACTGCATGATTCCATTTATATAAAATGTCCAGAAGAGGCAAATCCATGGAGACAGAAAGTGGATTAGTGGTTCCAACGGCAGGGGGCAGGGAGAGATGAGGAGCGACTGCTTCCTGGGCACAGAGTTTCCCTTTGGAACGATGAAAATGTTCTGCAACTAGATTGTGGTGATGGTTGCACAACACTGGGAATGTGCTAAGTGCCACTTAATTGTATACCTTAAAACTGTTGAAATGGTAAATATTATTTTATATATATTTTACCACAGTAATAGCATTGACAAAAAAGCAAGGAAGATCTCCCAGGACAGGCAGGTACCCCTGTAGCCATTTGGAGGTCGAGACAGGTGACCTCTCAAAGTTCTGGCCTCCTGGGCCCTCTGCTGTGCCTAGTGGCAGGCATGGGAAGGGGGCTGCCTCCTCCCATCGTCCTGACCCTCTGCAAGATCTGCCTACCAGCATGGTGGACTGTTGCAAAATTAACCCTAATCTAAAAGAATAACATTTCACTTTGCAACTTGGTGGTGTTTCTCTTTGCAATTTACCCTTTCTCTTTAATCAGGACAACTCCCCCAAACAATCACACACACACATATCTATTTTTAATCCAAGAGGAAACGTAGCCTGCTGAATGCAGCTTTGAAATCCCATCCAACTGCCGCTCCCGTTTTTTGAATTTCTATTTTTAGCCCTAAACAGAAAAATGATTCAAACAAATACCATTCTGGAGAAGTCTGAGTTTTTGCCATGGAAAGTCTCTGAAACAGAAGTGAGGAAGGAGGTGGTGGGGGTTGGGGTGGAGCCGTCTGCTGGAAGATGCCTCACCCCTCCTTCCAGTCCCAAAGCCAGGACCTCACCCATTTCTCCAGTTTAACAGAATGCTTCTCCTTTTGCCCCCAAACATCAAACCTCCCTGTGCTCTCACCATAGAATGCTTTTCTGGGGTTAGAGATCCTGACTTCTTGATTTTTTTTTCCCCCTGAATTCAATGAAATCGCCTGAACAACCCTAGGGGAACGGAGGTTTCAGGACTGCTTAGAATGAAGCCACAGTGTGGATGGACACTGCTTTTCACCAGGGAACGTGGTCACCAAGGTGGAGTGAGCTCACCGAGGGACCGTGGCTGCCTGAAGACGAGGTTACTGATAAATGAATGAGCAAATGGCACATCATTCATTCGTTCAGTACTTTGACAAACACCTACTAAGTGTCAGTCGCTGTGCTAAGCCCATGATTTCATTTTAATGGAACAAATTGTTATTCAGCTCCTACTGTGCTCTGCTACATGCTGGGGACAAAGAGTGAACAAGACACGGAAGATTGCTGCCACTGCTTTTGATCTAGCTAGATTCTGGAATGGTGCTGTCCAATATGGTAGCCACAAAACACGTGTGACTACTGAACAGTTGAAATGCGGCTAGTGTAATCGAGAAAATGACATTGTATTTTTATTTAGGTTTAATTAATTTAAATTTAAATTAAAAACTGAAGCAGTGTGAAATCATTTTCTGTTAAACACAACTTTATTGCTCTGGTAGGACTTTAATTGCTGCATCACATAAGATTTTATTCTTTACCATACTGGATGTATTGAGTGCATTGTTTCCAAAATTACATATTAATATGTCGTGAACCTAGAAGGTGTAAACAGAATGATTCAGTTCAAATGATTTTTTATGCATCACGTAACATTACAATGTACTAATTTGAATGTTTTATGCAGACAGCAATAAGTTACAGTAAAACCTACATAAATCATAGTTGGTAATTAAACTGAAATACTATTATTTTCATTATAATGCAGTTAATTCATTTTTCTAGTTCAAAAAATAAGTATGGTAAAATTTTAAGTTTCAAATGAAAGCATACTACTGATGCAGAACCGAGTGGAGATTTGGAAGATAGCACTTGACCAGAACAGTAATGGGATGAAGAGGCTGGAATAAGATATGCTGCAAAGTTCACGAGGAAGGTCAATTGGGCAGAGTCAAAGAAGTTGTTTGTTGTATTAAACAAAAGTAAAGATAATAAAACAGACAACAGGAGGAAGCATTTTCAGCAAATCATACATAGTGATTTTGATTTTAAAAAGGGTCCCTTTCAACAGTTGAAAAAGATTCAATGAAATTAGCCATCTAAAATCAGAACTCAGTGTACTAACAAACTATTTTTTACACAGTTTTAACAGAATCTGAGCATGTAACTTTGGCCAGATATAAAGCCACTTTTAGAGGGAGAGATGGTAAAAGGAATTATTATTTTAGCTATGGATAGCCTATAGAATGTAAAACCTTTCTAGTAAGATCAAAGATCAATTGAGTCATAATTTGAAAACTTGCAGGTATTTTTCTATTGATTTAGATGAGTCAAGAGATAAAAGAGAAACTGGCCAATTAATACTTCAGGTACCTTTTACTTTAAAAGACTTCCAAATTCACAAAAAAAATGTCAATTTGCAGCCTATAAAATTGAACTAGGGACACCTGGGTGGCTCAGCCGGTTAAGCATCTGCCGGTCCTGATCTCGGGGTCCTGTCTCGGGGTCCTGGGATGGAGTCCCACATCGGGCTCCCTGCTCAGCGGGGAGTCTACTTCTCCCTCTCCCTCTGCACCCCCCCCCGTGCTCTCTCTCTCTCAAATAAGTAAATAAATATCTTTAAAAAAATTGAACTCCTAAAGTAGCTTTTTTTTTTAAATCTTTTACAGCTGTCAAAGAATTTCAGTCAGCTATAAAAAATTAGTTTCTATCATGATGGTACTACAGCTGTTAGGTCAAAAATCTAGACTTAGTGAAATCTTAAAATGAGACTGATGTTTTCCTCATTGTTTTTTTCTACTGTATGATACATATTGAAAATATCTGTGCTCAGTTTTCTGAAACAGACTCTCTGAAAAGCGTCATGGATACCGTTGTTAAAATTGCCTCATATATGCATGTAAATGGAATCATTGTCAGTTTATAGGAATGTTGAAAGGAATCAAAGGCAATGAATTTAATGATATCGCGTTCTTTGCCAGTACTTGTTGACTGAATTGTGGAAGGGTTTTACCAAGATTTACTTTGCTGTTAACTCCAATTCAAGATTTTCTTTGAAACTGAAAGGATGCTTGCCAAATTCTCAATAATCAAAGACAAAATGTGGCAATATGATTTACATTTTCTCACTGATACCACACTGGATATAAACAAGCTAAACTTGCAGCTCCAAGGAAAGGAAAAGCTTACTGTAACCTAACTAGACAGGTATGAGAATGTATGTTGTAACTGAGACTTTTCATAATACAAACCAACAGTCGGCTTTTACATACTTAGCGTCAGTCGGTATGCAAGAGATTTTAATTGTAACTGGCAAAGTGTTGTAAATTGCAAAACGTGCAGGAAAAATTTGGAGAAGGTTTTGTTGGTATTGATAAATTTAGTGCTGCTTTTCAATTTATGTAATAGACCTTTGAATTCAATATGAATGTTGAGTTGATACAAGATTTAGTAAATTTACATAATGTGGGTAGACATAGTTTAAAAATTGATATGTTTGTTGTGCAAAGTCAAATCAATTCTTCTGAAAAAGAACTAGTTTTGGAATGTGGACGTGAATATTAAAGAAAAAAATTTTTTTTGGTATTTGATTTGGTTATTGGAAAACTTTGAGTATATTTGGAAAAATTTGGGAATGGGAATCTATGTTTTTAATTTTAAGTTCATTTTATTTTATTTTTATTTTTTTAAAGATTTTATTTATTTGACAGGAAGAGATACAGCAAGAGAGGGAACACAAGCAGGGGGAGTGGGAGAGGGAGAAGCAGGCTTCCCGCCGAGCAGGGAGCCCGATGCGGGGCTCGATCCTAGGACCCTGGGATCATGACCTGAGCCGAAGGCAGACACTTAACAACTGAGCCACCCAAGCACCTCTTTAATTGTTCATTTTATAAAGCGTAAGTACAGATCAAGTAATTCGAATGAAAATTTATTATCCAAACTAAGAGGTGCTGTAAATATAACAGACGTACTAGATTTTAAAGACTTCAAAAAAAAAAAGAATGTATCTCAGTATCTTTTATACCTTTATACTGATTTCATGTTGAAATTATATTTTGGATGTAGTTGAGTAAAAAATATGTATTAAAATTAATTTTACTTGTTTCTTTTAACTTTTTTTTTTAAATGTGGCTACTAGTAAGTTTAAAATTACTTATATGACTTGTATTGTTTCTAATAGGCAACACTGTTCTAGAGACACAGATAAATATCACAGCACTCACCATATTACATTCTAATGGCCTTCAGAGAAAGTTAGGGTTTCATGTGAGCACACAGAACATCTACCCGGTCTTAGAATAATTAGCAGAGGATAGGGGCATTAAAAGTCAGCCACAAAAATACTAGTTAAGTAACAGATATTTGTAATGACAGATCCATGATAGCTTTTCCATTATCTATAGAACACTTCCCATCCCAATGGCAAGCATTTGCATTTGGGTTACTTCATTGTTCGAGTTCTAGGAGTAGGTTCCTGACTTACACACTAAGCAAGGGCAAGAGGATTGAATAGCATGGGTTAAGCTCAGGTGACCCAAATTGACCCCAGACTAATCTGCAGAGCCACCAACCATTGGCAATCACTATGGAATGTATTTACTAAAGATAAATAATGTTCCATGAGTTCATGAGTTAGTTAGGTTAGGATGTATCAGTTGGTTAGCTTTATTTAGTAATAATAGTAGGATTTATAATTTGCACCTGCTTTCAGTGGCGCCCTGTCACACAGGTGGAATATGCCTATGTGAACAGCTCACTGCGACCTCCACCACAACCTGACTGGACTTCTTGGTACCCAGGTGCCTCACATGCATGCCAGTAGAGTTCAAGACCTGCAGACAAAGGGTGTCCTGTGTGACCCAGGTGTAGGGGAAAAAGTTTGCACCTGAGATCTCTGGATCCTTGCTTTGCATATCTATCTCTTGCAGTTGCTGTGCTGTATCCCTTGCCTGGAATAAAACTCCTCCATGAGGATAAA
Organism: Mirounga leonina; assembly: GCF_011800145.1. Lineage (NCBI taxonomy): Eukaryota > Metazoa > Chordata > Mammalia > Carnivora > Phocidae > Mirounga > Mirounga leonina. The sequence continues at coordinate 42,499,188 of NW_023270447.1, forward strand.
CTGTTTGAGTGCTGTGAGTCCTTTTAGCAATCAGACTCCTAATGTAACTCATGTGTAATTCATGTAAGGGTTCATCAATTGATTGCCTCCTCTCTTGGGGAGGAGGCAATAAATCAGACTGGCTAAAGCCTGAGCCTTGGGGCCTACCTGCCTGGGCTCGGATTGAGGCTTCATCCTCTGCTAGCTGAGTCTCCTTAAGCGAGTGCATTGGCTGAATATTTGTGGCGCCACAATTTATGGCGTCCCTCCAGCCCCCCCCCCCCCGATTTATGTTGAAAATGAACCCCCAATGTGATAGTATTAGAAGGTGGGGCCTTGGAGAGGCATTTAGGTCATGAAGGTGGAGCCCTCAGAAATGAGATTAGTGCCCTTATAAAAGGGACCCAGAGAGCTCCCCTATTTGGCCATGTAAGCACACAGCAAGAAGATGGTCTACAACCTGGAAAAGGGCTCTCAGAAGAACGCAACCATGCTGGCAGCCAGATAACTGCAAGCCTCCAGAACAGTAAGGAATAGATTTCTCTTGTTGATAAGCCACTCAGTCTATGGTACTTTGTTACCTCAGCCCAAACTAAGACAGCGACTTACTTAATCTGTACCATGGGAAATTAATAGTGCCGAGCTCAAAGGATTCAATGAGTCCATCCTTGTGCAAGGTTTTATAAAGATATCTGGCGCAGAACAGCACTTAGTGTTTACCACTTAACAAATTCTGTCTTTAGAGTCCCAAGAAGCAAATTTCTGCAAGTTTTCTGTCCTTGTTTTTAGCCCCCGGGAGTTCATAAATATTGAGGTCTAGACTCAGAGCACCCCTCTACACAATTAAAAAGAACTTGTAATGATAAGAAAGAGCACAGGGATGATCATTTATCAATCTTCCCATTTTTCTAGAGAGGAAAGTAAAACACCAAGCTACCTTGACAAAACTACTGGATGCTGTAAAATCAAAAGACGTTAAAAAAAGTTCTGAAAAATTATAGTCATACAAATGTAAGAAATCTTATTCTTGTCCCTTTTTACAACTTCTCTTGGCAATTTCACCCTCTTCAAAGCTTTGCCCATTCACTTAGGCAAAGTGACCATCATGTCTATCCCTTCAGTCCTGACCTCTGTCCTAGGTCCCAGTTCTACAACCCAAATTGTCCATTGGATGGTTCTACCTGCAGACTAGGCAAGAATAGCAATGCTGAATACATTATTTTTCACTCATGGTTTCGTCCTAGCCCACCTACACCCTAGCTTTCCAGTGGATGGAAATCAATGTGGAAATCAGTATTGACACTGGTGCTGGGCCTGTTTGCACTCAGATTCATTCCCTGCCCTCCCCCTGCTCTGCTCAGGATCCTCAAGACAGGTGACTTCTGCAGGCTCAGTTCTCAGGTTTTCTGTGTCAAGTAGTTTCTTGTAGAGTTCCCCTAATGGAAGGCGCTGGCTGGTGTTTTGGAAGTAGAGAGGAAGGGAGAAGCCAAGTTGTTTCCCCTCACCTTCTTTCTTGATCAGTAGGAATGGCTTCTCATGGCTCCAGTGCCCACAGAATGGGCTTGCCATCATCCCAACCTCCACAGATGACCCTACCCTTGGGTTTTGGTAAAACCACCTCTTCTCTTTGTCCTTCCAGTCTAGGCATGGCTGTGGCTTCTATCTGTTGCTGATCTTTTGAGCAGCATTCACCGACCTTTTAGCATAGTCAAGATTATTCATAACATGTCACTTACTGTGTTTGTTGTAAGAGTTGGTTGTTTCTCTCAGAAAGCTCAATGAGTATACACATCAATAATGAGCTTGTCTTCACAAGTCATACATGCATACCAGTGTCCTTATTTTCCCATCAGCCTTCAGGGTCTGCCAGTCAGGCATCATGGTCATCTGATCAGTGCTTTCAAAATACCCATGTGAAGCCATCAGAGGGATGTCTCCACCATCACATCACAATGCCTCCTGCTGTGATCCCGTTGCTTAACTTCAGAGGTACTCAGCCCACAGATAGCTACTTCCCCTATACCCAGGAGGGTACAATACCACACCAGTTCATAATTTGCTGGTGGTGAGGGGGGCCTCCTACATTGGAATTTTCTGTAAAATCATTCTCACTGATTTATCTAACTATATAATATCATGATTAGAATGGGCAGCATGCAAGCACAATCAGATAAAAGAGGACTATTAACACCTTAGAGCAGAGAAAGAGAACCCAGGGGTAAATTGCATGAAATTCAGAACTTGAAGAGGTCTTACTATAATAAAGGTACTAGCAAACTGAATGTCAATGAGTCATGAAGTTTAGAATTAGAAGCACCCTTAGATGACATTGAACTCAAGCTCTTCAGTTTGCAAATAAAAAAACTGAGGCCCCCAAAAGGTAAGCAATATGTCCAGGGTCACAAGCTAGTGAATGACACAAAAAGGACTAGAACCCAGATAGGTACCTTTTCTCTAGACCCTTGTTTCTCAACATACGTGGACAAGCAGCACTAGCACTTGCTGGGAAAGTTTTAAGAGATGCAGGATGTCAGGCCTTAAGCCAGACCTATGCCTTTAGAATCTGCATTTTAACAACATCCCCAGGTGACTTGTGTACACACTATAATCTGATCCTGACTGGCAGGCCCTGGAGGCTGATAGGAAAATAAGGACAACTGGTTTATGTGTGTGATTTGTGAATACAGGTTCATTACTCATTTGTACACTCAGAGCTTTCTAAGAGAAATGAACCACACTCTGATTCCTCTGGGGCTTTCTAGTTCACCCACAGCCAGAGTTGAGGTAGAGATGTTCTCCATTTCTTGAAAAGTACTTGCTCTGTAACTTACAGCAGGAGCCGATATTAAAACTCATAAACACAGGAAGGGAAAGTGTAAATGATGGAGAATGAGGACGTTTAGATTGGTTTTGCTGCTTGGCACTCACTTGTATGACTTGAAAAAAAGCTTCTAAGAACCAGAGCCTGGAACACAGAAGGCACTTGATAAAAATGTGTTGAGTAAATGACTAAAACCTTGTCATATGTGGAGAAAAGATTTCAGGACACAGACTCTCAATGTACAAGTTAACACACATTTGTTGAGCACCTACTACACGCTAGATACTGGATGAGGTATGGAGATACCTTCATGACTAACATGTAGACTGAGAAGCTCACCGCCTGGTGGACAAGCTTTCAGAATGTGTGTTCCTAGAAAGCAAGAACTTATCTTCCCTCTTCTCTCTTTAAATGTGCCCTGCACACAAAGATAAGCTTTGCCAATATTCACAAGTATCGTTTTAATTGGAAGCTTTCCACACCCCATTCATACAGTGGGATTGTTGAGTGATGGGGGTGGATTGGGATATGAGAGTTTGGCTTCTCAACCTTCTGTGCTTTTGGATCTATCCCCTACTGGGATTGGGAAATCCTTCTTATCTAATCTCTCCACATTCCCTCCATCTGCCCCTGCTCTGCAGAGTGCTGAGTCTCAAGGCAGTTTGACGAAGAGACAGAGGTCAGTTACTTCACTGGAGCAATGGCCCCCCGTGTCCTGAGCCAGTGGCTGAGTGACTTCCTGGTTTTCCCTCCGCAAGGCACCTCCACCCCTAGAGTGCCTGAGTAGCTGCGTTGAAAGTTATCCTTGAGTTTATCTTGAGTTGAAAATTACATTATCGCTTCCTGGGCTAGGCCAGCGCCCAGCTACACTTCCTCACTGTGGCTGAGACTTGGAAGCAGATAAGAGAGGGAAAGAATTCATCAAAAGCTGGTCACTTTGTCTTTCAGCAGAAAGGGCCTTTAGCCAAAGGTCAACAAGAGAAAAGGAAATAAAGGCTTCAAGGTCTCTTGTTGGGGTTCATAGCAGGGAATGTTGTCTAGAAAGGCCCTGGCTGGAAAGAAGGTATAGCGTCTTAGCTCAAATAGCAATGATGAGTCAATTATACTTCAATTAAAAAAATAGCAACAATGAAGATGATGATGCCAGGCAAGATTATTAAGCTCCTAATATGTGCCAGGCACAGTGCTAGCTACTACTTTACATGCATCATCTCATTATTTCATTTAATCTTCACAAAAACCCTACGAAATGGATACCTTTTTTTTTCTTTTCTTTTTTTTTTTTTACCATGCCCCTTTTACAGACTGATTCTGCAGGATCTCACAGAGGATGAAAGAAAAGAAAGAAATACAACTTAAATTCATTGAACGTTATATATTAGGCCCCATGCTAGGATTTTTCGTGTGTCATAAGATATGTGAGACAGTGGAGTCAGTCAGTTAATAAATATTACCCCATTCATTTGAGGAATACCTACTGAATTCTACTAGGTGTCAGGTACCCTATATTCAGCGTCTCATTACTGCTAATGACAATACTAGAGATAGATCCTGTTATCACCATCTCAGAGGACAATTAGATGTTCTCCCTTCCTCCTTCCTCCCGCCCTCTCTCTCTCTTTTTCTTTCTTTCTTTCTTTCCTTCCTTCCTTCCTTTCTTCCTTCCTTTCTTCTTTCTTCCTAGTGAATATTTACTAAATGCTAGCTACATTCTTGGACTGGAGAGAGAATGGTATACAAAGCAGACAAGGTCCTGAGCTCATGAAGCTTATTTTGCAAAAACATAAACAAATGAATAAAAAAAGACAGTGTTAGGTAGTTGTGGTACAACCCCAATCTGTGAGGACACAGACAGCTGTGTGTGTGGTAAAAGAATTCACCCGTGGCAGAATAAAGGAGCTAGAAGTTTATTGACTACACTGCAAGGAAGCTGGGGGCAGAACCGTGAAGGAGAGACTGCCTGCCCAGAGGCTGCGTTAGGGAGCTCTAGGTAAGGGAAGTAAGGAGGCATGAGAATGTATGGAATTTTCCTTTTCTGGTACCTGTGCCCGGTTATGAGTAGCCCATTGGTCAGCAAGGGTCTATGGCTATTTTGAGGTGGGTCACCTAAGGAGCCTGTTTGCATTCAGCGCCACGGTCACTGTGGGCCTCTCTAACCTTACTCAGGTTTCCATGGCTCAAGCCTGTTGCCTAAAAGCAGCCTCTACAGTGGTGATAACTACCCTCATATAAATGAAACACGTTATATGATAGAAAGTGACTGGGAGCTACTGTAGATTCAGGGTCATTTCTGGGGAGGTGACATTTCAGGTGAGAACTGAATAGCAAGAGCGATTGAGTCATGCAAAGATCTCAGAACAAAGCCCTCTAGCACAGAAATCCTTAGGCCCGCACAACAAGCCTGGAGTATTCAAGGAGTGCTGGAGTTGAATGATCAAGGTGGGAGTAGAACAAGGAACAGTCACAGAGGTAGGCAGGGAGCCTTACAGGCCAGGGCAAGGATTTGGGAATCTAGTCCACATGGAAAGTCCTGGGCTGGGAAGAGGGCCCAAAGGGGCAGAAGGTATTTTTCAAAGCTCACTCTGGTTTCTGTGATGAGAAATAGCCTGTAGGAAGCAAGGGTGGAAGGGGGTAAATCTGCACTAAGGCTGTTACAGAATTTCAAACGAGGGATGATGGTGGCTTAGAGGGGGATGTGGTAGGGAGACGGAGAAGAGTGGGTGGCTGGTTGGAAGCACTGACTGATGCTATGGAAGGCCCCAAGATACTGGATAAGTAGTTTGAGGGCAAAGTTCAGTCTTTGTGGTTTCCACAGAGTTTGGCCAAGGGCCTGGCATTTTATAGGTAATTAGTAAATATATGTTGAACTGAATTGATGCTTAGTGTTTGTTGAATTGGATGTGTTTGCATATCAAAAAGCTCAAGATAGGGACACCTGGGTGGCTCAGTCGGTTAAGCGTCTGCCTTCAGCTCAGGTCATGATCCCAGGGTCCTGGGATCGAGCCCCGCATCAGGCTCCCTGCTCCTTGGGGAGTCTGCTTCTCCCTCTGCCTGCCACTCTCTCTGCTTGTGCTCTCTCTCCGACAAATAAATAAATAAATAAAATCTTAAAAAAAAAGCTCAAGATATACACCAGGAGAAGATCTAAAGCAACCATGAGTACTATAATATTGGTGCTCCCCTCACTCAATTTAATGACCCCATAATATTAAAACTGAAGACATTAGATATGAACTAGGTCCAATTAAAGCCAGTTAGTGTTTGTGGAGCATCTTTGACAGTATGGGGATCAAAACATCTTCTCTGGAGGGCTGTTTTGGAACAGAGAGGTGGTGTTTGTAAAGAATCCCAGCACATTGCCTTGTTCTGAGGAAGAAGTTCAACAAAGGGAGGCTGTCAAATGAAACAATGCCCTTGGGCCTCAAAGGCCTTCTAAGACAGCACCTACCCAGTATTGTCCTTAGACATGGAGGAGAGGGAGGAAGGAAGTATGGAATGACAGTAAGGACCTCTAAAAATCTGTTCCTCCACTAAAGCAATGAGCACACTGGCAAAAAATCGTGAAAATTAACATTTGCAGAACTCTGGAAATTAGCCAAAGGTTTGCAACACTCTGAGGAGCATTTATTCAAGAAAAAAAAAAGGCTAAAATTTGGTAAGAACAGAGTTCTATGGATTTTTAACATGCTCTATTCTCATTTCCCCCTCCTGAGTTCTGTGGTAACCTTGAAAACCAGCAGCTCCACCACCACAGCAGCTGTGAAAATCAACAGCCTAGCAGTCACTGGAGGAGGCAGAGGGGATTGGAATGCCTCAAAATTCCCATTTCTAGAGAATAGGCACTATTTGACCTGTCTAGCAGTATTCTGGAAAGTCCTATTTACAGGGCTTGTCTTTATTTGACTAGATTCAGAACTTCTTAGTGGGAAAAGCCCTAGCCTCAGGATATTTGTGGAAAAAAACCTCATAGTTGCCTGGGGTAGCAATACAAGTTGGGAAAAATAAGAGCCTGGCCCAAAAGCTCAAAAGCTCAAAGGGAAGATTTAAGGAACAAGATGTTCACAGGGGGCTTTGAAAATCTCTGACATATTTATGGGGAGATAGAAAGATGTGTTCATGTGAGGGGCTACATGCATGCCCAGGAAAAACCTGAGGAAGCTCTAATCCTCACCTCTGGCTAGGTGAGAGTGCATAAGCATGAAATGGAAGCAAAGGCAGTGTTAAAAATTGCTTAACTGCTGAAGGCATGCCCCCAAACACAACCAGAGTCCCTCGGCAAGGGTGGGAGACTCAGCGGTTTAATGAAATCTCTGTCCTGTCTTAGATGATCAGTAAACTAACTGAGCAAAGACTTCAGGAGCCATATATGACAGGGAAAACAGACTATACAGAATTATTCTAGGAAAGTCACTAAACAAACAGCAACAACAACAGCACACAGCAACATCAGAGGAGAGGTGATCTGAGTTGCCACATTACATTATTTAAATGTCTAATTTTCACACAAAAGACCCCCCAAAGCCAAAGTAATCTTGATAAAGAAAAACAAAGCTGGAGGTATCACAATTCCAGATTTCAAAATATCCTACAAAGCTGTAGTAATCAAAACAGTGTGGTATGGCACAAAAACAGACACACAGATCAACAGAACAGAATAGAGAGCCCAAAATTAAACCTATGTTTATATGGTCAATTCATCTATGACAAAGGAGGCAAGAGTATACAATGGGGAAAAGACAGTCTCCTCAATAAATGGTGCTGGAAAACCTGAACAGATACATAGAAAAGAGTGAAATTGGATCACTTTTTAATATACACAAAATAAACTCAAAATGCACTCATAATGAGACCTAAAACCATGAAAATTCTAGAAAAGAAACAGGTAGTAATTTCTCTGACATTGGCTATAGCTACATTTTTCTTGACATGTTTCCTCAGGCAAGGGAAACAAAAGCAAAGATAAACTGTTGGGACTACATCAAAATAAAAAGCCCTTGCACGGTGAAGGAATGATCAACAGAACAAAAAGACAACCTACCGAATGGGAGAAGATATGTGCAAATGACCTATCTGATAAGGGGTTTATATCCAAAATCTAAAGAACTTATACAACACAACACCCCAAAAACCCCCACAAACAGTCCAATTAAAAACATGGGCAGAGGATATTTTTTCCAAAGAAGACATATAGATGACCCACAGACACATAAAAATGTGCTAACATCATTAATCATCAGGGAAATGCAAATTAAAACCACAACAAGATATTACCTCACATCCGTTAAAATGGCTAAAATCAAAAAGACAAAAAATAACAAATGTTGGCAAGCATGTGGAGAAAAAGGAACCCTTGTACACTGTTGGTGGGAATGTAAATTGGTGCAGCCACTGTGGAAAACAGTATGGAGGTTCCTCAAAAACATAAAAATATCATTACCATATGATACAGTAATTCCACTACTGGGTATTTACCCAAAGAAAATGGAAACACTAATTCTAAAACATATAGGCACCCTATGCTTATTGCAGCATTATTTAAAATAGCCAAGATGTGGAAACAACCTAAGCATCCACTGAAAGACAAATGGATAAGGAAGAAGTGGTATACATATATGAAATATCACACAGCCATAAAAAGGTTAGATCATGCCATTTGTGGACAACATGGATGGACCTAGAGAGTATAATGCTAAATAAAATAAGTCAGACTGAGAAAGGCAAATACCATACGATTTCACTCATATGTGGAATAAAAACAACAACAAACAAATGAATAAACAAACAAAAACAGAATCAGACCTATAAAACAGAGAACAAACTGTTGCCAGAGGGGAAGAGGGTGGGGGCAGAGGTAAAATGGGTAAAGGGGAGTGGGAGATACAGGCTTCTAATATGGAATGAATACATAATGGGAATAAAAGGCACAGCATAATGAATATAGTCAATAATATTGTAATAGCGTTGTATGGTGACAAATGGTAACTACACTTGTGGTGAGCAGAGCATAATGTGTAAACTTGTTGAATCACTAAGTTGTATACCTGAAACTAAATCTAATGTAGCAGTGGGTCAACTATACACACAGACATACACACACAAGTCCAGTTTTCAATAAAAGGTAGTTCTTTGAAAAGATCAATGAAATTGAATAACCTTTAGCTAGACTAGATAGTCTGACCAGAAAAAAAGGAAGAAAAAAAAAAAAAGAAGACATAAGTTACTAAAATCAGGAATGAAAGAAGGGACACCACTACTGATATATATAATAAGGGAAATAATAAGGGAAACTATGAACAACTATATGCCAACAACTTAGATAATCCAGATGAAATAGATAAATTCCTAGAAAGACACAAACTACTGGAATTGACTCAGGAAGAAAGAGAAAATCTGAATAGACCTATAAGAAGTAAAGAAGTTGAATTAGTAATTTTGAAACTTCCCACAAAAAAAGTTCATGCCCGATGGCTTTACTGGTAAGTTCTACCACAAACATTTGAAGAATTAACACAAATCCTTCACAAACTCTTAAAAAAATAGAAAACAAGGGAATACTTCCCAATTCATTCTAAGAGCCCTGAATTATCCTGATATCAGAACTAGACAAAGACTCACAAGAAAAGTACAGACCAATATCGTTTATAAACACAGGCACAAAATTCCTCAATAAAATACCAGTAAATGGAATCTAGCAACACATTAAAAAAAAAAATTATAGGGGCGCCTGGGTGGCTCAGTCATTAAGCATCTGCCTTCAGCTCAGGTCATGATCCCCGGATCCTGGGATCGAGCCCCACATCGGGCTCCCTGCTCCGCGGGAGGCCTGCTCTCCCTCTCCCACTCCCCCTGCTTGTGTTCCCTCTCTGGCTCTGTCTCTCTGTCAAATAAATAAATAAAATCTTTAAAAAAAAAAAATTATAGACCATGACCAAGGGGAAATTATTCTAGGAATGTGAGCTTGGTTTTTTAAAATAAAAAATCAATCAATGTAGTAGATCACATTAATATAATAAAGTTAAAAAAAGTGATCTCAATAGACATAGAAAAAGCATTTGACAAAATCCAACACCCTTTCATAATAAAAAAAAAATCACACAACAAAATAAGAATAAAACTTCCTCAAATGTCTTAAAGACATTTAAGAAAAACCCTCCACTAGCATCATAAAAGTTTTCCTCTTAAAATAAGGAAAAAGCCCAGAATGTCTATTCTTGCCACTTCTATTTAACATTGTACTGAAGTTTCTATCCACAGTTATTAGGCAGGAAAAAATAAATAAAAAGCATACAGATTGAAAAGGAAAAAGTAAAACAATCTCTATTTGTAGGTGCCATGATCTTATAGATAGAAAATTCTAAGAAATCCACAAAAAAACTATTAGAGCAAATAAATGAGCTCAGCGAGGGTGCAGAACACAAGATCAGTACACAAAAATCAGTTTTATCTCTACAGAGTAGCAATGAATAATCTGAAAATGAAATTTAAAAACTCATAGAGACAAAGTAGATTAGAGGTTATCAGGGGATGAGAGGAGTTTCTTTATGAGATGACGAGAATGTTCTAAAATAAGATAGTAGTGAGGGTTATACAACTCGGTGAATATACTAAAAACACTAAGTTTTATACTTTAAAATGGTCAATTTTATGGTATGAGAACAACATGCCAGGAAAACTGTTACTTAAAAAAAGGGAGGGGGGCCTGCCCTGGACCTACATATAACAAATACACTGAAAATAAGTTCAATATACACGTGGGGTCCTCTGCCTCTTGAGATCTGGCACTTGACGCTGACACAGTATAACCAAAACTGTAAACACCCATGCCTGTAACTAACACTGATCTGGCCCCAGGGACCACTTCTCTACATCTCTTGCCCGATGTCCTCAGGATAGAAGACAAGTGTGATTCTATCCTATGATGATCTGTGTGTTATGTCACTGCCGGTGGAGGGATGGACTCTGCTTGGAGCCCAGGAAGGACTGCAGTGACAAAAGCACTTCAGTCAGAGGAAAGATAATCAACTTGTCAAATTCTTCCTCAGTGTATGCTTGCACAACAAACTATCATTCCCAATATTACCAAGCATCCACTTTCTTTCTTTCTTTTTTTTTTTTTTAAAGATTTTATCCATTTATTTGACAGAGAGACACAGCGAGAGAGGGAACACAAGCAGGGGGAGTGGGAGAGGGAGAAGCAGGCTCCCTGCAGAGCAGGGAGCCCGATGCGGGACTCGATCCCAGGACCCTGGGATCATGACCTGAGCCGAAGGCAGGCGCTTAACGACTGAGCCACCCAGACGCCCAAGCATCCACTTTCTTGTTTTCCTTTCTATTTCTTTATATTCTGAAAGGTCTTACAAATTAAAATAATATTTGCAAGACTGGTGTGCCTGGGTGGCTCAGTTGGTTAAGCATCCAACTCTTGGTTTCGGCTCAGGTCATGATCTCATAGGTTGTGGAATCGAGCCCTGTGTCAGGCTCCATGCTCAGTGGGGAGTCTGTTTGGGATTCCCCCTTTCCCTCTCCCTCAGCCCCTCTCCCACTCTCTCTCTCTAATAAATAAATAAATCTTTTTAAAAAAAGAATAATATTTGCAAGATTATATATTCTCATGGCTGAGAACAATTCTGCAACACTCAGTGTTATGAGTTGAATTGTGTTCTCTCAAAATTCATATGTTGAAGTCTTAATCCCCAGGACCTCAAAATGTGACCTTATTTGGAAATACGGTATTTATAGAGGTAATTAGATTAAAATGAGGTCATTGGAGTGGGTCCTAATACATTATGACTTGTGTCATTATAAAAAGGGGAAATTTGGAGACACGCACTTAGAGGGAGAATGCCATGTAAATACCATGGCAGAAATCAAGATGATGTATCAACAAGCCAAAGAATTATGGCAAGTCACCAGAAGAAGAGAGAAATCTTCCTCACAGTCTTCAGAAAGAACCGACTCTGCCAACATCTTGATCTAGGATTTCTAGCTTCTAGAATTGTGAGATAATAACTTTCTCTTGTTTAAGTCAACTCAATATTCCTTGTTATAGCAGCTATAGAAAACTAATACATTAAGCAGTTCATATTATTCTTAAATTTGGGCATGTATAGGATAATATGTGAAGCATGATGCTGATTTATATGATGAAATCATATTATATATTATATTTTATAATAACATTAATAACATGATACATTAATATAATATTTTGTAATATAATGTGCACTATCATGTGATTACTTATCATGACCCATGTATTATATATTACATATATAATATATAATATATATTATATATGTTATTATGTATATAATATATAACATATATAATAATATAGATTAATTGTTATAGTTCATAATATGTTGTGAAATATCGTGATTATTTATCACATGACCCCAGTATTATGTTTGAATATGACATTTAAAGTTCTTAGTTCATTTGCTTTAATTATTAGCAAACTGAACAATTGCTTTAGGAATTTCATTGATAATTATAGCTGCTACTGGCTCAGGGGAGTACAGTTTCTTCAAATTAAAATTAGTTTTAAAAAGTAAAAATTACAATAGCTCAAGAAAGTTTGTCTAATTTGGCATTGTTGTCAAAAGAATACATGCTAAAATCTTGTGTAAAAATCTGTGTAAAACAACAGAGGTAGTCATTTTGCTGAACTGAAGGCAATAAAAAAAATTTTAATGGAACTAATATATAACAATCTATGAATCATGTGTATATATAATATCTCTGGCCATGAACAGAACACTCAGACAAGCATAATAATGATTAAAGTAGTCATTTTTGATAGTTCTTGGCTTTTAGTCATATACAAATCATAACTTTATAAGTATTTTTTGATTTTGTCATTATGAAGGTATATTTGTCAATGTGGGAGGACAGAACATACTTCATTTAACAGTTTGCTAGCTTGATTTATAACTTTTAAATATTTAGACGTGCAGTATGTGGGCCTCCACTTGTACTCATGCCCCAGGCCCTGTAATCGTCAGGGGTGGGCCAGGATGCAGCAATGACAGAAGAAATAAAGTCTGAAGCCATGAACAGGAGCCAAACTAATGTCTCAGACTTGCTCCTACTACATCTTAAAATGCCATTCTGTAAGCTTCATGTGGAAACCTGATGTAGTCCCTAGAAGGAGTGACAAGTGTCTCACTACCTTTGCCTTCCTGGGCCATTGTCTCAAGGACCCTACAAGTCCTTCTCAGTTGGGGGTTGTGTGGCTCTGTGGTCTCAAATGGCACTTGGCTCTCACCAGGTTTCCTAAACCTAATACATTTCACCGTTCCAAACATCAGGGCTGTGTTGTGGGCTTGCATTGTATTCCTTTGCAGTAACTCCGCTGTACCCCTCAAGTAAACAGAACGATGTTACAGCTACACTTCACTCCTACCTATATTTGGAAAAAATACTGTGCAGTTTGAGAAAAGGCTTGCAGAGCAATCCTCAAAGCTGCGATAGTCACCCTGGCTATCATTTTGTTACGTTCTACCTGTCCTCTCGTGGCGAGGCTTGCCTGCTTGCTGGGGGCTGTGAGGACAGGGAAAGGAGACTAGCATTCTATCTGGGAATTAGTCTCGGGTAGAGAAGAACTCTTAGGAACAGGGTTAAGGGGTGACAGCAGAGAAAAGGGAAAAAGTAGGTCACTGGTTTCTAAGGGAAAGAGAAAAAAGTGCATCAAAACACCAACTGGGCTAACTGGACGTAATAATAAAAAGTAAAAAAAAAAAAAAACCCACCTACTGGTGAGGCTCCTGGGTGGCTCAGTTGGTTAAGCATCTGACTCTTGATTTCGGCTCAGGTCTTGATCTCAGGGTTGTGATCAAGCCCCGCCTGGGGCTCTGTGCTCAGCAGGGAGTCTCCTTGAGATTCTCTCTCCCTCTCCCCCTCCCCCCACTACCCATGTGCATGCTCTCTCTCTCTCTCTCTCTCAAGTAAATAAATAAATCTTTAAAAAAAGAAAAGGAAAAGAAAATGCCACTGTCAATGCCCAAAAAAGGATGAAGACTGACCTGCAAAAGACCCCATGGGATTTCCAACTTCCATTGTATTTTACTGTAGCTCCCTCCAAGCAAACATGGCAACTATCTGTACATTTCATGCTCTCGCTGCCTAATCTGATGGATAATCAGACGGCTAACATGAAACAGAGGGGCCTGACATCAAAGGATACTTTTAGCTGTGACTGAGCATCTTTAAGGATATCAATATCCTCTCTGCAGACATCAGCTCACAAAAGCCGTATACTATCTTTGTATAAAATTAAAAACCATGAGAGACTCCGACTGGGCTCATCAGAAAGATGATAGCAAAGGAAGAATGAAAACATCAAGAAGTAAGGACATACAAGTGTTTAAAAATAATTTTGATAACAAAAAAGGAATTCTCGATGCAAATACAACAGTCGGAACGTCAACAGCCCGGTGCTTCACAGTAAAGGCAGATTAGTGAACCGCATTCATCCACCTCCGATGCAGATTATCTGCCACATTTGAAACACAGATTAACAGGAACAAATAAGGCACCGGGGTGGGAAGCATTTCTACAGCAAGTAACGGAAGTTTTAATCTTTGTTTAAAGAAGACTTCAAAAGGATTCCACATATCGACCGATGGTGAGATCATTAAAAAAAAAAAAAAATAACTTCAAGAATGCAATGCTGAGTGACCAAGTTTCTGACCTGTTTTAAGATCAATCAACATTTTCTACCGAGATAAGTAGAATGCAATTAGCACTTCGGTGATTTTAAAGGCTCTTTTACGGCTGCCTTTCATAGGCTGACGAAATAGCAGAACGGGGTGGCTGAAGGCCAATGTTTATTTTTACCCATTACCTGTTTTATTAATGGGACTGTGGGCCACTGGGCCCTTTAGGAACACACAAATATATTAAAATGCTCCACACTGTAATTAAGTGGCACAGAAGGGATTAGAGCAAATTCAGTGGCTGTTATATTTGCTGTAGGAGTCATCTAGGTCAGACATTCTGATGCTCTTGTGGTAGAGCCCAGTGAATTTTATTTCTGAAGTCTACAAAATATGGAATATATTTTCTTGCAGAGCGAGGGCTTTAATAAATGGCTCTTATCCCCCAAATAAAAACATACATCAAGAAAAATGCCCCAAGCGGATGCTCCTACAGTGAAGGAAGAGAACCCCTTAGCCAGAGGAAAGGACAAATGCATCACGAATCACATCAGTTTAAGAAATGGGGTCTTTAGACTCCAATAACAAAGGACTCAAAATGAATCAAACCCATGTAACTCTCAGTCCCAGCCCAGGGCTTTCTTCCTTCCGCTGTGTGAGTCAGAACTTCTGCCTCTGAGTTTTTTAAAGGGAATACAAATAAAATGATCCCTAACTGTTGGCCTGTTCAGTAACTAGAGCATCAGAAATGCAATGCTTGCAGAAACACAGAAGAGAACCTTTTGGGCTCCAGGCCTAACACTGCCCTGTATCATTTTTTTGTTTGATTTGACCAAATCCATTGTCATAACTAAATGTTAGATTGATTTTAAAAATAGAAAATGTAAGTAGGTTTTTGCTCTCATCAACATGTTCAGAATCAACGAGAGAATCAGCCACACTTGAGGTTAGTGCCAGTGCTAGTCTCTTGTGAATCTTCGTATCAGAGAAAAAGCAACATGGAATGAGGGCAGGGCAGCACGGAATGGAATCTGGACACACTGTTTTGGCCCAAGCAGAGGACAACATTGCCTCTGCCCCAAAAACCTCTGGAGAAACACTGAGAAGTGACAAGAAGGGAGATAAAAGTACTTACGAGGACCCTGGACTTGCAGTGGGAGGGGGGCCTGGAGAAATGAAAGGAAAACAAAAGAAACAGTCAGGCTGGGTTACTGGAGAGTGAGTGTGGGTTCAGTCAAACCATTACAGATGAAAGTTCGCAACCACCCCGAGGTAAGATTTATTTTTCTGGGATTTATTATTTTGTTTCAGTTCCCCACAATCACCTCTACCAAAAAACATACCAGTGAGCACCTGTCTAGAGCCCATAGTTCTGGGCCTGGAAAACGCTAGGACAAGTGCTGACGAATGAGTCGTTAAGAGTAGGCGTCCTCACGCTATGTAGGGGGTTTGCAGTGGGAGGCTGAGTGGTCCCAGGAGCACACTGGTCGAGACAGAAGAGGTTTGGAAGGCAGCTGGACAGACAAGGGGCATACGTGCTGCAGACCTTCCCATCTTCTCTCTCACTGGCATGGTGGTTTAGAGCAGGGCTGTGGGGTCAGACAGATCTGGACCCCACTCCTGCTCTGCCATTGACTAGCTGGGCAACCCTGCACATGGTCCTTAACCACTGGCCCTGGTTTACTTACTTGTAAAATGGGTGCAACTGTACCAGCTTTAGAAACTGTCCCAGTTTCTAGGCACACAGGACATTTTCAGTATGTGCCCATTCCCTCTACCCTCCCCCCCGCCAAGAATGCTGAGGGCCAAAGGCCATCCCCAGCAAAAGGTGGCTTACCAAACTTGACGAACAAGACTCCAGTGGTAGAAACCACCTTCTTGCCGTTTGTTGCCACACACTGGAAGTAGCCTGTGTCTGTGGTGTCGAGGTTTCTAATCCGCAGCCTGGAGCCATAGTTGGTTGCCCGAAAGGAGATCCTCCGGGGCTCCTGCACCACAGGTGCATCATTTTTGAACCAGCGGATGGTGGGAGGTGGATTCCCAGACACTTTGCAGTGCAGTTCAGCTGTCTGCCCCAGGGACGTGGTGATGTTATTCATCGGTTCATCGAGGGTCAGGTAAGAATCTGTGAGCACAGGGCGAAGGAGGCAGGTGAGAGGGGTAGACAGCTAAGGGGCACCTCCGAGCAACCCAAATCCACTCCAGTGTGCCCCAGGACCACAGAGAGACTGCACAGGAGAGGCATGGTGGAGACAGACCAGGCATGAAATTATACATTTACTGAGACCCTGTGACTATAGAACAATCACCCACGGAGCCTGCTGCTTACAAGGAAACTTGTCACTAACCATTGTGTAAAGCCCAAAGTTTTCAGATGACCATATGGTAACCCATGGATAAGTAAATGTACATCCTAAGCCAACACAGAATGAGATTTTGTGTTTCAAAGTATGAGAAGAACACACGGTCCTTGTTACAGACTCAAACAATACTGCGAAGAAGAAAAGGCTTCAAAATTCACCTCAAATCTTTCCACCCCAAAATGATACCATTCTTAACATGCTGGCAAAGATCCTTCCAGCTTGTCCACTTTTGATAGGAAAGAAAGCATGAAAGACTGGAAAAGTAGGAGCGACATATTTATACGCACATAGCACAAGATCAGGAAGGATGCTGAAAACCTTGCGGCCAGTGATCATATAAGCCCCAGGTTGCTGGCTGACAAAGTAAGGAGGCAATGAATAGTTCCATAATGTTACTCATATCAACCATTAAGATGTTACAATAAATAATTCTATATATTCAACTTTTAATTGAGATATAATTTACATTTTAGGAAATGTACCCATCTTCAGTTACATAGTTCCAGAAGTACTGACAAATGCATATATCCATGTAACCAATGCCCTTACCAAGATAGAGAGCATCCTGAACAACCCAGAAAGTACCCCTAAGATCCTCTGTAGTCAATGCTTGCTTCCATCTGCACCCCCATCTCCATTCTAGGCAACTACAGTTCTGATTTCTATCATCATAGACTAATTTTGTCTGTTCAAGGATTGCATATAAATGGAATCATACTGTATGTACATTTTTCATTTGGCTTCTTTAGAGATTTCTTAAACATTTTAATAATGAAATAAATTTTAAATTTATTCTTCAATAATATATTTTAAACCTCATATTGATATTAGTTGCAGAATCCAGTACAGAGAAAATAATTTACTATTTAAAAAATTAAGTTCAATATTTTTTTAAAACAATTGGTCTGTTGTTGATGTATAAGGAGTTTTCTTTGACTTCATGTTCCCTGACCACCCATTCTTGGGTTGATCTCCTCTGCCATACCCTCCCATTGCCTTCTGTCCTTCCCTGACTCCCAACCTGGGATGGATTGTTAAGCAGTTGTCCTCTCTGCGGGACTACAAGCCTGTAAGGGCAGGCATCTAGAATGTTTTGCCATCATTGTATCTTTAGTGTATCCTACCGTCTAGCAGCATTGTCCAATAGGACTTTCTGTAATGATGGAAATGTTCTATAATCTGCATCGTCTAAATGGCAGCCACCAGCTACAGGTGAGCTACTGAGCACATGATATGTAACTAGAGCAACTGAAGAACTGAATTTTTTTTTAAGATTTTATTTATTTATTTGCCAGAGAGAGAGAGCGTGCAAGTGAGCGCACAAGCAGGGAGAATGGTAGGCAGAGGGAGAAGCAGGCTCCCCACTGAGCAAGCAGCCCGACGCGGGACTCAATCCCAAGACCCTGGGATCATGACCTGAGCGAAAGGCAGATGCTTAACCAACTGAGCCACCCAGGCGTCCCAAGAACGTAATTTTTAAGTTTAAATTTTAACAGCCACACGTGGCTAGTAGCTGCCGTATGGTACAGCATAGGCAGAGCATAGTAAATTTGTTGAATTTAATGGAACTTTGTTGAAAAATAACCCTTTTTGGGAGAGATCTAAGTGGCTAATTTAAAAGCACCCAAATTCCTATAAAATGCTTTCATACATGCCCAAAATAAATAATTCATTAAGTACCTTAATTTTCCACAAAAAGATTAGGGAGAGATGTCAAAGTCTGGGCAGTCCCACAGGAGTATGTCACGCATGTGAATGGCATTTATCTTATGTGAGTGGTAGAAAACAGATTAAGTATGACTATCACTCACTGTGTTTCCAGAATGACACTTTTCATCCCACTTAAACCAATGAATAATTATCCTTCACAACGCAATCATGAGCCCATAAATTATGTTGCTAATGTCTTGCTTCTTTCCATTTATATTCTGATCTTTATCTCTGAACTTGTTTCTCTAATCTATATCCATATATATTCAAACTATGAATGTTTTTGCTCATGGACAGAAGCACATGTGTTCCTAAGACGTTTGAGGTGTGTGCCCAGAGAGTAGAGAGACTAAGGAACAGGTGGCTTTATGGAGCTGCCATCATGGCCTCACAGTCCTGTCTCCTGCCCAGAGAATGGCTAACTATGTATCCTTGCTAGAAAAGAAACATAGAAATAACAATGCCAATATAAGCATAGTGATTAATACTCCATTGGGCAGGTTCTGGAACTCAACTAACTGGGTTTGAATCCTGGGTCAGCCCTCAATTCTGACTGACTTTAGGCAAGTTACTTAACCTCTGGGTACCTCAGTTTAACTGAAAAATAGGAATATATTAAATAGGACTCTACCAGGCAAAGCTGTTGGAGGATTAAAATTAAATCGGGTGACACATAGGCAGCACTTAAACTAGTGTTAGGCAAAAAAGTAAGCACTCAAAATGTTAATCAATGTTACTGCAATTCTTTTTATAATAATAACAATTTTTGTATAATGCTTTTCAGGTTACTGAGTCTCGCGTTCTCCTCTAACAATCTGGCAAAGTCGGAAAGGAGGAGCATTAATGATCACAATAAGGAAATCACATCTCAGAGATGCACTGACCGGGCCCGTGGTCTCTCAGTGAGCTCGCTGTGCATTGTGCCCAAAGCCTCCAGCGCTAGCAGCCTTAAGTTCTCAGGCTCAGCCAAGGAGAAAGTCCAAGTGAGCCAACAGGCCAATACGGTAGTGAGCACAGATGGACTATTTAGAATCCTACAGTATGCCGGGGGCTTTACTTCTGTACTCACTCGCTCAATAACCCCACAAGGCAGGAACTGTTATCATTGCTTTATAATGATGAGACCTAGGATCAGAGAGGTTAAGTGACTTGCCCAAGGTCGCATGGCTGAACTGAGGTCTAATCCAGATCTTTCGGACTCCAAAACCTAGCTCTTTCTATTCTCCCAGACTGCCTGGGCAGCTCGAGCCCCACTGAGGGGTGGGGACAGAACTTGAGTTTCTTCCCTAAAAAAGAGCCAGGTGGGGACACACACCCACATCCCCACAGGGCTGTGATCTGCCCCTAACTCCAGTCAGGACTGTCTAGCTAATGGGTCTAAACTTTAGCTGGTGTTCTGGTTTCCCTCCAGAAGCCAGGTAACTCACCTTACCTGCTACATGGGGATCCCAATTCCCCTGCCTATCCCCTAACAGGCCCTTCTCTCTCTCTCTTTTTTTTTTTTTAAGATTTATTTATTTATTTATTTGAGAGAGAAGCGGGACAGGGATAGAGGAAGAGGGAGAGAATCTCAAGCCCAGACTCCCCAGTGAGCGCAGAGCCGGACATGGGGCTCAGTTCCACGGCCCTGAGATCATGACCTGAGCTGAAAATAAGAGTCAGACGCTCAACCGACCGAGCCATCCAGGCGCCCCCTACCTTCTTTCAATATTGAAGCTAACCAACACCAAGCCACACTCCCAGAGGCCAGGATGACAGCTGCTGGGTGCATGCCTCAGGAGTTAACATTACCTGCTGAGTTTTAGTCAAAAACCAAAGTCACTTCCACTTCTTCTCTTTAGTTTTCTCTGACAGGTGGTTGGAGCCAACGCCCAGTCAGCTCTGTGGCCAAGTCCACGTAACACATCACATAAAAGGGTGGCTAGCACTTCAAACTATTTATTTGACTCCAAACTCCAGTTACTTTGCATGATACCATAATCACAGACATACAGAGCTTCAAGTTTGTTCTTCTAGGAACATAAATTAACCAAGAACCAGAGGGTTCTATCATGTGGGGGAGGGGTAGTTTTTTAATTACCCTCTGAAGGCGTATTCAGATTTATTGAAAACAAATTAGTAAGGGCTGATCTAATGTACAAAATCAACCCTCACAGACTCTGGAGCCAGAATGCCTGAATTCATGTCCTAGTTCTGCTCCTTATCAGCTGTGTGACCTTGGCCAAGTTGTGTACCCTCTCTGTGTCTCAGTTTTGTTATCTGTGAAATTAGTATACTAGGTGTATCTTCCTCATAGGGCTATTTCAAGCATGAAAGGAATTAACACATGGCAAGTGCTTGGAATAGGCTCTGACACAGAGCAAGGAGCATGTGAGTTTCTGTTATTTTTATCAGCTGTATTTTTCTTTTCTTTTTCTCACAGATATCTTATTCCTAAAAGTAAGGAATGATTATTCATCCAACTGATTGGTTTCCTGACCAAGTCTAGTCTTGATTTTATAGAAAAGGACACCAGTGGGGTGAAGTCACCTGCCTGAGATCACATAGCTAATACACTGAAGGCAAGAGTGGTTGACTTGTCCTTGAAGCTCTACGTAATACCCACCTACAAACAAAACTGAGGACTGCAGGGCATCTTGAAATCAGTGTAGTCGCTGACCCAAGTGGTATATGTCCAGAGAGAACAAAGGAAATGTAAACAAATCTTTGTGTTTATTGAACAAAGGAGCCCTGCCACAAACACAGGGAATTTGGTTTTAAATTGTTACCAATAAAGAATAATGTTCAAATTTGTTTCCCATCTGTAGCTGCTCACTTAGAACAAGCAAATGGCCTGGCCCTCAGTTTGGCAAAGACTAGGAGCATCAGAACAACATTTGGCCTAAACAACATGAAAGCATTTTGTGACTGGAATAAAATAAAATAAAATCGCATGTCTGCATCATTACTATCAGCCTTGTTGTTAACAAGCCCCTGGCTACAATCCATTTCCTTCCCAGAACCAGCTGGATCCTTCTGCAGCAGCCTCACGGGCCACACTGGGGGATCCATTCTCTTCTCTACTCCTAAAGCTTGGTGTGGCCACTGAGGGTTCTGATCCAGTAGTCATTCGTTTCAGGGAACACGTGGGTAACTCCGGGAAGAAGCCCAGTGCAGAGGACACCTGCAAAGTGGACCCGACACTCGCTGCGCCGCAAGCTAGCTGCTTGTGTCAGTCATTTCACATCCTAGACTCTGGCTTCATGCTCTGTTACATGGGCCTGTGCAGGCTGTTCCTCCTGAGTGGTCTACGTTTCCATACGGAGTAGCCACAGAAGCCCTGGAGGGCAGACAGCACGTACCAGCTGGGCCTGATGCCACACAGAGCAATGGGGCGTCTACATTTATACCTGGCTACTCATACTTTCTTGCAGTGGCTTGACTCAATACCTCTGACAATGTGTGCTTGAGCTGTGGAAGCTTTCTCATCCTTCTTTCCCTTCTTCCTTAGGCCACAAATGCTGGCAGACTGGCCAGGAGCAGGTGGACTATAATTTGGCTTCAGAGAGAAAAATACTCCAATTCTGCTGACTCCACCTTCTAGCTCTGTGTTGCTGTGTCTCCCAGTGGGGTGGTACTGGTAATAATGATGATCATGATAAAAACATCAACGATGATGATACAATAATGACAGTGGTAACAGTTAACCCCTCAAGGGTACTTACTTTATGGCAGGTGTTGTTACAAGCTAGTTTTATTATCCTCATCTTACACATCAGAAACCTAATGCACAGACAGGGTAAGGAAGCTGTCTGAGATCCCACAGTGAGTAGAAGTGAATCAAGTTATTGATTCAGTGCAATTACAATCAAGATCCCAGCAAGTTATTTTGTGGATATTGACAAACTGGTTCTAAAGTTTCCATGGAGAGGCAAAAGATCCAGAATAGCCAAAATAATATTGAAGGAGAAGATCAAAGTTGGAGGACTGATACTACCCAATTCCTGATATAAAGCTACAGTAATCAAGACAGTGTCGTATTGATGAAAGAATGGACAAACAGATCAATGAAACAGAACAGAGAGCCCAGAAATAGACCCACATAAGTATAGTCAACTGATCTTTGACAAAAAGCAAAGGCAATACAAAGGAACAAAGAGAATCTTTTCAACAAATGGTGCTGGAACCACTGTACATGCACCTGCAAAAAAGTGAATCTGGACACAGATCTTACACCTTTCACAAAAATTAACTCAAAATGGATCATAGACCTAAATATGAAATGCAAAATTATAAAACTCCTGGAAGGTAACAGGAGAAAAATCTAGATGATCTTGAATATGATAATGACTTTTGAATTTATTTTTTTAAAGATTTCATTTATTTATTTGTGAGAGAGAGAGAGAGAGTGCCAGCACTAGTGGGGGAGGGGCATAGGGACAAGCAGACTCCCTGCTGCGCACGTAGAGCTCGATCCCAGGACCGCAGGATCGTGACCTGAGCAGAAGTCAGACGCTTAACGAACTGAGCCACCCAGGCGCCCCACAATAATGACGTTTTAGATACTACTGGGAAGACATGATCCATGAAAGGAGTAACTGACAAGCTGAACTTCATTAAAGTTAAAAAAAAAATTCTGCTCTGCAGAAGACAGTGTCAAGAGAATGAGAAGACAAGCCACAAAATGGGAGAAAATATTTACAAAAGAAACATCTGATAAAGGAATGTCGTCCAAAATATACAAAGAAATCTTAAAACTCAAGGAGAAAACAAAAACCTGATTAAAAAACAGTCCAAGACCTTAACAGATACACCTCATCAAAGATATAAAAATGGCAAATAAGCATATGAAAAAATACTCCACATCAGATGTCATCAGGTAAATGCAAATTAAAACAACAAGATACTGCTATATACTTATGAGAATGACCAAAATCCAGAACACTGACAACACAAAATGCTGGGGAGGATATGGAGCAACAGGAACTCTCATTCTTTGCTGGTGGGAAGGCAAAATGGTACAGCCACTTTAGAAGACAGTTTGGCAGTTTCTTACAAAACTGAACATATTCTTAGCATATGATCTAGTAATCTCACTCCTTGATATTTACCCAAAGGAGGTGAAAACTTACGTTCACACAAAACCCTGCATAAAGATGTTTATAGATTTATTCATAACTGACAAAGCCTTGAAGAAACCAAGATGTCCTTCAGTAGGTGAATGGATAAACTATAGTACATCTAGACACTGGAATATTATTCAGCACTAAAAGAAAATGAGCTATCAAGCCATGAAAAGACATGAAGGACACTTAAATTCATATTATTAGGTGAAAAAAAGCCAAACTGAAAAAGCTACATACTGTCTAATTTCAACTGTATGACACTCTGGAAAAGGTAAAACTATGGAGACAGTAAAAAGATCAGTGGTTGCCAGGGGTTGGGGGGAGGGGAACAGGGAGGGGATGAATGAATAGGCGAACTGAGGATTGTTAGGGCACTCTATAATGGTGGATACCTGTCATTACACATTTGTCTAAACCAATAGAATGTACAACACCAAGAGTGAACTGTAATGTAAGCTATGGATTTTGGGTGATCGTCAATTGTAAGATGTACCACCCTCATGTGGGATGTTGATAATGGGGGAGCCTGTGGCAGCAGGGGGTATACAGAAAATCTCTGTATCTTACTCTTAATTTTGCTCTGAACCTAAAACTGCTCTAAAAAAATAGTCTTAAAAAATTTAGATGCTCTATTAGCCTACGACCCAGCAATTGCACTACTGGGTATTTACCCCAAAGATACAAATGTAGGGATCCGAAGAGGCACATGCACCCCAATGTTTACAGCAGCAATGTCCACAATAGCCAAACTGTGGAAGGAGCCGAGATGCCCCTCAACAGATGAATGGATAAAGAAGATGTGGCATATATATACAATGGAATATTATGCAGCCATCAAAAACCCGAAATCTTG
The DNA here is from genome assembly GCF_011800145.1 of Mirounga leonina. NCBI lineage: Eukaryota > Metazoa > Chordata > Mammalia > Carnivora > Phocidae > Mirounga > Mirounga leonina. The sequence goes on from NW_023270447.1 coordinate 42,523,676, forward strand.
CCATTTGCAATGATGTGGATGGAACTAGAGGGTATTATGCTAAGCGAAATAAGTCAGTCAGAGACAGACAATTATCATATGATCTCACTGATATGAGGAATTTGAGAAACAAGACAGGATCATGGGGAAGGGAGAGAAAAATGAAACAAGATGAAACCAGAGAGGGAGACAAACCATAAGAGACTCTTAATCTCAGGAAACAAACTGAGGGTTGCTGGAGTGGAGGGGGGTGGGAGGGATGGGGTGGCTGGGTGATGGACACTGGGGAGGGTATGTGCTATGGTGAGCGCTGTGAATTGTGTAAGACTGATGAATCACAGACCTGTACCTCTGAAACAAATAATACATTATATGTTAATAAAAAAAAATTAGATGCTCTAAGTTTTCATTCTAGGACAGAAATTCTCAAACTTTCTGATTTCAAGACCCCTAAAGACTAAAATATCGAGCCCCGGACACCTGGGTGGCTCAGTTGGTTGGGTATCTGCCTTTGGCTCAGGTCATGATCCCAGGGTCTTGGAATCAAGTCCCACATGAGGCTCCCTGCTCAACAGGGAGTCTGCTTCTCCCCATGCCTGCAGCTCCCCCTGCTTGTGCTCTCTCTCTCTGACAAATAAATAAAAAAAAAAAAATCTTTAAAATATTGAGGACCTCGAAGAGAAAATTTAAAACATTTGTTTACTAATTTATTGAAAAATAAAAAAGTAATGTCATTACTTAACATAAATAATACATTTCAATGAAAAATAACCATATTTTATATACACACATACATACTGAAAAGGATGGCATTGTTTAAATTGTTGTAAATCTATTTGGCTTAAGAGCAGACAGCTGGATTCTCCTCTTTCTGCATTTAATCTGTTGAAATATGTTGTTTTGGTTAACGTATATAAAGAAAATGTGGCTTTACACAGCTGGAAAAGGGAGGGGTATTTTAATAGTCTTCTCAGATAATTTAGAATATCCTTCTGTGATACTATACTAAAATTTGACAAGTGGCAGTTTCTTAAAGGTTCGTCATGATGTGAATCTGAAGCCTTATCAGTGAACTTTTCATAATCTGTTACATTAAAATGGGTTGGTTTATCTTGGACTTTAAAGATCTTTTACCCACATATGATTTTGTAACACCATGCATTGTCCATTTAGAAAATACTGTTCCAATGAGTTATGTACATATTCCAAATGTGAACACATTTAATTACATAACAGAGAAAAATCATTTTTGTCAATACCATTACCAATCTCATCAGTAAAGACCAGAAAGCTGTTGAGTGCCTGAGTGGCTCAGTCAGTTAAGCATCTGCCTTCTGCTCAGGTCATGATCTTGGGGTCCTGGTTTCGAGTTCCCCGTCGGGCTCCCTGCTCAGTGGGGAACCTGCTTCTCCCTCTCCCTCTGGCCCTCTCCCTTCACGCCCCCCCTTGCTCTCTCTCTCTCTCTCCTCTCAAATAAATAAAATCTTAAAAAAAAAAAAAAGACTGGAAATCTGTCAAGTGCATGGTGGTGGCTAAAATTTCCCAAAATTTTAATTTTTGCTTAGAAGCTCAAATTTTATTATTGGTGAATACCATCTCCTGTTTATTTGAAGTGGCAGACTCATTTTGTTCATTTCCAAGAATATTCAAAAATAACTAACCATACTTTGACAATCATTTTTTTTTTTTAGTGTAGTTGACACACACCGTTACAGGAGTTTCAAGTGCACAACATAGTGATTCAACTTCTCTTTACGTTACGCTCTGCTCACAAGTACAGTTACTGTCGGCTCCCACACAAGACTGGAACAGTACCACTGACTATAGTCCTTCTGCTGTACCTTTTCTTCTTGTGACTTATTCTCCCATACCTAGAAGCGTGTATCTCCCTCTCCCCTCCACCCATTTTGCACCCCACCGCCTGGCAACCATCAGTTTGTTCTCTGTATTTATAGGTCTGATTCTGCTTTTTCTTTGTTTGTTTGTTCCTTTGTTTCATTAGATTCCATGTATGACTGAAATCATATGGTATTTCTCTTTCCCAGTCTGTCATTTTTGCAAGTAAAAAAGTGGCTAGTTCATGTCACAACTCAAATGCTTTTCTTTGTGACAACTATAGGACTTCAGCAGCCAGCATTTCTGCATATTTCCCATTTTGCCATATGGAATATTAAAGACATGTACCCATGGGTCAAGATTTAATTAAATTAATAATTTTTACTGCTTCATCAAAGACATTCTTAAGTACAATTGGCTTTTTTTTTTTTTTTTTTTAACTACAAGGGCAGGCTGGTGGGGATGACAAGGACTTCTAGCAGATTTTGAGAGTTTGCTATGACTGTCTCAATTTAGGCTAGGGCCCCAGCAGTGTTACCTAAACCATTGCTTTTGTATAATCAGGATGGGTAAACTGCAGTTTGGAGGACTTAAAGACTATCCCAGCCAACAAAAGGCAAAGCCAGGATTTGGACTCTAAGCTCAGTGCTCTTTCCGTCACACCCCACAGCTGCCCTTCACCACCCCTCTGGGGCCTGGACTGGTGTGAAGCTCTCAAAACAAAATAGTTTAACTCGAGCCCTGCGCACCATAAGCCAGAGAAAGGCCTGGATGGCCTGTTTCCCATTTCTGAACAAACAGCCTGGGATCTGGGGGCAACTCTAAGTGATTGTGGTAGATCCGGGCAAATTTTGGGACTCTGAATAAAAAAGGACTTGGTATTTTTTATAATGTAGGGAAATGAATACTAGTCATCTTTTGGCGCCACCATTTTCTCCATGACCCCCAGAAAGTGGTGCTTATAGCTAAGACTTTTTGAGCATTTATAAGGTGCCAGACACCATCCTAAGTACCTTGTACACATTAATTTATTCATCTTGAAAACAATCCCATGAGTTAGACCCTATTATTACCCACATTTTAGAGATAAGGAAATGAGACACAGAGAGGTTAAGTATTTGCTCAAAGTCACACAGGTAGGTAGTGGAAGAGCCCGGACTCAGACCCAGACCTTTGGACACAGGAGAACATACTATTAGCCAATGCACCATTCCCAGTGAATCCAGACTGTGGTCTTTCACTGTCCCCCACTCCCCCTAACCGGGACTACAGAATATTCTTGCCCTTTTAATGAATCCATCCAGCATGTAACAATACCCACCAGTACCGAGAACAACTAAATCACTCCTAGTTACATATGATGGAAGTCACCACAGAGAACGAACTTTTTAAATACAGTACAGGCATCGTTCATACCGATGCTTAATCAACCTAAAAAGTGAACTGCAAGAAAAAGAAGTTAGTTTATGAGCTTTCTGGGAATTGAGACCCGATTGCCTCCTTTTTTCCTTTTTGTATTCCCCTTAGCACTCCATGTGTTATTGTGAACTTCAGAGGCATTTAATAAAGGCTAGTTGATTAAGTAAATGGAAGCCTCAAGTGTATTTAGGGCAAATGAGCTTTGGAGACACCCCATTTATAACTTACCCATTTGACAAGACGTCACATCCACAAATCCTTCCCAACATTTATTGCTTAATTTTCAAAGTGCCCTCCCCCTCTCCTCAGGGACGGAGGTGGGGCCAAGAGTTATATTCTCATTTTGACAGGTGAGGGAAACTGAGATATAAAGAGTTTAACAGTCCTTTGCCATGGCAACCCAGCCAGTCACAATTACGCTTCAGGGCCTGGGTCTTGGTATCAAAGAGGTACATGCCAAAATCCCGGTCTCCTACAGGACCGACCCTTCTCAGAAGAGGGAGGAGGCTCCCGACATGAAATAAAATGCTTAGCTAAACCTAAAGGAAGGCTGCCAAACACAGTTAGGTCATCGCATTTGACTCTGAGAGGACATTCTGTTCACGCTATCAACTTGCATTCACTTTCAGCACACTTCACCATAAATACTTCTGACCCACTATCTCGGGAAATACTTTTTATCTTAATAAACTCGATGCAAAACATGATCTAAATCGGCCTGCACGTTCTTGAGCTGGAGCCACAAGCTGCATTTAATAAAAATCAGTGGAAATAGCAGGGGACTTCTGAATAACCGCAGTTCGTTATCTGACGTGGGGCTGCTGGGAAGCCTCGAACACACGGGGAGCAGGAGGTCGGTAAGTTGAAGGTATGGAGAGAGCTCAAGACCACTGGATGACCCCACTCGCTGGAGCTTAGTTCCCACTGGAGGCACTATTTATAATGATGGGCTGCAGCACGGTAATGAAGAACACGGCTCTGGAGTTGGATGCTTGGCTAAATATCGGAATCCCACCACTCACCTGCTGGTACTTGACATCTCCAAGCCTCAGTTTCCTCCACTGTACAATGGGGCCAATAATTGTACTTACCCACTAATGTTTTCGTGGGGGTCACATGAGATAATCAATTTCTGGAACATCAAAAGCACTCACTACAGGGAGCTATAATTAGTGAGAGCCAGAGATTCTCAACCCTCATGAACATCACTATCACTTGCAGAATTAACAAACAAACAAAACCAACACTGACACCTAGGTCTTACCCCTAGAGATTCTAATGTAATTGATCCTGGGTGGAGTCTGATATAAGCTTTTTTTTTAGGCGCTCCCCCAAAAGATTCTCTGGAGAGGTCAACAGGAAGACATGTGGCTACAGTAATTTTAAACCCCCACTTTCTGGCCACTGAGTCTTGCCTGGCTTCCTGCTAAGCCCAGTTTCTACTGCTCAAAAATCTCCAGGATTCTCCACTACAATCCCTATCGTTCAGAAGAAACCAAGACAGAGACATTAAAGTACAGAGACACCTCCACGAAGATAAATATTCCCTGGCCAAGCAAAGCTGCTACAGAGCAGGAGATGTGATGGTTAAAAGTCCAAAGAAAGAAAGAGCTGTGCTGGGCTGGCTCTGGGCCTACCACTCACCTTCTCTTGAGAGCTCACGTACTAAGGCATCAAGTTGAGCTTGGGTTAAGGACCTGTGAGTAACAAGAGGGGTTGAAAGACTGTCCCTAGGACCAAAGACAACAAACAGCCAAATATGTGGCTCCTTTTTGGGGAGCAAACACATATACATCAGAAATGGTTCTGCAAATGTGCACTTAGAGCAAAAACCTCTGTAAATCTGGACTAATGGGGAAAAGTAGCTGCCCTTACAGGTTTTTCTTCAGGAAGCACAGTAAATACACAGCAACTCAAAGGAGTTTAAGAAAACTTTGCTACCTAGAGGCTTGATTTAATGAATAGGTCATTTTTTACAAGTAGACCAATTGTATGTAAATGGCCTCTTAAAAGCTCAGGAAAACCACTTTGTCCTCTTAAGTAGCTCAGATCTACTCAGAACAAGAATTGCTGGCCTCCAGCATTTCGGCCGCTTTCTGCCCCAGCTATAATTAATAAAAGGTGGAAGTAAAAAGGAACACACGTGTTGAGCACTGATTCTATCAGACACTTTCTGCCTGCTATTGCATTTTATCTTTTCCAGAACGCTGTGGTGTATATGGGTTTTTGTTACCCAATTTTAAGGAAGATACATAGGCTAACAGAGGTTTCCGCATAGCAAGGCCCAGCATGGCCGGGACTGAATCCAGTTCTATCTGACACCTTCCCCGTCCCCACTCCCAGTTTGTCCCCTTTCAAGCTGCTCTTTTATACCCCACTGTCATTAAGAACTTCTTCCACTATCAACTCACCTGAATCCATCCAGATGACATCTCCTTTTCACACCAAAGAGGCCATGATCTCTATGTACCCTTATTTTTTTCTCCAGGAGCCGGGTGTCTAATGGGATCATTGGCAACTGCCAACAAGGTTACTCTAGTGACTTTTTTTTCTAGTTTTAAACTTTTTTGGACTTCTGTGACTTATTAAAGTATCCAATTTATTTTACTACAATTTTCAACCATTTTTATTATGTGGGGGTTATTATGATTTAGAATTTGGGGGTTATCATTTTATTCATATTTGTCATGTATATGTGTTGTTTAAGTTTAGAAATAATAAGAATACTTTAAAATGATGAACAGAAAAGAAGACATCCAAATGGCCAACAGACACATGAAAAAGTGCTCAACATCACTCAGCATCAGGGAAATTCAAATCAAAACCACAATGAGATACCGCCTCACATCAGTCAGAATGGCTAAAATTAACAAGTCAGGAAACAACAGATGCGGGGATGCGGAGAAAGGGGAACTCCTACACTGTTGGTGGGAATGCAAGCTGGTGCAGCCACTCTGGAAAACAGTATGGAGGTTCCTCAAAAAGTTGAAAATAGAGCTACCCTACGACCCAGCAATTGCACTACTGGGTATTTACCCCCAAGATACAAATGTAGTGATCCGAAGGGACACATGGACCCTAATGTTTATAGCAGCAATGTCCACAATAGCCAAACTATGGAAAGAGCCTAGATATCCAACAACAGATGAATGGATAAAGAAGATGTTGGGTATATATATATAATGGAATATTATGCAGCCATCAAAAAATGAAATCTTGCCATTTGCAATGACATGGATGGAACTGGAGGATATTATGCTAAGCGAAGTAAATCAATCAGAGAAAAACAATTATATGATCTCACTGATATGAGGAATTTGAGAAACAAGACAGAGGATCATAGGGGAAGGGAGGGAAAAATGAAACATGATGAAACCAGAGAGGGAGACAAACCATAAGAGACTCTTAATCTCAGTAAACAAACTGAGGTTTGCTGGAGTGGAGGGGGGTGGGAGGGATGGGGTGGCTGGGTGTTAGACACTGGGGAGGGTACATGTTGTGGTGAGCGCTGTGAATTGTGTAAGACTGATGAATCACAGACCTGTACCCCTGAAACAAATAATACATTATATGTTAATAAAAAAAATAAAATAAAATGATGAGCAGAAGCACACTTAACCATTAGAACAATAACTTGACTTGGATACAATCAATCCCATTCAGCTGAAATTCACAGGGACACAAGGTTCTGGTTTGAGGACTGGTCCCTGCATCTTTGAGAAGTATTCCCAATCTTGTTTCTGACTCTCCTGGTCTTCATCGATCCTAACTATGAAGTAGTGATTATTTCAACTACACTCCCAACTTCAGCTGAATGCTAGCATGATAAGTAAATTCATGGGCCTAAGAATTCTTCAGATATAAGGTACATCTACATTCCCAGCCATCTCTAGCAGCTTTTCCCAGCCCTGCAAAACCAAACCAAAGGATACCAGCAAAACCATCAGCTATTACCTTGCTTCACTAGAACTTAGAAAAATTCTAACTTGAAAACAACAAAAGAGGTAAAGCTTTTGACGCTCAGGCTTAGGCCTCGCATGCCATACTGCAACCTAAGAACTGCATTCTTGCCCCTTTATGGGTGGGTGATAAGCCTTTGTAAAATGCTGACAGACCTTAACTGTAGCAGGACAGGATGAGTGGGCTTGCATAATGAACTTTTAAATTACCAGAGATAGTATCTAGAAGGCCAAGCCTGAGATAAGTCTCTGGTTTGGGCTGTGGGCCAACGCAAACAGAGCACATCGTAAGTCATCTCTGCAATTTCAATACCGTGAATAGGAGAGATGCCTCAGCATCGGCCCGATGTGTGCTCCTCGCTACAGAAGTCTATAGAAGTTTCTGCGTCATGCAAAGGCCCCAGTTTGCCTTCAGCCCTTTGGGGAGCCCTTTCCGAGGAAGAACTAAGCCACATTTAGGGCCTTCAAAGACGAAGTCATTGTGTATTTTTACTACCCTGGCCTGACTCTGCAAGGTAGCGGCTTGTCCAGTCATAATAAATTGTCGAGCATTTGATGGCTCTAATGGATGCCCAGGTGGCTTTCCAAATAAAAGTTTGCCATTCTGGCCAAGGAATTTCTGTCCCTATATCAGTTATCCCAGCTCAGTTTTCTAGTCACATCTTGATTGAACAGATCCCAAATCCCTTTGTGTGCCAGTCAGCATTCCAACGCAACTCCACTAAGGCCAACATTCCAGTTCCAGGTTTTCCCAGAATATAAACGTCAGGGGACATGAAAGGGCACAAAAACCATTCTTTCTCCTCTTCTTCTTTCCTCACGCAAGGTTTGTATTTCAAATTTTGAAAGAATCTGCTGACTTGGCCACATCTCAGATCTGCTGCTGGCAGGGCAGTGCGCTGGAGAGGACCCTGTCACCTGAATTTTCTATTATGAATGGGGTGATTTTGCTCTCAAATTTTGAACCAAATTCCTCAAAAATTGGACAGTCTCTGCTGGACTGCCTTTTCAACAAAACAGAAAAGTTACTAAGTAATTGGGAGATGGAAACAGAAATGGGTGCTATTTTCTCAGTAACAAGAGGCAAGAGTCAATGAAGCAGACGAGGTAGGGAACACTGGGGGTTTATGCATGTCGTTTTCCCTGGGTACAGCACCTTTAACCCTGCATGGGTTTGCTATGAATAGAGGTGGAAAATGTTGGACAAAGAAATGAACAAATGGATTGACGTGTACAAAGATCTCTTATCCTGGCGATGGAATCGGACATGTAAAGAAACAGTCATACTAGAGCCCAATCGGAGTATGTTCAGGGTGATAGAGGACTCTAGAAAAGGGGAGCTGAACCTGCTTTCTGGGACAGAGATGACACATAGCAATCGGTAGGATGTTTAAAGTGGAGGAGATAGGACCACTCTCCATCAGGAGCTGCTTAAGATCTCAAAGCAAGGAGGAGATATCCCAGGGTCTAATTTGAAAGTACAAGTCAGAGTGAGAGTAAAGTTAAGTGTGTGGTCAAGACATTGAGACCAACGTGGGCAGGCCAAGGCTGCCATGGCTGTCCCCTGTCCTTTTATGAGGCCTAGTGGGCCAGACCCAGAGCAGAGTGGAGGGGCAGAGAAACCCCAGACTTCCTGTCCTCTTGCTGGAATCCACAGGCATTTGGGGGAGAGGAAGAAATGAGGAAATGGAAGAAAAATAAGCAAATACTTTAAATTAAATACCTGTGTAGGCACTGGGGAGGTACCTGTCCCATTTCTCCTCACAAAATATTAATGGAAAAGAAGCCAATAAAAATAATCAGAAAAAGGGAAGATGCAAGGGCGGAAATGCTATTTTCTACTTAGGAAGGGATGAGCATGTCCAGCTATAGAAATCAGGGAAGGCTTGACAGTAACGGGGGCCATTCTTGAGCTGGGCCTTGATGGAGAGCAGAGGTTGAGAGCTGGGTTCTCAGATCAGAGAGAGCGAGCCTGGGAGAGCCAAGGGGAGTGAGGACAGAGAGCAGGAGCTAGGCAGCTGTTGGGGAGAGTGGGGATGCACAAGGTGCCACCCTTGAGGACTGTCCCGACAGGACCCATGCCTCTGCTGACACAGGGTGTCCTCCCCAGCTTCCTCCTGCAGGAGTGCCCTGCACATGGCAAGGCGCATAACATCTTAGGCCTCTGCCCAATAAATGCCCACTGCATCCCCTAATCACTGTGACAATAACAACAGCAACACACATATCCAGCCGCCTTGAGGAGCCCTGAAGCATCTTTTCATCATGGTCTTAATAACCATCATGTTAACATATACCATTAACATTTGTTTAGAAGACATCATTTCAGGAGAGTGTGCTCTTGGGAAGCTCCCAGCCCCTCCCCTTGTACCTCCCCCACTTGGCTTATGGTGGGGGGCGTGGTCTGCTTTTCAGGAAGCTGAAGCAGAGGAGATGGCATTCTGGTGGGTATAGGAATGGCTTGAGGAAAAGCTCAAAGTCATGGGTGTCTAGACTAGGTGGGAGCAACACAGAATAAATCACCCCCATTTGCCTTCTGGGAAGGTTATGGATGAACAAGTAGTAGACAAGAAGGCCAGAAAGAAAGCCTGGGCCAAGAATGAGGAAAGACCTCAGACAGTAATGAACGATTTTGTACCTCACCTGGCCAGCAATGGGCAGTTTTTACACAATACTAAGCCAAGACACCTGTGCCTGGACCTGGGCTTAGGGAAGCGTGAGCCGACCCAGCAGGCCAGGGAGGGGAGAGCTGGTGAAGAGTGTGATGGAGAGGAGGGGCCGGAGGGGTTCTGATTTTGTATCCCTATTTCTTCCTCCCCAAGTAGGTGTGACTCAGAAATCCAAGGAAAAGCAGCCACAGATCACTGTTCATGGATTTCCATCAGAAATCACAATGAAGGGATTTCCCCAATTGGGGAAAATTTAGTTCTCCCTCCTATTTCTTTACTCTTAAAGAACGCTTCAGTGTATACCTTTATGCTTAAATATTTTTTCCCCTTTTGTATTATTTCCTTAAGCTACATTTTTAGATATGTCTCTCTTTCTTGGCAGGGCCCAAATGTGAGTCTAATGTCTTATTCCTCCAGAGGGCCCACCACAAAACCCAGCACATGAGAATTTTATGATAAAATGAGACCCCGGCCCTACCTGCTTGCCCATAGTAACTCCCGGCCACAGGTACATGGCTATCAGACCCTGTGATTGATTGTGGCTAGGAGTGGCAAAGTCGTTGGAAAAGATGTAGCTGTCAGTGGGGCCAGAAGCTAGCAGTTGCCTGAAAACCGTGGCTCCCAACTCAAATGTAAGCTCTGTGGGGCCAGAGATAAAGTATTCATTTCCTTCCATATTCCCCTTATGTGAAGAAGTACAGAGATGCAGAAACATGTCTGTAAATTCTCGAACACTCCTCTTATCAAATGATGGAGTCTCTGCTCCCTTTCCTTACGCTTGGCAGGGCCTCTGTGACTCTTTTGAGGAACAGAATGTTGCAGAAGTGACGTATGTGAAGTGAGTTCTGAGGCCAGCCTAGGCAAGGCTATGTAGCTTCTGGTAACTTCTGGTAGTTTCTCTTGGGGCAGTCTCTCTGAGAGCCTCCAGCCACCATGTAATGAGTCCAGTTATACCGAGGTCACCATGTGGGAAGAGAGAGAGAGAGAGAAAGAGAGAGAGAGATTCCCATAGAGCTCCAGCTGTTCCAGCCCTGTTTGCGTACCCTCAGCCCAGATGTCTAGCAGACATGTGAATGAGAAAGCCTTCAAGATAACCTCAGCTCCAGTCACCATCTGACTGCAACCATGTGATAGAGCCTGAACAAGAACCATCTGGCTGAGCCCAGTCAATTCCCAGAACCATGAGCAATAGTAATAAATGACTGTTGCTTGAAACCATGAAGTATGGAGTGGCTTGTTATCTAGCAATAGATAACGGATACACAGTCCCCATCAGAGACTCTAAGGAATGAAATAAATTCTCCAGAATAGCAGACATTTATTGAAGACGTACCTTGTGACAGGTTCTGTACTAGGAAGTGAAGGTACTGATTCACACACAGTCCCTGCTTTCAAAGGGCTGCCAAAGGAAATAGGATATGAATATAGATCATCATCGATATTAGGAAAGACTACCACAAGAGAGGCACGCTGAAAACAGAAAGCATGTATTCCAGGACGTTCCATGTATTAGGAGCTTGCTCACTATATATTTATTGGTTGGCTGGCTGGCTGGCTGGCTGGCTGGCTGACTGGATGGATGGATGGATGGATGGACAGACAGGTGGATGGATGGCACCAGGGAGCCAACCTGGAAAGAACACTGGCTGCCCTGAGAACCAAAAGGCCAGGGATCAAGTCCTGGCTGTGTGTGAACCTGGGTAAATCACTTCTCATCTACAGTCTTCAATTTCCTCATCTGTCTGATGAGAGGATAGGATTAAGATATCCCTGAGGTTTGTTCCCAGCTCCAACCTTCTAGGGCACAAAAGAGTAAGTATGAACATTCATCTACTTGTTTACTTGGTCATATCTGTAATCAAACAAGTACATACTGGAGAGAGGGTCAACCTGTCTTTGTTAAGACTGATTGAATGTAACAGGAGCTAACTCAAGCTGCTGTAAGAGGGTGAGGAGGAGCAGATGAGGAGGATGAGCAATTTAACCTAGGATGCAAGGGGTTTCTTGTAGAAAGCGGTCCAGCCAGGCCTCAGGAGGAACAGGAACTAAACTGGAAAGCTTCTGGGACCCAGGTCAGGACTCTCCCTCTGCGTTTGCTTCTTTCTATGAATCTGTTTAAATCTCCTCTCTTTGCAAATCAGTGTTCTTGGCTTTTCTACACACACAGCAGAGAACAATTGTTTCATGTTACCTACCTCAAGTTAATCTCATGGCATTACCAGCAACTTCAAACATTGGCTGTCTCTGAGTCCCAATTCCAAGTTCCCAGGAAAGTGACTCTGACTGGCCCAACCTGGGTCAAGTGTCCTTCCCCTGATCAGTTCCCCAAAGAGGGCCAGAGTTACACAACATAAACACAGCTGCTGAAGGTCCATCACCATGGGTCATGGGAGCAGTTACCAGAAAACAGGGAGTTCTTGTAAAGTGGGCAGCCTCCCTCAAAGGTGTTTGCTATAAAGTCCAAGAAAATGAAATGACCATCGTATGGATTAGTGATAAGAATGAAAATTTTCTAACTTAAGCTCCATCTTCATGTACACTTAAATCCTTTCCAAAGCCACTCCAGAAACTTTGACAAATTTCAGGAAAAAGAGTTAATTTTCACACTCAACCAGGTCCTGCATCATTATCATAGCTTTCTAGCATCTTTAGGATGGTCCTGTGGACATTATGACAGTGCTGATGGAGAAACCTAACTCTAGGTTACCAGGGCATGCTAGAGAGTGCCCTTTCTTGCTACTATATTAAAAGATAGAATTTTAAAAACATAAACAAATGTCTCCACTGAACTCCCACACTAATTACAGAAAGCCATTGAGGATTTGGGTATCACTTTAGAAGCCACTCTATTTGTGGATGGCCCAGCAAGAGAAGCAAGTCAAGCCATTAGGGAGATTTTACTGAAAGGTAAGTGCCTCGAGATTAATGCTATTGAACAAAGAAAAAGTAGTTTTGACATTTTGATAATCACTTTAGGGTCTGGTTCTTATTAGCCCTATTTTTGCCTTTTAAAATATATTCTTTTTCTTTCTTCTTTTTTTTTTACTAAAAATGTCAGGAAATTTGGAACAGAAACTTACAGTAAAACATGTCCCCTGACCCTCTGATCTATCAATCTTTCAAATAAACAAAAATACCTAGAGGACCCTGGAAAAAGGCATTTCTTAGTAGTTACCTGATATTAGTTATTGTATTGGTCATTACCATATGCAATCAATCTTTGGGAAGTGGAGAAGAATAGAATGACGTGAACAGGAAAATGCAGTGTGTGTGTGTGTGTGTGTGTGTGTGTGTGTGTAGGAGAGAGAAACAGACAAAGAATTCAGTAACTCATTTTAGTTATAAATGCTTTAAAATCTTACAGATGCCAAAGGATACTCTCTTGCATACTTTTTCTTCAATCATTCCATTTTGCAAGCTACATTATTCACAAATGAGACATTCAAGAAACACCAATTCTGAAATAAAAATGTGCACACTACCAGTGGAAAAGCAAACAAAAGCAGCTAATGTACTGTGGCTAAAAAAATTTTCAAACAAAGTGGCAGTAATTTACTGCCCTTGCTCTTAGCTGGACCCCACCAACATAATCAGAACCCCCAGGACTGATGGGAAAGTGTGATTTACAGTAAGTCTCAGGATAATAAAAGAAAATGAAAAAGCAAATTGCGCATGAACATGAAAGCTGTATTTCTTCCGCTTTCAACAACTGAATCAAATTTCCAGCCAGAATTTCAGGGTGATATTTAGAAGTCCCTCAAGAAAGAAACTATGAGCCAACCAGCATCCATACTTGGACATTGCCCCAGCCGCCTGAATGACGTAATTGATATTTAGAGATGGCAGTGATTAGAAAGGCCCACACTGCCCCATCTGTTTAAGTGGGAAAGAGGTGGGCAGACCTGGGTTTGAGTCCCGGCTCTCTCACTGGCTATCAAGTGTCTTCTGCCAAGTTATTTAACATCTCTAAGCTCCAGTGATACCTGCTACCTCAGATTGGTATGTGGATTACATGAGGTAAAGGATACAAAGCACTTTAGAGGGTGTTTAGCACATGCCAGTCTTGATAAATTTTGTTTTGAATTATAAATAATACACTTTGTTAAGTGAGTTAGTATAGTTAAGGCACTTAGAACAGCACATGGCACAGAGTAAAGTCCTATAGAAGTGTTTGTCAATATTATGACTGGATGGTAAAACCTCGTCAAGCAGAACGTTTAGACCATGAGTTTTCTAAAGTTTACTTGATTTTCATTTTATAAATCTCCTCCAAACTACTTCAGTGTTCAAAGTCTTTGAAAATCTTTCTAAAATGTATGAGTCCACTTTCTAGGATAACTAAGTATAATATGTTAAATATCAATTCAAAACTTCCTACACTGGATCATGCATGGTTCTAGGAACACAAATCAGAAGCCCTGGGTCTAAGTACCAACTCTTTGATCTGTCAGCTGTGGAACTCTAGGCCTCAGTTTACTCATTTATAAAATAAGGAAGGATTCCTGTCCTTTCTCATGATAGTGTTGATGAATACCAAATGCAATCATGGGTGTGACATTACTTTGAAAACAAACAATGCAAGGCAAGTAAAAGACAGTATATATGTGTTATTAGCACTCTTTAGGACATAATAACAGCCTGTTTCTGAGGATGCATACACACAAGGGTATGGAGAGTCAAGATCATATCAAGAATACTGCTGTGTGTGTGTATGTGGTAAAATATACACAATACAAAATTTACCATTTTAACTATTTTTAAGTGTACAGTTCAATGGCATTAAGTACACTCACATAATGTGCAATTGTCACCACTATCCACCCACAGAACTCTTTTCATGTTCCTAAACTAAGACTCAGTACCCATTAAACAACTCCCCGTCCTCTCTTCTCCACAGCCCATGGCAACCACCATTCTCCTTTCTGTCTCTACCGATTTGACTTCAAGGTACAGAAGTGGAATCATATAGGATATTGCTTTTTCAAATGAATCCCTTATTTATTGTCTTATCATCCTTTCCCATCTTTGCCTTTGAAAGGTGAGTGTAGCAAATAATGGTAGTTAGTTGAGAATTTCACTTTGTGAGTTGCAGATCCTTGAGGTCTATGATAGGACTGCAATTAAGGAACAAAAAGCACACCACCCTGGTAGCATCCTCAAGCCCTGATGGGGCAGATTATGCAGTCTGGTCTCCACTGCAATTTTGGAAGACTTCTTAGAAGCTGTGATATTTTAAGGCTTTGCAATGGCAACAGGGGAACGGGGTCTGGTCTCACCTCTACCACAAAAGTACTGTTTGATATTAAGTGACTCATTCTCCTCTCTGAGTCATGTCTGTTAAACTGACGGGATGTCTGGAGGCTGGCAGGATTAAATGATCCCAAAGTAGTGTCAACTTCATATTCAAATGTTTTGATGGCATTTCTACCTTGTAAGATACTCAAAGGTATCATTCCCTCCCTCCCTCTACCGCCATCCAGGAACAATGTATTTTGTATAATAAAAATGGAAGAAGAGGAGGATACCTGTGATATTTTTCCTACGAAAACAAAGCAGGTGCAAAGAAAAACTCTAAAAAACAACAACAACAACAAAATTGAGCTGGTTTTGGCTGTTCATGGAAGCTCATTCCATGTTGTCACCTCTCCTCTGACCAGGGGTTGGGGGTGGTGGTGATGGTGGTGGGAACAGAGTAGAGAAGAGTTTCATAGCACATGCCGAGATGTTATTTAAAACACATGCGCACACAGGAACAAAGGCTCTGCTCAAATTCAAGGCTGTGACTTCACAATAGGAAGGAGAAATCCCGAGTTAAATAAACCATCTGAATGGAGAAGAGAAAGATAATGATCATTTTTAAAGAGTCTCTAAAGTTACACCAACATGTACACCACCTCCAGGATTCTAAGGCCCAATTCTATTGAATACAAATAGCAGTACAGCCAACTATGAGATGTCATAGACCAAATGAGTTATGTATTTGGAGTGAGCAGCTATCGTTATCATTCATAAACTCTCCAACTTGGATGCATTTGTATGAGCAGACGCTTCTGGTCTGATAAGAGCCTGGCTCTGGGAAGAAGAACAAGATGACCCAGATTCTTACAGAGGAGACACTTTCACACATGAATCACCCAAGAAAAATGGCAGCTGCTTCAGAACATTGGCTGCTTGCCCCAGAAGCTGATCCTGGGAGGGCTTAGTCTACAGGGAACCACCTTCAGTATGGAATGCAATCAGGATAGCAAGGCTAAGTGCCTCATCCATCTGACTTCCAGAGTCAGGTGACAACTTGTGCATATTATTTTTTCCTCAGATAGAGTAGCTCTTATTTGAAAACATAGCCCCTCTTGTCTAGGATCAAGTCAATTTTATTAGCAATAAGTATTTCCAAAGCTGTGTTCTCCAAACAGCTTCATAAATATAAACTAATGGGACCAATAACATATTTCATACTGTAATGATAATTTGGAATAATCTTAGTAAGAGTTTTATAATATATCTTTCCAAAAAAAGACAGAAGATAGGTTTTACAGGTCTTTTCCCATTAAACCAATGTAAGGGACTGAGAATTTCTCAGTCACAGGATTTGAGAGATGGGAGAAAACAGAAATATTAACTATACCAACACCCCCAGAGTATTCCTGATCTAGGATTCCTGGAAAATGGTCATGCAGCCTGCTTCAATATCTTTAGGGAGAGGAAGAGTGCTTCTTCATGAAGGAATGGGCAGAGGAGATCAATGAACTGCATGAATTCACACTGGTCTTTAGCCTTTTGGAACTTTGATTTTCTCATCTGTAACAGATGGAACTATTTTATAAGACTAGGTGGGAGTAGAAATAATGTGTATAGAGCAACAATTTAGCTCCTGGTTATCAATAAGTGTTATTCGCCTGCCTTTTTAATTAAAAAGGTCTTCCCTACATTGGAATGAAATCTGCTTCTTTGAAACTTAATTGGCAGGCTCAATTCAAACTTCTCAGGGAACACGGAACTATTTTTTCTCTCTTCTGTAAGGCATCACTTTCAACAGAGCTTCCTGTAGTCTTCTCTTCTACAGCCTAAACCCACCCAATTGCCTCCACCATTCCTTAGAACTAATGAATCACTCAAGTCATACTTTACGGAGTACCAATAGAACTAGGTCCAGATTAGTTGGGAGCACGTTAGGCAGGGTGTCTGCCTTCAAGGAGCCTATAATGCAGTATGGGTACAATAGGGGCTAAATCAAAATACAAAGTATTATTATTATGGAAAAGGAGGGGCAACTAAATATGATTGGAAACAAGAGAAGGCTTCACAGGAAGTGACATTTAAGTTGGGTATTCAAGAACTGGTAGGATTTTGAAAGGCAGGAAGCTTAGGCTGGGGGAACAGCTTAAACAAAAGTGTGGAGAAGTGAAAAGGTACGAAATGTTTTAAGCAGGGTGTTATGGGCTGAATTGCGTCTCCCTAAAATTTAGTGGTGAAGCCCTAACTCCCAATGTGGTTGGATTTGGAGATAGGGCTTTCAGAACATAATTAAGGTTAAAGGAGGTCATAAGGGTGAGGCCTTCATCTGATAGGATTGGTGGCCTTATAAGAAGAGGAAGATCTCTCTCTCCTTTTCCCTCTCTCCACCCTCCCACTTCACCATGTGATGACACAGTGAGAAGGCAGCCACCTGCAAGCCAGGAAGAGAATCCTCACCAGCAACAGTTCCCTGCCAGGCCTTGATCTTGAACTTTCCAGCCTCCAGAACTGTGAGGAAATAAATTTGTTGTTTCATTCATGAAGTCTGTGGTATTTGTTACAGCAATCTTAGCAGACTAACACAAAGGGCAACTACTGAGGAGTATCAATGGGTAAAGACCGGAGAGGAGAATAAGTGGGTATATTGACCAACTGGCCAGAATGAAGAAATGTAAATGGCCAGGCTTTGGAGACAGAGAGACCAATGTTCAAAAATCACAATTTTGCTGCTTCATTAGTTGTGTGATGTTAGACTAGTTACTCAAACTCTCTGAGCTCAAACCTCTTCTTTGTTAATGGTAGGAAGAGATAATCTACATTAGGCACCATTCATGGTGACTGGTATATGGAAGGTACTCTATAAATGTTTGTAATTTTTTTTTTTAAGATTTTATTTATTTTTTGACAGAGAGATAGACAGTGAGAGAGGGAACACAAGCAGGGGAAGTGGGAGAGGGAGAAGCAGGCTTCCTGTGGAGCAGGGAGCCCGATGCAGGGCTCGATCCCAGGACCCTGGGATCATGACCTGAGCCCAAGGCAGACGCTTAACAACTGAGCCACTCAGGTGCCCCAAATGTTCACAATTATTATTATATTATTGTAATTATTGCTGATCACAAAACTGGTACTAAGGTAAGACATAAGAGTGATATACGATAGTCAAGGATCAATTTATTTCTTAGAAGTGTCCACTAGCTAAAAGATGGTGCATTTTCTATATTCTTAACATTCCTGGATGGCAATTGCTTATCTTAGAATGCCAGTAATAGAAATCTAATTCTGAACAAAGAAATATTGTTTGCAGAAGAACAGCAGGAACTCTGAGAGAAAAGGAGCATGCAATTTTGGCATTCTTGTGGTCTAAGGAGAGGGAATTTGAGGCGTGGCCAGATGGGCCCTTGATCCGCTTCCTGCTTTGCAAATTCCTATGCATCTATAATACCCAGCTCTAATGTCACCACCTCCATAAACCCTTATCCACAACTCCCCCACTCCTTCTATTTGTGCACCTACTTCTCTTAGTCTGTTTTCCCACTAGGCTGTGAACATCTTGAAGACAGACTTATATTATTTGTTTCTGTACCCAGCACCTAGGACAGTGCCTAGTACAGAGCTCAACAAATGTTTGTCAAATGACAAAATAGGGACAAAATACAAATTCTAAATTGAAAAAGTTCACAGAAACAGAAAGATGCTAAAATAGGTCTGTGGACTCTCAAAAACATTATCTGAACTATATACATTTGTATGAAAGGCAGTTCTCCACACTGGCAACAAGACAAGATATCACCAGGACAGGAGTTTATCTACATGCTTTCCAGCCAACAGTCACACCAATGTCTTAGATGAGGACCAAATTAATATGGACACAATGTCGGGAGATCCTGAGTAGGCTAAATGACAGCATCATATTATTTACATGATAAATCAAACATGTTGAAATATAATAGTAATAATGTATAGTGAGTACTGGGACATAAGGTATTAATTATACAAATATGAAAAAAAGGAGAGATACAGGTAAATGGCTAAAATTGTGAGAAACTCACAGGAGATTTAGTTAACAAAAGTTCATCATATGTCAACAATAAGATGTTGGCTACCCAGAAGCTGAGAATTTTGGTTGGGGGAAAAAAAGTGCAAAACAAAGGCAGAGCTAGAGCTGGTCCTACTGCATCCTGTATGATCCAGGTCCCCGTGGAGTGCAGTGTGCTCACTCTAGGAGGCCACCTTTTATGGGGGAAGAACATGGAAAACAAGTTAGGAGGAGAAATAATGAAATGAATGGCAACTGTTCAGTCAGAGCAAGAGATTACATGTGCAATAATATCATAACACTAACACACTACCACAGTTATACACGATCTCCCCTAATCCTCAAAGTAAACTCCCAAGGTCTAGGTGTCCACACACCAGTCCTCCACCTAAGAACAGAAAAGATACCCCAGGGTCATTTGTCATTTTATTCTAAAGTTCAAAGCAACACTGGAACAAATGAGAACACATCTGTGTAACAACAAGTTTCATAACAGATTGTTGGGAATAGTATATTATGATGCTGATTTTGACTCTTGCTTCCTTTTAATATACTTACAAATGTATCTACATGTATTTTGACTGTCTTTGTTAATCACAAATAAGACACTGCTTCAAATACTGCATACACACCTTAGAAGCTTTGAACTAAAAAACAAAAACCAAAAAACCTCAAGTTACAGTCAAGTCTGAAATGACCACACACAGCTGCTAAGTAAGGCAAAGCTCATGTTCTTTTAATCTGGCATTTAACTCCGTCTATCTCAAAGTTAGAATGCATAATAATAGGAATTTTTTAATCCCCATCTTGTACATGATAAAACCAGGGCTCACAAGATGTCCATTGACAGATGAAAGGATAAAGAAGATGTGGTATATATATATATACACACAATGGAATATTATGCAGCCATCAAAAGGAATGAGACCTTGCCATTTGCAATGACATGGATGGAACTGGAGGGAGTTATGCTGAGCGAAATACGTCAATCAGAGAAAGACTTGTATCATATGACCTCACTGATATGAGGAATTCTTAATCTCAGGAAACAAACTGAGGGTTGCTGGGGGGGGGGTGGGAGGGGTGTGGTGGCTTGGTAATAGACATTGGGGAGGGTATGTGCTATGGTGAGCGCTGTGAATTGTGCAAGACTGTTGAATCACAGCTCTGTACCTCTGAAACAAATAATGCAATATATGTTAAGAAAAAAAAAAAAGAAGACAGCAGGAGGGGAAGAATGAAGGGGGGGAAATCGGAGGGGGAGACGAACCATGAGAGACGATGGACTCTGAAAAATAAACTGAGGGTTCTAGAGGGGAGAGGGGTGGGAGGATGGGTTAGCCTGGTGATGGGTATTAAAGAGGGCACGTTCTGCATGGAGCACTGGGTGTTATGCACAAACAATGAATCATGGAACACTACATCAAAAACTAATGAAGTAATGTATGGTGATTAACATAACAATAAAAAATAAAAAAAATAAAAAAACAAACCAGGGCTCAAGTAGGTTAAGTAATTTACTCAAGGGCATCATAGCTCCTGAGTGCTAGAATAGAAACCCAGGCCAATATGACTGCAAAGTCCAAAGAACAGCCTTTATCCACTTTCTGAGCAGTAGACATAGCAGAGAGAGGGAGAATGAAGACCAATTGGCTCAGCATGAGAAAGACCATCTGAACGTTAGGACTTCGCCCAGAGAGAAGAACAGGTTAGCCTTGTGTGATGTTGTTAAAGAAAGCATTAATGTAGAAGCTTTCTCATTAGAAAGAAAGCATTAATGTAGAAGGTTAATGCAGAAGGACTTATGAGACTTTTGGAAGAAGAGAGTCACGTATCAGCTGGAAGGTTGGATTATATAACCTCCAAGGGTCATTCAACTTGGAGATAACTCTGAGTCTAGGTTGTGGAGAAAGAGTTGACTCTGGCACTAGATTAATTTCCTGCCCTCTCTATGGCTTGAAATATTGCTCAGCTTGACCCAGACTTTGGAAAGGAAGTGTTTACTTATAATATCTTCAAGGAACTAAAAGTGCTTCCACCATCTTGGGGAAGGGAAGCCTTTTCTAAGCATGATAACAAAGTGAAAAATCATAAAAGAAAAGATTGATTTATTTGATTTCATAAAAATAAAAGTTTGCTATGTTATAAAAACACACGTCATAAGCAAAATTAAAAGTTAAACTGATTTTTTAAAACGCAGTAAGAAAATAAGTAAGAAAAGATAAATACACCAATAGAGGATGGAATAGAGGAAGAAAAGAATGAATATTCATTAGAGAAAAAATAATGGCTGTTACAGGCCAATAAAATTCAATCTTAGTTATCAAAGACATGGAAGTTGAAACAACAACAGCATGCCATTGTTGCTTTTAAAATGGACAATGACTGGGGCGCCTGGGTGGCTCAGTGGGTTAGGCTGAATGGGTTAAGTGACTTTGGCTCAGGTCATAATCCTAGAGTCTGCCCCCACCCACGTGTGTCTCCCCCCACAAATAAATAAATAAAATCTTTAATAAATAAACAAAACAGACAATGCCTAAGAAAATGACAATACCTATTGTTGGTGAAGGGAAACAGAATGGTGCATTCTCTGGCCCTATTGCTAGGGACTGTAAATACACAGAGAGGTCTATGATAAGATCTTGAGGTCAGGTACTGTCTGCCTGGGCCCTTTAAAGCAATTTTCATCACAGTGTTATTTATAACAACAAAAAACTGGAATAATTCTAACTTTTTTTTTTTTTTTTAAGATTTTATTTATTTATTTGAGACAGAGAGAATGAGAGCGAGGAGGGTCAGAGGGAGAAGCAGACTCCCTGCTGAGCAGGGAGCCCGATGTGGGACTCGATCCCGGGACTCCAGGATCATGACCTGAGCCGAAGGCAGTCGCTTAACCAACTGAGCCACGCAGGCGCCCCTAATTCTAACTTTTTCAACCGTAGAGGATAGGTTAAAAAAAATTAAGAAACGCCCCTACAATGGAACATGTTTAATAAGGCCAATAAAAATGATGTCATTAAAAATATTTAATGACACAGAAAGAGGTTTGTGATGTTGTGAAAAGACAAATGCTGTTTAACAATAGAGAATGCCCTGATACGGTTCCATTTTGGTAAATATAAATACAAAAACATGTGCATAAGAAAACACTAAAAGAATACATGTTAGCAGGGACTATATAGTTTTGGTTTCATTGCTTTTTCTAGGTTTTCTACGGCAAATACTTTGAGCTTCTAAAAGTACTTTTAAATCTAGATTTTTAAAAAATTCTTATTTTTTAGAGAGAGCATGAGCATGAGCTGGAGGTGAGGGGGGCGGGGTAGGGGGAGACAGGGAGGGGCAGACGGAGAGATGGAATTCCAAGCAGGCTCCATGCCCAACACGGGGCTCCATCTCATGACCCAGAGATCATGACCTGAGCCGAAATCAAGAATTGGACGCTTAACCAACTCAGCCACCCAGGCACCCCAAATCTAGGTTTTTTTAAAGGAAGAAAAAGTTTTGAGGAAAATATCAATAAAAGTTACAGAAGACCCTCCAGGCCCACCTCACCTCAAAAGATCTGAGCTGTTGAACCCAACTTCCTAACAGAAGTCTCCTGGAGACCTTAGTTTTCCTGAAACGAGAGTTAATGAGGCCGCTTCAACTGACCCTGGGGAAAAGGACCCAAAACGGCTTAGCTGGATTCTTAAGTGGTCTTTCAAGAGTTCCCCAAGCCTTTCCCAAATATCTCTCTTAGCAAGACGAGTAGCGGGTTTGTGCAGCATGGGAGGGATGGGCTACAGCAGGTGACCCTGACTCGATGCAGGACCCCTCTGTCATCAGCACCTAAATGGCACTCATTTCAAGGCCAGCATCCCAAGGTCTGCCCAGGATTTACCTGTGATCCCGGCCCAAAGTTTGATGAGATTGTCATGATCGGCCTGATTCCCACTGGGAATCATTAGCAGAGAGATGCCCATCACCAGCAGGAAGGCTTCCTCTGAGCTCTTGTCTTCCATGTGGTTGCATTATCCCCCTACCCCAAGCTCCCCGGCCCAAACATTCCTTTCTACCCGAACAAACTTGATTATAAAGTAAAGAAATAAGACCAAAACACCCACAAATAAAAAACAACAATATCAATAGCAACAAGAAGTTAAGGTCTGTAAAAGCACACACTACTAAGATTGCACCGCCTGTTTCCCTAGTTCTTGTAAACACATGCCTGGTAAGCAGTCGGTGAGGATTTCTGATCACCTAGCGGTTGTTGATGTAAAAACCAAGACTAGAAAAGCATATGCAGATCAAGTCTACAGCTTAGAGAGCATCACCTTATCATATTAGGATGTGACACTGCTCACCGCAGACATGATTACTCCTGCACGACAAGTGAGAGCCCTAAGTTCTGAGAGGTGAAGTGACTGGCCCACGGTCCCTTACAGGTTAGTGGCCACGTGGGCCAGGGCTCTGCCTCGGGTTGGAGTGGTAGCACTAAGTAAACCCAGTTTCAGCATGGAGATGTCAAACCCACCTGTGTAGCCCTCAGAGCACCAGCGGTACCACAGAAGAGCATGAGAGAAGCTTCTTGGTGTGTCTATTTATTTGGGGTTTTCTTATTTTTGTTTTATTCAGGCAAACTTCACATACCATGAAATGAGCCATTTTCAAGTGAAGAAATAATTCGGTGGCACTGAGGACATAAACACCACTTCTATCCAGCCCCAAAACATGTCCGTCACTCCAGAAGGAAACCCCAGACCCATTAAGCAGTTGCTGCCTATTCCCCTCACCCCAGTCCCTGGCAACCTCCACTCTCTCTCTCTCTCTGTACATTTAAATATTCTGAATATTTTTACATGGGACTTTTTGTATCTAACTTCCTTCACTCAGTATAACATTTTTGAGGTTCACCCACATTGCAGCATGTATCAGTACACAGTGTCTTTTTATGGCTGAATAATATTCCATTGTGTGTATATATCACAATGTGTCTGCCTATTCAAAAGGACATCTGGGCTGTTTCTGCCTCCTGGCTATTATACACAGTGCTTTTATGAACATGCATGTCCTTGAATTTGTTTGAGTACCTGTTTTCAATTCTTTGGGGGTATACATGAGTTATCTTAGTTCCTTATGTATTTTACTTATATTTTATCTGAGTATAAAGAGTATATGGTATTTACTGGAGAAAATGGAAAAACTAGAGGGAAAACACAAATTTTAAAAAAGTCACTTAAGGGTGATTAAGAATATCCTCTTCCGTGGATGGAACTGGAGGGTATTATGCTGAGCAAAATAAGTCAATCAGATAAAGACATGTATCATATGACCTCACTGATACAAGGAATTCTTAATCTCAGGAAACAAACTGAGGGTTGCTGGAGTGGTGGGGGGTGGGAGGGATGGGGTGGCTGGGTGATGGACACTGGGGAGGGTATGTGCTATGGTGAGCGCTGTGAATTGTGTAAGACTGATGAATCACAGACCTGTACCTCTGAAACAATAATACATTATATGTTAAAAAAAAAGAAGAAGAAGAAAGCAGGAAGGAAAAATGAAGGGGGGGAATCAGAGGGGGAGACGAACCATGAGAGACTATGGACTCTGAAAAACAAACTGAGGGTTCTAGAGGGCAGGGGGGTGGGGGCATGGGTTAGCCCAGTGATGGGTATTGAGGAGGGCACGTTCTGCATGGAGCACTGGGTGTTATACATGAACAATGAATCATGGAACACTACAGCAAAAACTAATGATGTAATGTATGGTGATTAACATAACATAATAATAAAAAAAAGAATATCCTCTTCTGGAAAAGATAGTCTATACGCTAAAAAGCTTATAACCCCATTCTTTCTTTCCTCCCTATACACATGGATTATTATTTTAGAACTAGGGAATCATTGAGAGTCTGGGCTTTGTGGTCATAAAAACCTGGATTTGAATCCTGGCTCTGCTGTTTGCTAGCTGAGTCACTTCACCTCTGTAAGCCTGTCTTCCCAGCTATGAAATAAACACAACAGTACCTACCTCACATTTACGGCACATTAAATGGGATGATGTTGTGATTAAAGTGTTGAGTAGAGCACCTGGGATAAAAAAGGCATTCAGGAAATATTAGCTGTAATAGTACTTTCCACCCAGAGATTTGCTAACTCTACCATAACGTGAGGTTTGCAAGAGAGGAATTCTGTGTTTTCACCACTGTGTCTTTAGTGCGGCGCCTGACACACAGCTGGCACTCAGTAAATATCTGGTGAGTGAACGAGTGAATATAAACGTCGGAGAAAGAACTGAAATGAGAGATCTGGGCCAGATCTCTGGGAAAACACAGGTTTCTGAGTTCAGAAGACAAGGAACAACCAACAGAAAATTCTTACAAGTCACTTTGAATTCGGCACAAGCATATTTCAGTGGCTGGTGTTGGTCAGGTCTGACTTGGGGCCCACATAAAATGGAATCATATGCAGAAAACGGTCAGAAAGTAAGTTCATCTTAGTTGCAGCAACTGGGGGCAGAGCTAGGAGCCCTCTGAGGCATGTGGTGAGTTGAACTTCCTAAGCTCCTGGACCAGCTAAGTCTCGGAGCTTTTTTTCAAAGCAAATGAAGCATTTGATGGAATAAACCCAGGCAAAGAGATATTTAAGCATGGGGCCTTGACAGGAACTGCCCTGAAGTAATATCACTTGGAACTAAAGAGATGATTAGTGAGCTTCTCAGGGCCCTACAGGAAATCTTGCCTGGCACAGGAATGCAAAATTTTCCAACCTTGTCTAAAAACAGTTTCCCCACACTCCACTGCCTCATAATGATGTCTGTAATGGGTTGCAGAGCTCACTGCCTGTGGAAGACCTCACCGCCCTCCTCCTGTTCTGGGTCCGTATCCCAATAAGGGACTTGCCCTGTTTGTAGACTAACTTTTCCCACAAGCTCAGGAGTTGTAGGCATGGAAGTTCCCTGGAGACAGGCCAAGAAAATGAAGGGCTGACCCCTACCTCAGGTGGCTATTAGGAAGGCCTAGCCAGGGAGGATGTGAGAATCCTTTGTTCTGGGGTAGCAGGCTGTTTTCATACAGGTATGTTTTCATACTTCTCCTTTAAAGCACCCATCACTGCTAAAGTTAGATGATTTTTAGTATATGTGTGTATGTGAAATTCATTGTTAAAGTCTCTCTCTTCCGCTACACTACAGACTGTTTCTGACTTGTTCATTACTGCATCTTCAGCCCCAAGTAGAGGTTTTGTCCACTACGGGCAATAAACATTTGTTGAGTAAATGAATCTAAGGCATTTTATTACAAAAAAAATTTTTTTTGAGAAAGCATGTGTGCATGCGAAGGGTGGGGCAGAGGGAGAGAGAATCTTAAGCAGATTCCACACTCAGCATGGAGTCCAACGCAGGGCTGCATCTCATGACCCGGAGCTGAAATCAAGAGTTGGATGCTTAACTGACTGAGCCACCCAGACTCCCCCTATTACAAATTTCAATTCAGTTGGAGGCAATATAGTATATTGGTCAAGGACATGAGTTTGAATTCAGCTTCCCTGCTTTGGGACTTTGGGCAAACTGCGGAAATTGCTTTTATCAGTTTCCCGATGTTGCTTTAACAAATTACTACAGACTTGGTGGTTTAAAACAACAGAAATTTATTCTCTCACATTTCTGAGGCTCAAAGCCTCAGGACCATACTCCTTCTTGGGGGCTCTAGGGAGAATCCATTCCTTGCCTCTTCCAGTTTCTGGGGGGTGCCCCAGCATTCCCCAGCTTATGGCCACATCTCCCCAGTCTCTGCCTTGGTCTTCACAACAGCCTCTCCTCTGTGGGTTTGTATGAAATCTCCCTCAGCCTTTGTCTTATGAAGACACTTGTAGGCATCTAGGTCACACCCAGATAATGCAAGATAATCTCTTCTCAAAATCCTTAATTAATTTACATCTGCTAATACCCTTTTTCCAAATAAGGTAAAATTCATAGGTTCTGGGGCTTAGGACATGGACATATCTTTGGGGAGGGGGCACCATTCAGCCCATGCCATTTCTCAAAGGCTTTTTTCTCATCTGTAAAATGGACACACTATCTCTTAGAATTATGAGGATTAAGTGTGACAATGCATGGGAATCATTTAACATGACTTAGGGCATATGAAAAGCCCTCAATAGATGGTAGCTCTTAATAGTTCATGAGGCAAGGAGGTATTACTCCCGATGGCCATTAGAAAAAGTGATGGAGTTCTGCCAACTCATTTGGACATAAAAATTTTTTTTGCCAATATTAATATCAGTAACTGTATCTAGATTTATTTAATCAGGGCTGGAACCTGACCTCAGCCGTCTTACAGGTCATCACATTCTGTGCCCACAGCAACCATAGAAGACTGGTATTCTCTCCATTTAACAGATGAAAAAAAGAAGAAAAAAACCCACTAAACTAAAGCTCAATTTTTGAGAAGCCGAGTAAGCCACAAGGCTTACATATACACCAAGGACTTCTCCCTCCAAACCCAGTTCTTCTCTATACTACCTCAGAAAATTAAGGACAGAAATGGAGAAAGGCCCAAACTTCTGTACCTGGCTAAATCACTTGTTAGAGAATATTATGGAATTTGCTGAGTACACTGCGGATTAGCCTGGAAGAACCTGAAAACAGTGGTTCTCAAATTTTGTTGCAGATTGGAATCACCTGGAAAACTTTTAACCCTTCAATTACAGACCGTAGAGAACAACAAAATCAGAATGGGGGTGAGGGATAGACCCTGGCATGAGGAATTGTTAAAACTCCCCAAATGATTACAATTACAGCTGAGGTTAAGAGGTACTGCTCTATCAGGGGTTTTCCTACCAGAAAGCTGGTAAAAATACAGAGGCTTAGGGTCCACTCTGCTTCAGTGAACCTGGGTCTCCCCAGGTGATTCTGATGCCCACCAAAGTTTGCAGACAACTACTCTAATGTACCTTTCCACTTTGACGTTCTGATTCCCACCACTCACTTGTTTATTTTTCTATTTATTTAAATGCCTGTATCAGAGTCAGAGCTACATGGATACATAAATAAGACATAACTCCTGATCTCAAGATTCCTGGCAAGCTGTTCTGCTGCTCTCACTCTTCACAATGCTCCTCTTGGCTGGCCCTCCTGCTAGAAGGGAAGATCCCTCAGGGCTTTGCTTGACATGAAGAAGATGCTTAATGAATATTTCTTGCATGAGGAAGAGGAAAGTGAAGGAGAGGAAAAACATACATGAAAATAAGCATCACCTAGGAGTGTGGGGAGACTCATCCACTTTCCCACTTCCCCCACAGAGTAAGGCATGGTTACCTATGGTGTCAGGAAAGACTTCTTTGAAGAGGTGAGGTCTGAACTGGGTCTATAAGGATGACAAAAGGTTGAGATGGGTAGTCTCATCATAGCAAACACCAAAGTTTACACAGAGGCCTGAAATATGGTGGGAAACAATGAGTAGTTTGGTTCTAGAGCAAAGCAAGCAGGAGCAGAGGGGCCGGATCAGTGGGAGTTGAGGCAGAAGCCAGATGCCAAAGCACTTTGTATGATCTCTTCTGCCCTTGGCCAAAAGACCTCCAAGTCCAAAAGTCCCTGTGAGTCTTTGAGCAAAGCTTAAGCAAAGCTTGACCAAAGCCATAGGCCCAGGACTAGAAAGGCCTATGATCTCTATGAGCAGGACTGCAGTCCACAAAGTTCTAGAAGCACCTTGAGGCCAAAGTCATTTCTAAAGTGGGTGAACAGGAGGTTCCCTCAGCAGGCAGGTTTAAATCCAAACTAAAATACATGCAGGAAAGGAAAAGGATGGCCTGAGCAAATCAAGAAACTCTCTGCTGCCTCCTGATTATTTATGCCTCCAAGATTGGGCCTGGTCTTAGCCAGCAACTACCGAAAATGGTACCAAGGGAGTAAGGAATCTGAGACCCATGATAGGAGGTAGATAAATCTCTATCCTGATTCTAAATGGTAAAAACAGGAGCATAAACATTTCCAAGCTTGTTTGATTGCTCCTCTGTCTCGACTGGGCGGTGGTTGCTGGGAGCAGGGAGCTCTGTGTTCCTCACACAGCCAAATTGGCCTTTTGTGGAACACCCTAGGGCTGCATCCCTCGAAGCTGACAGCAGCCCGTGGAGGAGGAGACAGGAGGGCTGATGGGAGGGACTGGTGTCAAAAGCTGGAGCTGAAAAGACCACTGAGGCTGACCCTCTGCTTCTGTGGTGGTGCCCACTGGCAAGCCCCTCCCCTCTGAGTAGGTTTTAAAGAAGCAAGATTGATCGTCTAGGCATTTTCCTGCACTTTATGACAGAATTCCATAGGCCTCATCTTGGAGGTTCCTTCCCTAAAATGCATAGACTTACCAAGTAAAGAGTCCTAGAGAGCCCGGCTTGGTTGAAGGGGAACTGATTTCCACATCACGTGCTTCCATGCTGGGTTCTAGGCCAATGGACCGAGGACTTGTCAATTACCAAGGGATTAAGTAGATACAGCAGAGCTGGAAAGAAGCTCCCCTGCTTTCTTATCAAGAAGGTATTCTTCTCACTGTTTCTAGAATGAGACTAGATTTTTAAAAAAATTTATTGATTTGACAGAAAGAGCGCACAAGCAGGGGGAGCAGCAGAGGGAGAGGGAGAAGCAGACTCCCCACTGAGCAGGGAACTCGATGCAGGGCTCGATCCCAGGACCCCGGGATCATGACCTGAGCTGAAGGCAGATGCTCAACCGACTGAGCCACCCAGGCGCCCCTAGACTAGATTTTTTTTTTTTTTTTAATTGCTAAAGGAAAAGCAAACTAACAGTGGAGACTAACTTTGGATGGTCAGGAAAAACTTAATCTGTGTGGATGACAGTGACAAGCATGGCAATATCTGAAAAGGGGAAGAGGGCTCTGGGTAGAAGGAGCAGCTAATCAAATGCCCGTGGTCAGGAAAAGAGCTTGGCTTGCTGGAGGAACCTCAAGGAAGAGAGTACATCTGGTGCAGAGCCAGCCCGGGAGTCCAGTGCAAGGTGGGGTTTGAGAGAGAGGCGATGCTGGATCATAGGACCCTGTTTGAATGTGCACCAACTATTGCCCCAAAGCTGTGATTTTCCTGCATGGCTCTGTGATTCTGCCACTGTCCTTTATGTCACCGTTACCAAATTATAACCCTTTGTGCTTCAGATTTCTTTTCTTTTTTTTTTTTTTAAGATTTTATCTATTGACTTGAGGGAGGGAGAGCAGGAGAGAGAGTGAGCAGGAGGGAGGAGAAGAGGAAGAATGAGAAGCAGATTCCCAGCCAAGCAGGGAGCCCGATGCGGGACCCGATCCCAGGACCCTGGGATCATGACCCAAGCCGAGAGGGAGACGCTTACCCAACTGAGCCACTGTGCTTCAGATTTCTAACCTGCAAATTTTTCTCCACAAAACCCACATTACTCAAAATATTGCCTTTTTTGAGAGTTACTGATCAGATTATCATTGGTAATGATAATCCCTTACACTTAGATATTTCAAAGCATTATATACAGACACAGAATCCATTTTAGAAAAATTTCTTTTCATAAAAAGTAGGTTGTAGAATTTTAAAGCTGGAATGGGCACAAGAACATCGTCTCGTGCTCTGAGGAGGAAACACAGGTTCGGAGATGTCCGTCAGATTCTAGCTGTTGTGTATTAGAGCAGCACCTTTGAAGAGAAATAGAACAGAAGACACACATGCAAGCAACATGTGTAATTTTGGATTGGCTAGTAGCAACATTATAAAGATTAGGTAAAATCAATTTTATGATATATTTCGCTTAATTCATACATGAAAAGTTAGCATTTCAACATGTAGCCAATATGAAAATTATCAATGAGGTATTTTAAGTTCTTTCATCATATCAAAACTTTGAAATCCAGAAGCGTTTTACAGTTACACTACATCTCACTTTGGACTGGCCCCACTGCAAGTGTTCCTTAGCCACAGGTGTCTGGTGGCTACGACACTAGACCACGCAACCTTGGAGCCTCCTAATGAGGAAGGCAGCCAGAACAAGGATCGCTAGCTCCCTCTTTACAGATGAGAACACTGAGGCCCAGAACTTAACTGACAAATCACTGACCTGGTGGTGGAGCTGAGCTGGGACTAGAATCTACGCTCCTTGTCAAGTGCTCTTCCCCAAATCATACTTCCCTCCCCTAGGAGAATAAGAAGGAAGAACGGGAAGCCTAAGAGCTACCAGAAGCAAGTACCCATCTGTACTGGAGACTGGGATGGGGCTTCATACTTGATTTCACTCTTACGGGGACCCTTTGGAGTTGATGTCCCTTCTCCCATTTTCCCTATGAGGCTACTGAGGCTCCAAGTGCCTCTGTTGTTGATAGCAGCAAGATGGTATCTGTCCTTTGAAGAAAATGCTACTACCAGTATGAGCAAGATGTTGCTTGAGGCTGCAGGGGACAAGGGCAGGCTGCCCCAGGATGGGCCACTCTGGCATGAGTGTTATTTTGAGTTAAAGGTAATCAAAACTCAGCAGAAACAGGAAAACCTCTTTTCCTGATTCTCAACTGCCTAAATTTACATTGGAAAGGAGAGCCTGCAACTGGCAGAGAGCTAGGAAAGGAAATTCCCCTTTACCTAAGAAAGTTATCTGCATAATAGGGCAACCTTCTTTTTCCAAACATCTCCTTTCACCTTCCTGCATAATGGCCTTCCTCCCCTTTGTATTCTTGGGTCCTACCTCTCTCCTTAGCTCAGATAAACTTCATATTGCCTCATTGTTTTTGGAATCTCATGTCTGTGTGGATTCCCCACATGTATGCCTATTAAATTTGATTTTCTCCTGTTATTCTGTCTCATGTCAATTTGATTCTAAGTTGAGCTAGAAGGACCTCAAAGGGCAGAGGAAAGTCTTCCTTCCCAACAAGGCCAACACCCGAATTGGGGCTGTCTTAAACAACACAGGGCTACCCCAGGAATTCCACCAGGAATTCTTCCAACCAGCTACCAGTTTTGAAGATGGGACACTGAATGGATAAGCTCTCAAAGACCCCAGTCCTAGGAAGGCTGCTCTTTAGCCTGCCAAGTACCAAGACTCCTGCCAAGTACCAAGTCCTTATGTTGCTTCTTCACCCACTGCCACTGCTCCAAATCCATACAATCAGGAGTACAAGAAAAGGATCCAGCTACCTCATTTGGGGTAAGTGTGAACTAAGCTCCAAGCTACAGGCAAGTCAGTATCATTTAAATCGACTCCTTAAGTGCCAAGGACAAACCAAGTAACAGAGAAAGTGGACGAGAGGAAGCAACCCCCCCTGAAGCAGAGAACCTGGTCACAGTTCTTGACAGTCAAGCTCTCAGGGAAGAGGTGGGCTAAGGGACTGAGGCCAGCATGTAACTATCTGTCTATTATGACCATGCAATCAGATGTCCTTGGCACAACACGCAAGTGTGACCCAGAGATGTGTTTGTTGGCCAGGAAAAGTCTTAGGTGATAGATTCAAATGTCCCCACTCCAGAGGTGAGTAAAAGGAAGTTCAGAGTCATAGTAACTCCAGAGCTCACGCTCATTAAGAACCATATGTGTAAAGCTCTAAGCTAGTAGAAAAAGCCAGGTCTCCATTTAAAAAACCAAGGCGGGACAAAAAATACCCCCAAATCTAGTCTGTCAGCACAGAGAATTATTTGAAGTTGGAAGCAAGCCTCGGTATTTTTTTAAGTAGGAGGCTCCCTCCCTTTCTGTTACCTACGGGGGCAATTTCCAGTCCTTTCTCCAAAAGAAACATTTGGCTTTCTACAGAGAACCTCTGAGACCTCATGTGACTGAAAATGGAAGAAGGGGAAAGAGGCCCTCATCACACCCCATCCCAAAACCCCCATGGGGAAGCTGAGGTTGGGTCCCTGTAGATCCATTTATTTTAGAAGGTACTTGGTCCTGAAGCATTTGTTTCAGAAATTACCCCCATGCCCCATCAATAGTAGCTTTCAACGGCTCTTCCCGGGTGGGCTTGTCTCTGTTCAATTTCATTTCCTGCTGGAAAGGATAAACAGGTAACTGTTTAATGCCACTGACTGGACTCATTTAACAGAAAAACAGGACCTGAGTGAAGCTGGGGGACCAGGGTGGGGTTGATGGGTGGAACGAAGCAGCTGGGGGAAGAGAAAGGCACTAAAGAACACCAACGGATGGGGCTTATTTCACTGCTCCTGCATGTGAGGGAGCATGGCCCACAGGAGGAGGGGATAGGAATGCATAGGAAGGAGTGTAATCAGCTGCCACTTTGAACGTGGATCCTAGATTTGGCCTGGAAGCCTTGGTGGGGATCCTGGCACTGCCCCTCACTACTGGTGCCCTTCAGCCAACTCCTTCAAGCCTGATGAGCCTCAGTGGCCTGTCTGTTCTCCCATACAATGTGGTATGAATTCGAATGATGCATGCAACATGCTTAGCCAGTGCCTTGCACATAGTAGGTATTCACTTGCAGCAGCTATGAATCGGCACAGCTGGGATAGGAACCCAAACAATTTAGCACCTTGTTTCCTACTACATACCAGACACTGTGTTGGGCAATAAGAGCATGAAAGAGCCCCTGGCTTTAAAAAGGCAGGCAAAAAATAGATAATTTCAGTATAGCATGGTAAGGACTCTGATCAAGATAGACATGGGGTGATATGGTACCCCACATAGGAAGTATTTGGAGGCACTGTTGATGGTCAGTGGGATTGATAAAAGGATTCATTCATTGTCTCTCCCTCTCTCTTTAGAACGCAAGGTCCAGCAAAGCAGTGATGCTGCCTCTCTTATTCAGCACTATGCCCATTAGGAGCACTAAAGGAATGCTTAAGGCGGTACTTAAGTAAAGAAGGAGTTAGCGAGGAGAATGAGGTTTATTAAAGGCAATCCAGTCAGAAGAAACTACATGAACAAAGGCGCAGAGGCTAGAAGTAGAGTGATATATTTAGGGAGTTAGAGGCAGGTTGTTGAAACAAATGAAGTAAAAAGTACGGGGGTAGGGATGATGTGAGAGGAGTCAGCAGGGGTAAGACCACGGAGAACCTTGCTTATCAAGCTAAGAAGTGTGGTGCTGATGTGGGTGAACGTTCATGTGTGCAACATTCATCCAGAGTGGAAAAGCTGTGGACATGGGTTGATTGAATCGGATCTAAAATCTCCAAAATATGCTTTCCCTACACGCCTGCCAAAATACCTATGACTTTTGTTTTACTGTAAAGCCCAAAGTAATAATCATATTAACCAAAAACAGCTGTTCCTTCTTACTCTCCAATTAGTTTATCAGATTTGCGAGCCGGGTCAATTTTCACAACAACCAGATGAGGTAATTACTTTTGTTATCTCATATTACAAGTGAGGAGACCAAAGCACAGATAGGTAGGGTGGCTTGCTCAAAGTCACACAGAATTTAGGTAGTAGACACAGGATTCAAACTTAGTCACCTGGGCCCCAGAGTTCATTCACTTAACCACCATGTTATCTCAAATCTATCTTCCAGTTCACCATTTCTCTCTTCAGCTGAATGCATCCACTGTTTGACCCATTTGAATGAGCTTTTAATTTCTATAACTCTGTTTTTCAGTTCTAGAATTTCTACTTGGTTCTTTTAAAATCTCCTTTTCTTTTTATCATATTATCCTGTGCTTGCCCTATGGTTTCTATTTCCTCTTCACCATGAGACATTTTATTTATTTATTCTTCCCATGAAATATTTTAAACATATATTCTCTCTCAAATCGATCTATTGTCTTTAGTTTTAAGGTATGAGCTCTTTGTGTTTTGTCTACTGACTCTTGCCAAGGGTAGGCTTCTTTTATTCCTCTCCTGCATGTACTATAATTTTTAAAAGCGAACTTAACATCAGTAGGGATCTGCTGTTGTTATTTAGTGGTTCTGATTTTTAAAATTTTGTTTTTGGTGGGAGCGCCACAGGCACTGGGATATTGAGACATTTTGTGAGCTGGTTTTAGGTTGTCCCCTGTGAGGGTCTCGGAGTTTAATCAATTCCAGACCAAGTTCTTACATTCTCTTCTTGGTTTGTAGCTTGTGTATGACATGAGAAGAACTCCAACCCCCAAGCCCCACATAACACAGATTGGGGCTTGTATTTCCCCTGGGTGACCCCAACAGCCCAGGGTGGTTCACAGACTTCCACACCACATCCTCAGTAGAATCGTCCTTCTTTCATGCTCGGTCCAGTCATTCCTCACTGACAGCCTAAGCAGCAAGTTTGTTTCCTATGACCTCAATTCTCATCCTCATGGGATACTGAAACTCTAGCCCCCGAGAACCATACACATTTCCCATATTTTTATAAAACCCTTTATTTAATTCCTTCTTGCTGATCATTGCTCTATCATGGAGCTTGTTCTTCTGGTACCTGGAGATTTCTCCTTTTTGTGGTGCCAGCCTGTCACTGAATTTTTTTTCATTGTATCCTTCCACCAGCATCTCTGTGTAATTAGGGGGGAATGTCCCTTGACAGCCCAATTGACCAAAATGACCAGAAGGCTTTGATTATACATTTAGATATCAGTCTTTCCCACCTGGCTCTATGTTCAGGGAGGACGGAGACCTTTGTCTAATTCATCTTTCAATACTAGTTTTTCAGACAGTGCCCAGACCAGAGTAGGAAGCAAAAAAGATTTAATCAATGAATGAGTTAATTAATTCATTGAATTAATCAATGAATTAATCAGCTTTCTTTCTCATTCTAAATGGGAATGAAAGGCCATATACTAATTTTCTTCTAGAGAAATATGACACCAAGAATCTCTGGAAAGCCATCCACATCCTCTGAAAGGCCATGCTGAACAAACAGAAAGTTTGGGGCCAGTCTTAGTCCAGCTTTTGAGCAAGTAGGTTCACAGCTATCGATACTACTTTCTTGACTGCTAATTACAGTGCTGGTCTGGTAGAAATTCAACGTCTGGCAGCCTCGGCTCTTGACTGGGGCTTCTGCTGCCTTTTTAGCATGTATCTGATGTCCTTTTATAGCCATAACTGGAACCTGATCAGCAATATGCAGTGTACAATGATATCATTTTTGCTCTTGGTGCCATAAGGAGCTTGCCAATTATGTTCACATTCTTGAAAACACCTAGCAAAGTGCTTGTCACAGAGTGGGCACTGAGTGGACATTTAGTGTGCTTAATGTCTTCTTTCACATCAAAAAAAATTCATAAATATTTGTTGTAAATCTACTGCCTCCTAGGCATTGTGCCTGGTGCTGGACATGGAGAGGAATAACATACAGTCCCTGTTTTCATCCTAAACTAGAAAAAGAATGTCCAAAATAATGTTGACAAGAGAAAATTATTCTAAACTTCCTTTTATTTAAGGTGAAAGGATATCTCACGTCATCCCACCACCCTAAAATGCCTAATAAAAGTATAAGCATCAACATAACCTTGCCTATTACTGTTTTATAAGGTTTTCTCTTCAAGGAGAAAATACAGCTCAGTGAACACATGAGCTGACAAAGAGAGCTGATTATAAAAGGCATCTGACATAAAGGACAATGATTTCTGAGCTTGAATCACTACAATCCCAGAATCTAGAATCACACGTGAACTAAAGCAGAAACTCAGTAACTTTGTTGAATGTATTTGCACGTATATATACAGATGTGCCCATCCAGGTATATGGCCTGAGATAAGTTGTGACTCATTATTCCACACACATTTATTGAGGATTTCCTATGAACAAGAGTCTATCCTAGATTTTGTGATGGAGACAAAGACAAAGAACGAGAACAAAATAGAAATCCTACTTACAAGGAACTTTCAGTCTTCAGAATGAGATAGACAGGTATATAAATCACCATGATATAACACAGAAAATGCTAAGAGAAGAAGAGGGGAAAGGGCTATGGAAGTTCCAAAGAAGGAAAGGCCCCTTCCTGCTGAGGGATTAGATAAGACTGTGGCTAATACAGAATTTGTTCTTGGTCTTGAAGGATACGTAATTTGTGGCAAGCAGAAGGGAGAGAATGGTTACTGGCAAGGAAAAAAGGGGTGATTCAGGTGGAAAGAATAGCTTAGGCAAAAGAGGGAGGAAGAAAAGCACAGGGTATA
This sequence comes from Mirounga leonina, assembly GCF_011800145.1. NCBI lineage: Eukaryota > Metazoa > Chordata > Mammalia > Carnivora > Phocidae > Mirounga > Mirounga leonina. The sequence goes on from NW_023270447.1 coordinate 42,560,832, forward strand.
TAAGAAGAAATAGAAATTTCGATGGAGATACATAAAGGGACATAATGGGGAGTAGAGGGAAACAAGCCTGGAAGGGTAGGATGAGCCAGCCCGCAGGGGCTTTGGATGTGTCCCAATTTACCATTCCAGGACACAGGATCTCTGTGGAGTAGCCGGTGCTTAGCATATGGCGGAGCTTAATTAATACTACAACAACTCCATAGCAGGAACCTGTTCCCCACGTGCACACGGGAAGCCGCCATCTGTACGCACAGGCAATTACAAACATTCCAAATACTCTGCTCTGAACCCTGCAAGCACATCAAATACTCACTGTAAAAGGTCACCCAGCAAACAGCTCTGATCAATCCTGGCTCAGGCAGAATCAAATCCCCTAAATAAGATCCACTAGATGCAATGTCAGGAAGGTCAGAAACAACCCTATTTCACATCTTGAAGCATTTTTACCATATGGAACATTTTAGAGGAAGAAGGGAAAGGAAAGGGGGGGGAACCTCTCCAGAAATAATAGAATTCCAAGTAATTAAATGTTAAATAATCACAAAGTAAGCAAGGGATTTATTTTGCCCCCCCCCCCCCGCCCCCAAGGATCTAAGAAGCAGTTGATTTCAAAGAAGGCCGTGCCAGGATTAAAAATGGAGTTTCACGCCTCCTCCCCTCTACCTCCTCCTCCCCCTGTCCACCTCCCCCCACCACCTCCCCTATGCATCACCATTGTGTACCTTTGTCGAGTTCACTTGAAATGTTCCACGATGAGGTAGGCACTAACTCAGCAGTGACTGACAACTCTGTTTCTGGAAAGAAAAAGAAGGGAGGGGAGAAAGACAAGGGTGATATTAAATATATAAGTAACTTATGGGCTGTTAGAAGCATTACAGGAGATTTCCAAAGCCCTGTCTCCTGAGAGAGACCAGGGCAATCCCAGAGCTTATTAAGCTGGAATAGGGCTCTGCTCGCCCAGCAGAGGTGCCTGCATTACAGAGGCTATCCAGATGAACAATCTGTAGACCAGCTTGCAAGGCTGTTTTCTTTAAAACGCGGGCTTGAAAATTAAAATACAGATATTTCATGAACAAAAAAACCAAGCCTGCAGAAATGACCAAACATTATCAAACATAAACTTTTCTTTTTCTTATTAGAAGACCACTCCTAGACTAATATATTCAATAGTCTTTCCATGGAAAATGAGAGCCACATGGCTCTTGCTGATTTTATTTGTTGTATTCATGAATTGATAGGATTTCTATTAATAGAGAAATCTATGTCTCTACATTGAAACTTATAGTCAAGACAAATGAAAGCTGAGCATTTGAATACAAGAGTCAATTGAGGTAACTAAACTTAAAAGGCAATTTTCAAAACCACCATAAATTTAGAGCCACCTGGGGCAGTTAAGCATCTGCCTTTTGCTCAGGTCATGATTCCAGGATTCTGGGATGGAGCCCCACGCTGGGTTCCCTGCTCAGTGGGGAGTCTGCTTCTTTTTCTCCCTCTGCCCCTCCCCCTGCTCGTGCTCTCTCTCTCTTTCTCTCTTAAATAAATAAAATCTTAAAAAAACCACCATAAATTAAAGCAAATAAGCAAATCAACAATCTAAAGGGCACAATACACTGTGAAGATTTAAAAACTCTTCAGTAATACACAAATGATGTTTTTGTTGTTGTTTTTGAAATTTTAAGCCACGACACCATCTACTAGCACATTTTAATAGGGTTTCACTAACCTCCCCTTAGGCCATATCTACACACACACACACACACACACACACACACACACACACTGTATTATAGAACTTTAGTTCTGAGCAGGATCTCAGAGAACTCAGAGCCTATGATATTAGATACAGGGCACCTGGGTGCTCAGACTTTGGCTCAGGTCATGATCTCAGGGTCCTGGGATCCAGCCCCATGTTGGGCTCAGCGTTTAGCGGGGAGTCTGCTTATCTCTCTCCCTCTGCCCCTTGCCCAGCTCGTGTTCTCTCTGTCTCAAAATAAATAAATAAAATCTTAAAAAAAAAAAGATATATGGCACCCATGCTGTCAATTCTCCTTCCTTCAATCTGGTACAGACATCATTATGAATTACAGCCCTTTTTGCCCTATTAAACCTGGGATCTGCCTTAGAGTCTTTTCAACACAGTACTCTAGGTAGCCACTAAAAATGGTTCTGAAATGCAAGGTGAGCTTTTTAGTGGGTGGAAGAATTGGGATTCAAATCCAGGTCTGTCTAATTGCCCACACCGCCCTAGTAGCTCATGCTACTTGGTACTCAAGTCTGTGAAACCCGATTTGTTTTTCATCCTACCTCTCTGGCTTCACCTTTTTACCTAGACAAGCACACTTTCTTCCACTTCCTTATTTACTGAGGGGCTTGGCTGCCACTTGGCCATAGATGCCACACACCACAGTCAGTGAGTTTTGCCAAGAACAGGATGTTTACCCACTGGGACCTTGCAAAGGCCCACTTCTAGTTTGTCTACTGGGTCTCTGGTCAACTTGTCACACACAGCAGAGACAAAAGGGTTGTTTGGTTTTCCTCTTTCCCTGTCCAAGAGCAGCTGGGAAAGAAAGTAGAAAAACCACACACACTCTACCCAACCCAAATGGCCCCAGTCCCCTCCTATGTCCTGAGGTAAAAACAGCATAGATTCTTTTAAGGGGACGTGAAGCCAGATGGCATGGCAAGAACCTGAAAGCACATTAGATTCCAAAATATGAAATGAGAAAAGTATCCCAAGTGGGAAAAATGCTTAACCCAAAACCACAGTAGAAGGCAGTGCTTCTGCCTGGTATGAACCACTTGTCCTAGGAATGAGTATTTCGTGCAGGTGATTTCACGAGGAAGATCTAATTGTCTACACTCAGGGGCCCTCCGTGAATGACTCCAACCACAGCTCCACTCTCAACCCAATCCTGTTGCCAGCCACTTCGGCTCTTTGAATAATGGCCTCTTGTTTGCAGTATTATGGACGACTGTGGTTCACGATATAAAAGGGCTCATCAAGCACTGCAATCCCCGGACTTCAGGGAGCTTGGGAATGGAAACATGGCAGCCAAGGCAGCATTTCAGGCAAGGAAGCGAAAGGTGGGGAAGAGGTGGGATTAAGATCAACCTTGACAGTATTTACATTCAACATTTTCATAGCTTCATCTTACTGCTTCTCACAGTTAAACTGCCAGAAACAGGTTTCATTTTACAGTATGAATTTTATAGAAAGTTAGCTCTATGTCACTTGGTTTTTCTAACCTGAGTTTGAGTTGCTGATTGAATATAATTTGGGACCGATGACAAATGAATAGATTCTTGGCACTGTTAACAGTAAAACTGTTCCCCATGTGTCCCTGGACACTAATTACTACTCCGCTCTTGGACTGTGGAAAAGATCATTTCAATTCACAAGCTTATTAAGTGATTGTGATGATTCTGAGGAATTTTGTTCACAGCCTCAAGATCTATTCCTTTAGATAACCACATGTTCAGCTTTTCAGATAAAATGATAATAAAAACAGATAAAACATCTTAAAATATCAATAACCTCCCTGAAAAATATTATCTTCCACATTTTTTAAAAGAAAGGCTGATTATTTTCTGCGAAAAGTTAAGTAATGGTAATTCCCCGTCACAAAAAATGATGTTAATAAGCTTCCCCTCCCCCGAAAGGAAGGTTGACCTTTACATGAGAAAAATTCAGTACTTTTCAACTTGCGCTCCATGGAGTCCAAGGTCAGTAGCAGCTTTAGAGAGAGACACAACCACCAGCCTTGACCATGTAGGATCTCCACTGATGGATTCAGCTTCTTTTCTATGTCCTCATCATGGCAAAAGGATGAGATATTTCCAAGTACATTTAATATCCGACTAGCAACACCTCTTTGTGTAAAATTATTGTGGTAAGAGCAAACTGGTATGTGCCAATTAGGATATAGTAGAATACTTAATGGAAACACACACCTACATTAAAATACTAATTTTATGATCACGAGCAAGTTACTTAACAACTTTGGACCTCTATTTTCTCATCTGTAAAATGGGGACAATAAAAGCCACCTCCCAGCACTGTGGTAAGGATTACATTAGATTATGGTCCAAAGGGGTCCCGCATACTGTCCAGCACAGAGTGGACACTTGAGATCTTCTGTGCCTTCCTCTCTGTCTAGTAAGGCAGATAATAACCACCCTCTAGGCAGACATACTCCTGGTTAGCTGCTATGTCACCGTCTAGGTTTGAAACAACACATTCTCTCTCTTTTAGGAAAGACTCTGTATTTCTCATGCCTTACTAATCTAAGCCAATCTTTTCATTTTTGTGGTTTTCCCGAATTGGTCACCAGTTCTCTTAAGAACATAAGTGCTTTTGGGGCGCCTGGGTGGCTCAGTCGGTTAAGCGTCTGCCTTCGGCTCAGGTCATGATCCCAGGGTCCTGGGATCGAGCCCCGCATCGGGCTCCCTGCTCCGCGGGAAGCCTGCTTCTCCCTCTTCCACTCCCCCTGCGTGTTCCCTCTCGCTGTGTCTCTCTCTGTCAAATAAATAAATAAAATCTTTAAAAAAAAAAAAGAACATAAGTGCTTTTATGTACTTTTATCTAATTTAGGCAAATCAAGTGTGTTTTAGAAAACTCCAGCCCTTATCTTCCCTGACCTCTGCAGGAGGGCAGACCATTCTTCTCCCGATTTGATCAATAGGAGCTATTATCTTTGCAGTTTCACTGATGATTGACTTCTTGGCACTGATTCTGCAAACCATAAGGTTTTGGTATTTAAGCCTGAACAGTGGGAGTGTTATTTGGAGGAAAGGAAAAAAAAATAAGCCTTGAATCCTCCTCATTGATAAAAGCCTGTGCTCTCTGAAAGGATTACTGGTTCATCTCAGCAGTTGGCAGGTAGAGACCCAATGTTCACAGGATGTAGAAGCTCTTGCAAGAAGCACCCAGCCATGCCACATCCTGTATCCTGATGCAGGGATACGTGAGGTTACACAGACACAAACCAGCATATCAGGAGACTAGTGGCCAGCCCAGTGGTCACAAGGGCCAAGTACGAAGGAATAAATGGCTACCCCAGTGCCCTTCCTCACCAGAGCCACTGAGTCCCAGAATGTTATATCTGGGTGTGCCCTAGTTACACTCTGTTTTTTGCACCCACCGGATTTTGTGGGGGTATCTTTATAGAGGAACATTAGAGGCTTTAGGGGGAGAGAGGACAAGAGGACAAGGCTCTAGACCCTCCTTCAACAGGAACAATTTTCCATGTCTCTGTTTTACCTATCAGATATTGTGGAAAAGGCTCTGATGCTTTAAACAAAAACAAAAACAAAACAACAACAACAACAAATTAAGCTTCTAATATGGTACAGTCTCATTTTACAGATGAAGAAAGTGAGGCCCACGGCAGTCAAGTGACTTAGCAAAAATCACAGAAGTTCGGGCGCCTGGGTGGCTCAGATGGTTAAGCATCTGCCTTCGGCTCAGGTCATGATCTCAGGGTCCTGGGATCGAGTCCCGCATCGGGCTCCCTGCTCCTTGGGAGCCTGCTTCTCCCTCTGCCTCTCTCTCTCTCTCTCTGTCTCTCATGAATAAATAAATAAAATCTTTAAAAAAAAAAAAATCACATAAGTTCCATGTAGGGCCAGGCCTTAGAAATGGCTTAGAAAGAAATGCATTGCTGCCTTCTCTCTGTGCTTCTGTCTGTGCCCCTAAGATGTGATATGTGTCCTTAGAAGTTGAGTTCAGAGAGACACACAGGGCATTTTCAAACGTCCAGGGTCAGTCACACAAAACAGGCACACTTCCTTCTCTGTTCATGGTCACTGGGGACTAGGGCAGGGTGGGAAGGAGGTAGGCATGCTGATGGTTTCAAGTTTCTGCTATGCTGTGTTAGGCTAGATATTATGTGGGGATGGCTCTCAGCCATGGTTCCTTCCTGTCTCCAGTGCTTCGGTGGAGGAGAAGCCCCTAGCCATCAGTGACCTGTATCCATAAATTACCTTCACCAAGAGTACCTGTTTGGGAAAGTAACAGTCAGGCAGGGTACATTCCCTAACGGTGCAAGGGGGTCAGTCAGCCAGGGCATCGCCCCAGCTCTGGGTTCACAATCAGCCCGCATTTGGGATCTTGAATGAGGGGCCCTTCCACTCTGGGAACTTAACTTACTGAGGAGAGAGGGAAGTTAGAGCCTTTCTCACCCCATGTGAGATAGTCCGGACTGGAGAATTACTAGGCTCAGTGTCCACTACGACCTTATAATACTCAGTGACCTCAAATTTGGATTTCTGATTAATCTTTAAGTGAAGTTATCAGTACAGTCACAGAGAGAAAAGAGGGCACGATCCTGCCACCTTAACCCCCCTGCTCCATTCCCGACCACACTATCTACACTGCACCATGAAATCATGTATTTTTTTAAAGCCTATAATGACTTTGTAAATAGCATAATTACTATGCAGGTGGCCAAGCCATTAATTTGTTGAAGAAAAAATTTAAATGTACCAAAATTTGTGGTATTATTCATATTTTTACATAGAGGGAATTTAAAAAAAAAAAAAGTTGTCCATGTTTTCTTAATACGTGGGGGGCTCAGAGATCATGTCAACAAGTCCATAGTCAGGTACCATGACTATCTCCGTTCTAAGATTGAAGAACCTGAGGCAGACATATTAAGGCACTTTTCTACTCAGCTTGTCGGGAGAGGGGTAGGAATTCCGATCAATCTGGGGAGGGCAGTCTGACAGCAGAACCAGAGTGTCTCCAACTGTGTCAAAATCAGGGGGCGGGGGGATGCTGGAAGGTGTATCCACTTCTCTCTGGCTTAGGCCCCCTTCAGCCCCAGAAGATCCCTGTGAATTCTAAGCTCTGTAGAATATAGTTTGAGAACTGGTACCTGAGACCACACACCTCCTCCCTATCAATGCCTGGTTTCCTAATTCTAAAACCCAAAAAGAATAGTGAGGGACACAAAGGGATGGGAGGAAATGCTTCTTGAATCACCCTTAAATGCCTTGTTTTTCTTTGGACATACCACTTCCTTCTTTAAATCTGCTAAGTTAATATTATAGATCACATGCACTTCTTGTATTTAAAGGAATTATGCTACACAAAGCATAATAACACATGTCCTTTAAAGTCAATAAAAATAATCTTCAGAACTATCTTACTTAAAAACTATCATACTGGGCTCTCTTCCATGGAACTAGAGAGTCATTCACTCACTCACTCATTCATTCATTCAACACACACATGTGTATTAGCACTTTATATGTATAAGAACTGGGATGAAAAAGCTTGTCCTGGTCCCTGACATTTTCAAGAACTCTCAGTCCACTGGGAGAGTACAGAAACACAATTATAAACAGCATGATATGGTAACAATAGAAACTGACAGAAATAGCCTCCCTGTCCCATGAGTCATTCTTCTCACCTCACCCCAACCAGACTAAAAACACCAAGAGTACTGAATAAAATATCACAAAACAATATATGATGCATAGCTGAGCTTGAAAGGAAAGAAATTCTCAGGTGCCAAAAAGGAAGAGAACAGTAAGTAGAAGCTGATGTGGAAGGTGCCTTATAAATATAGACCCTCTGGGTTGGAGGCTCAGTTTCAATGCTCACTTGAAAACCAAAGATATGGCCAGAGAGAGATCTGAGTTCTTGCTTAAAGCCTTTACTAGAGACTGGGAGAACATCCCCATCTGTGGGAAGGAGCTGAAAAACATTTCCTCCAATGGCCCAGAGAAACTGCTAGATCCTTATAGTCTAGGAATTGGGAAGGGCTGGAAGGCACATCTCTTTAAGAAATCAAAAGGGTGTGTAAAGACCAGAGAAGTCCAATGTACACTTCACCCAGTTTCTCTCCATGATTACAGATTATATAATCATGGCACAGCATCAAAATGAGGAATTTGACATTGTTACTGAGCGTATATCAAGTTCTATGTCATTTTATCATGTGTAGATTCATATAACCACCTCTGTAATCAAGATCTTTATCTTGTCATCACCACCAAGATCTCCCTCATGTTACCCCTTCATTGTCACACCCATCACCCTCCTCCCAACCATTCCTAACACTTGACACTCCCTAATCTGTTCTCCATCTCCATAATTTTGTTGTTTCAAGAATGATATATAAATAGACCCCTACAATGCCCTTGGGACCCAGCCAATTTGCCGCATGTATCAATGGTTTATTCTTTCTCATTGCTGAGTAGTATTCCATAGTATGGATGTACCACACTTTGTTTAACCACTGACCTTGGACGTTTGGTTGTTTCCATTTTCTGGCTATTAAAAATAAAACTGTTATAAATCCACTCACAGCCTTTTGTGCTAAATTCTCTATTTCAGTAAAAAGGAAGCTGAATCTAGAAGGAAGGAGTTGTATGCAAGAAGCAATAATAAGCAAATAAACTGGAAAATGTGTTGAAAATGTTAAATAAGCCTGAATCTAAAAATAAATATGTGATTAGAAGTACAACAGCGGCAAACAGAAGGTTCCAAGGCAGCAATGAGGAAGAGTACATCCTCCAGTTTGGGGGAGGGGGAACCCCAAAGATCAAGTGGTGGCAAAGACTCTCCCAGGCTGAGAGGAGGTCCAGGTATTAGAAATAGCATGGCAGCAAATAACTCAGTAATGGTCACACTCAATTACATAGTATCAAACTTTTTCCAACAAGGAAACAAATAGTAATTTCAAAATCCACAGGCTTCTAGTTGTTTCTGGTTTTGTTTTTTTTCCTAAAGACAAAAAGCTATATCCCAGCTAATTACTGAGCAGGCAGGATCTTCTTAGGGTCAGTGCAAAGTCCTAAGAGAAATTTCAAAATGGCTCAAACCTTGATCTTCCCCCAAGAAGAAGCTGAAATGAATGGATCCCCCCAGTTATCACTCCCTCACTAGACTCAAAGGATGCTTCATGGAACAAAAGAATTAGTTTATTTCCGCTTCAGAACAAGCTGGCAAAGACAGAGTAAAGAAAAGGTGGAAGCATGCTGAAAAATGCTTAGCTCAGAAATTGGTCCTATGTCTCTATGTAGGTTTCATTTCCTTTTCTTTTTTTAAAGATTTTATTTATTTATTTGACAGAGACACAGAGAGAGAGGGAACACAAGCAGGGGGAGTGGGAGAGGGAGATGCAGGCTTCCTGCTGAGCAGGGAGCTTGATGCGAGGCTCAATCCCAGGACCCTGGGATCATGACCTGAGCCGAAGGCAGATGCTTAACCAACTGAGCCACCCAGATGCCCCTCATTTCCTTTTCTTTCAGGTGCTGCAGACACCTCAGATTCCCAATGACACTAACAAACTTCGCTCATTTCTTCTGGTTTCCGCTTCACTGCTCTTCCTTATAGGCTTTTCCGCTCAAAAGTGCCTCCTGGCAATTTTTCCTTCTTTCCTGCTGTGTCATCTGTCTTTGTCTTCTGGGGTTTGCCATTTAATCCTCCCCTTTGTATGGCCCACGCACACTTTCATCTTCTATAATCAATTTTGTCATAAGACTCTATTACCCTGTAATGGTCTCTGGTCAATCCAAAGACATCTGTCACTCAGAAGAAACAAGAGACCCAGGAAAGATGCTTTCCTAGCTGCAATTCTATGACTCCAACTCTTGCAAAACAAATGAAGTCTTGGTTAGGTTCCATACACAATGGGAACAAAGTTAAGTTGTGCTGGGTGATCCCTAAAGCCACAGTGTATTAGCAGACAGTTTGGAAAACTAGAAGGCCACAAAGGGTTTCTTTAAAAACTCCTTAGTTTCACCTGGAGTTTGATGTGATTATATTTGTTTGCTCATTGAATCACCCATTTATTCATTCAATAAATATTTATTGAGCACCTACTCTGTTTCAGACTAGCTAAGTGCTAGCTAGGTGGTAAGGATGTAATGAACAAAATTAAGACTGTTTCTTACTTCCTGGAGCTCACTGTGAGGTAGGAACACAGAGAAGTAAACAAAGAATTAAAATATGGCATGATAAATTTTGTGTATGTGTGGTGGGGGGAGTAGGGGGTAAATGGAACGAGCAGTCAGTCTTGAAGGATCCCGCTTGGGGATCACCAAAAACCTTGGTGATAAACCTTACATGGTTTATGGAGAGCCAGATGTTTAGATGGACACAAGCAACCTGGATAATCTAATTCCCTCCTTTGAATAAAACTGGGCTTCTTCTCCAAAAAGTGAATAAGGAGCTGAGAACTCTACACTGGGTGTGTCCCACCGGCTATAATCACATAACTTCCCTTGCCTATAGAAGCTGACTACTTAAAGAAGCCTTCTAGGGGTGCCTGGGTGGCTCAGTCGGTTAAGCGTCTGCCTTTGGCTCAGGTCATGATCCCGGGGTCCTGGGATCGAGCCCCACATCGGGCTCCCTGCGCCGCGGGAAGCCTGCTTCTCCCTCTCCCACTCCCTCTGCTTGTGTTCCCTCTCTCGCTGTCTCTCTCTGTCAAATAAATAAATAAAATCTTTAAAAAAATAAAAAATAAAAAAAATTTAAAAAAAAAAATAAAGAAGGCTTCTACTAGAAGCAGAGAATGCTTCTCCCAAGTTTAGTGATTTATACACTTCCTAAATTGATTCTTCAACTGGGACTGGGTCCTCTGTGCTTTTATCTTCTTAGCAATGTAAATATCTACTGGGAATGGAGGGTTAGTCTAACCTGTCTAAGAGGTTCCAAATTTTCAATTCCTTTTAGCTTTCTAATTTACACTTGGTCCTGGAAAGAGAAAATAACTGTCCACTTAACATGCTACTATGCACAGGTTAAATGACTTCCGTTCCAGTCAGGCCAATGAGGAAACAGAATACATAAAACAGGAGGTTTGATGCACACATTTCATCTCCTTGAAATAGTGTAATGCTGACATCAATAAAATCTTTCTCATGTTTGAGCCTTAAATAGTATACTTCTCTGTTTAAATCACAGCAACACAACCATGCAATTCAACAGGAAAACAAAATAAATCTGTTCATTTAGTGATAATCATTTTTTTGTTGAAAAGACAAAAAAATAGCCGGAATTACTCTAATTTTCTATTTTATAATTTGCACTTAATTCTATGGTCCATGTGTCCTTTGGCCATCAGTGAGTAAGTGGTCTTCCTTTCATTCTGATTAGATAGTAAACTTCTTGAGGGCAAGGATTATGGTCTTATGCTTCCTTTGTACCCTATCTGGTTTCTACATGATCCTGAACAGGCTAGATGGGAGGCAGCATAGCAGAGGGATTAAAGGTGTTATGTTGACTGAGAGTCAGACATGTTCAACTCCCAGCTCTGTCACATACTAGCTTATAACCTTGGGCAAATTACTTCACAGGTCCTCATTCACAAAACGGGCATAAGGGTGATGACCTCGCAGGACTGTGATGAGGATTACTTAGGAAAATATCTGGAGCTGAGTTCAATGCCCAGAAAAAGGTAAAGTAGCAGCTCTCACTATTCAGTAAAAATTTTTTTTACTTACCATAGATACAGCTTGAAGGGCATTTAATGCACTGATTCCCAAACCTGGCTGGGAAGCACATTAAACAAATCCAGATTCTGGGACCCCCTATCCCTAAACTATCAAATCTCCTTAAGTGAGTCTTACATAACCACCCTAGCACTAGTTTTCTATAAACCACCAGTTTAGGAAAACTCAAATAATCAAATAATGATATGCCTGCAAAAAAAAAAAAAAAAAGAAAGAAAAACAGAAAGGTTTAACTGAACTGATAAAATTTAATATAATTTAAGAATCGAGGTGAAAGGAAATTGGCAGACTAAAACTTACCTCATATTTGCTGTAAAAAGTCCAAGTGGTCAGCAACCTCAATATTGAGACAGCTTAATGAATATTAACCAAGAACAAAATTGGTACCTCTTGAATGACTTGCAAAGCCAAGTATTTATGTTTAACTTGAAGGTTCTCTTAATTGGTTGACCAATGATTCAGCCAATTAGACTTTTAGGAGAAAAATTATCATCCTGTAAAGAACGAAGCAGTATTGTCTCATAGGATCTCAATGGCTGGGAATTCTGTTTGTGGAACTCTCTCCCAAATGGGCAAATTGGGCACTCTCTAAACATATGCAGTCATCCTATCCTAGACATAGAAGGAGAAAGAAACAAAACCCTTTTCAGCTTTGATTCTCAGCCACTTACAGCATTTACAAAGAGAAGCCCACTTTGGATGCAGTTGAAAAAGCTATTAAGATTCCAAGCACCTTACAGTAACACAAATACCTTGTATTTAGGTAGCACTCTTCCTTTCAAGAAAGTCTGTACACAGAACAGACATGAGCTCATGACTCCACATGTGAAGGATCAAGGCCCGAGATAATCATACCCTGGTTGGAGATGAAGAAACCCAGACTCAGCCAGAGAACTTGCCTAAAGTCCCCTGGCATGTCATCTTCTGATGAGAAGGTAGCCGCGGTCTTCCCTCACTCAGCCCTGGCTCCGCGCAGGCTCTCCATTACACTGCTGGTGAAGACGCTTCCCCAGTTTTAAGGTTTGTTTTTTCTCTAATTGTCCCTCGCACACTGTTAATTCAATCATTTCAAAGTTCCAAAGAGTGAGGAGTGAAATTTTTAAAAAGAACTACTTTCAGAAAAAAAGATCTATTCAAAGTATAATTTCTACCTTCTGGTTGGCCCTGGAAACCAAGTATTTCAGTTAATGGGATTGAGGGACTCTTGGGTTGGTGGAAATTATTTTAATCAGAGAGGTAAATTTAAGAGGATTACTATTCTCCTACAAGATAGTAAGATGGTCTTGCTCCAGCCGTATTAGCCTGGGCGTGTAGGATCTACATGGCTGGCAATTTTCAAATACTTAATTTGTCTCAAATTGCTCCCGTTTAAAATGCTTTTACCCATCTGGACTGGGTTTCCTGTACCATATCATTGTTGATAGCCTAAGGAGATCAATAATTAAAATTAAATAGAGAGAAACATTACGGAGAGCCTAAGTTGGGACCAGAATCCCTTCCCAGAGCCTCTTAATTCAATCTCTCCCTCTTCTGAGGTCCCATTGTGTTTTCTGTTCCTCCCTTAAGACACTTTAGGGTTTGTAAGGTAATCTACAATTGCTTTAGCGTGCTTCTCTGTTAAAACTGTGTATTTCCTGTGGCCTGAGATGAAGTCTTACTTAGCTCTACATTACGCACAGCATCAACCTGCATACATAGTAGGCACTAACAAATGTCCTCTGAATGTTCAGGTGACAACAGTGCCACTCTCCATGTATTATTACATTTATCAGTATAAGGTAGAATGGTAGGATGCAAAATGGCCACAGGTCATTCCTCCCTGTCATCCACCCCCTTTTGTAGCTCTTCCCATGAAGAGATGGAGTCTACCTCCCCAACCTGAATCTGGGCGGGCCTTTGTGACTTGCTTTGGCTAACAGAATGTGCCGAAATCTTGGTCTAGTGCAGATCAAAGAACCACACAGCCAACACACTGACTCATGAGATAAATGCTTGTCATAAAGTTTTGGGGTGATTTTATAGGATTGTGTGTGGGTAATAGATACCCACTTAAAGATAAGAACACCAAGGCTCAGTGAAGTTAGGAACCAGCCTAAAGCCAAAGAGGGAAAAAGCCAGGATTTGAATCCAGTCTTTCTGATTCCAAAGCCCACAGTCTTTCCACTAAATAAATTGACCGAATTTCAAATATTCCTGTGCATTCAGAAATAAGAACAAATGGGGGAGGAGCCTCCTTCCGTTGCTGTGAAGTACAAGGGAGAACTGCCTGTGGGAGGGAGCCACCCTCCTCTGACAGGGTTGTGAGTCCGTGCCTCATCTGATCGGATTTAAGAGATGCAAAAGGACGGGACCTCTTTCAAACAATGCTCTGGAAAGAATGACTGTCTCACATCCACCAACCCAGAGCTCAACTAACAGCCACTGCTATTCAAAGTTGGCGATTTGGTCCTCCTCTTGTGCAACACACTTTTTATTCATTTCTCTTATCAGAAACAAAAATAATTTTGCACGTAATTACTTTTATGACGGTTCTCTTCCACCATCAATCTGCCAAGGCTATTTTGGTTTTCAAGCCTGCTGAAAACAGTTTGAGTCGGTTCCCAAGGATTGGTATCTGCCTCGGAAATGTAGTTCTACCTGCAGCCTTGAAGTAGCCTTGGCATTTGCAGCTGTAGGCCCCAGGGAACTGCTCACAGCAGTGCAAGACCTGCTTTGGGTTTGCCAAAGATCCCCTCTGAGGTGAAAAGGATGGCTTTTTCTCCTCCCTGAGCTGTCCAACAGCAGCATTTCAGGAGGCCTTTCTAGTCAACTGCAGTGAACGGGAACGACCGATGCTACCGTGCACATGATGGATGGGGTGGCCTGTTCGCTCATGTGTGTCACCTACTGAGATGGGCTACTTGATCTCCGGCTGATAAGAGAATGTTCTTAATGGCTGCTTTGCTCAGAGAAGATGTAAACCTTCCCCGTGTGGAATGTGGTCATCCATTTCCAGTCAGGGATGACCAAGGTATTTGGTCAACCAACTCTGTTGCGGCCGGTGGAAGCGTTTGGGAGTGAGAAGCAGCCTGACGGGGCCCGTCACGCTGCCTCTCCCGGGAGTTCACAGTCAAGGTCCCATGCTGTGACATCATCCACCAGAAGACCTTCCTCACCAGCCCTGCTGCCCTCACTTACCCTGACCTGCTGCCTCAAGGTCCCCACTCCAGCAAGCATATCTTCAGCACCTGGGAAAAATTTGTGCGGCAATCTTGGAGTGAAAAAGGCTTTTCAAAGTTTGACATGAAATTTAAAAGCCGTGAAAAGAAAGATGATAAATTTGTTTGCATTACTATTCTACAAGGCAAAAAGCAAAACTAATATAAAAAAAAACAACAACAAAAAAACGAGAAACTGGGAAGAAAAAAATTACTGCAACTTGAAAGGCAAAGGACTTGCTGCCATAATATGGGAAGCAAAAGTTCTATAAATAAGCGAGAAAAAAAAAAATCTAAGAATGTAAGAGGTAAGTGGAAATAGACAATTTTACAGATAAGGAAATGTATGTGGTTTTTTAAACACATGAAAACATACTAAACTCACTGACAATATAAAAAATGTAAATTAAAATGTCAACGAGATGTCATTTCCTCCCAATCAGATTAGAAATTTTAAAAGAGCTTAATAACTCACTATATTGAGAGGGACTTGGGGCAACAGGTACCCTTGGTACAAGTTGGCAATTGATGAAATTTTAAATGCAAATGCCCTGTGAATAGCAATTCTACTTCTAGGAAAGTATCTTACAGATGTCCTCTGACATGTATAAGATGATATTTATATAACATTTTCACTGTAGTATCATTTGTAACAGAAAAAGATTGGAAATAACCTACTTGTCCAGCAACAGGAGACTGGTTAAATAAATTACAGCCTATCCAAAATTTACAGTGGAAAACGATGCAACTGTTAAAAAGAATAAAGAAGGGGCGCCTGGGTGGCTCAGTCGTTAAGCGTCTGCCTTCGGCTCAGGTCATGATCCCGGGGTCCTGGGATCGAGCCCCGGATCAGGCTCCCTGCGCGGCGGGAAGCCTGCTTCTCCCTCTCCCACTCCCCCTGCTTGTGTTCCTGCTGTGGCTATGTCTCACTCTCTCAAATAAATAAATAAAATCTTAAAAAAAAAAAAAAAAAAAAGAATAAAGAAGCTCTGTATGTACTGATTTAGAAAAAAAAAAATCACCAGAATATAAGCTTAATTTATTAAAAAAATAAAAAGCAAAATACTGACCATATACAGAGAAAAATACCACTTGTATAAAAAGAAAAAAAATGCTTGTGTGTTCTTGTATTTGTGGGTATACATGATATCATATATAATATGTAGGTGCATTCATATACTGTGTATATATACATAATCTATGTACAAATTATGTTCTTACTTAGATATGTATTTATATAAAATAGCTATAAAAGGGATATACGAAAGTTGAGAAATGTCAACATCTGAGGAGGGGAACTGGGGGCTGCAGCTCAGGGATGAGGAGACTTACTTTTTACTATATTTCCTTCTGTACTTTTAAATTTTTATAGCACGTGTAAAATGGGAGAGTTAAAAAAAAAAAAAAGAGTACTTGATGATTTT
Organism: Mirounga leonina; assembly: GCF_011800145.1. NCBI lineage: Eukaryota > Metazoa > Chordata > Mammalia > Carnivora > Phocidae > Mirounga > Mirounga leonina. The sequence continues at coordinate 42,576,916 of NW_023270447.1, forward strand.
TCTTTTACATGATGAGTGTTTCTCTCAAGGTATGCCCAGCACGTTATGGTACCCTAGAGGAAGAACACCATCAGAGTGGATGGGAGAGTAATAGAACTGATCATCAAAAGTTGTCAAGGGATGTTGACTCTTGAGTTGAGTCCTCAAGAACAAGTAGACATTAGTTAGGCAGACAAAAGGCTCTTTTGGACCAGGGAGCTAAGCAAATTTGGGGAACTACAAACAGCTCATTATATACTGCTACACATTCATTTTTGCTTCTTTTGAGTACTCATCTTTACACCCTCCAGTGCCAAGCACTTATTAGGTACCTAATATTTGCTGAATCTCACTGGCTAGCAGGCAGAAGAGGACATGAGTCAGAGGTGCAGGAACTGGTTTTTGCAGGGATGAGAATGAGCAGGAGGAAGAGGCAGTGGGGGAGGAGGACGTCAGCAAATACAACACTAATGGGACAACCATATTAGTCACATTTCCTATATCAATGATAGCTTGCAAAACACATTTACACATATTTTCACAAGCATTTATTGAAGGGTTATTATCCCCATTTTTACTGAGACAAAACTAAGGATTAGAGAGTGACATACCAGAAGTCATTGCTAAAAAGGGACCAATTAAGACTTGAGCCCATGGTCCTGTCCCCTACTCTACAGCGACCTCTATTTAAAACATCATTAACGAAATCCTTTTACCGGGATGTGTGTATATATTCCATCTCTTTAGACACAAATACTCTGAGCAGAAATCCACGTGACATAATTAACCAATACAGGGATGTTTGCTCCATTCTCTGGGCATTTTAGGTATCACCTAATACTTATATTTTAAATTCTGACATCTACAAGGGTTGTGTTGTTTGTTTTTTGTTTTTTTAAGTTCACAAAACAAAACAAAAAATACACCAAAAGAAATTCTCCCCAAAAGTTACAATGTCAAAATATAAGGTCAGGGAATTTTGGTCACAGTGGACAGATGTCACATTCTCCTTTCCTATTGTCGTATCATGTTCTCCACACTGAAAGGTGAAATGTGAGAGGTAGAGTTAGTCAAGCAAGGAAGCTGATATAGAGGAGAGAAGGGTCATCACATTTCATGACAATGATGTTGGTGATGGTAGACTGGATTCCCTAATGTGCTTAGAGGTTAACAGCTACTGATAATCCCCTCTTAGGGTGTTCCAATCTGTGTAGACATTCTTAGGTCTTCCTTTTTTTACCCTAAAGAAACTCAAAAGCATTAATTCCTGATGTCTGTAAACTTCCCCAGGTGGCAGATCTCGATGTATATAGCAACTAAATCACAGTGTAACAAAAGTGAAATCTGTTGCACAGATAAACCAACCAGAGACCAACTTAGACATGGGAGACAATGGTGACCACAGGCTGTCTCTCCCTGCCATTCATTCACTGGTGATTGGCTGGTTTTCTACACCACCAGATGCAGAATGCCTGTGTTGGGCGCTCATCACGAGGCATGCATGGCATCATTCCAAATGCATATATGGCAAACAGGCAAACTAAGAAGTGACCACATTGCCTTGACCTTGCAAGATAAGACCTCATTTAATTGTATGTCAGCAATTTGGCAACCCCAAATATTTGAAAAATGGCTGTGAATTATAGATAAATATTTTTCAATGTTCTGAGTGGGTAAAGTAGAAGTCACAGAACCCATGCCATAAAGCTTATGTATATCAACAGTAAGTGAATCTACTAGTCCTTTCCTGAAGATAGGGTTTTTAGCTTACACACAGTTTTAACGTGCCCTTCAACGATAATAGTGCCTTATGTCAGGAGGATTCTGGGTATTCTATTAAAATGCCAAGAAAGTGAGTTATTCCCCCTTCCCCGTCACTTTTTTTTTTGTTTTTAAAGACAGGAAGAGAATCTGGCTTTTACCCTTTCTTTTAATGTAAACATATGACATGATACGTGAGGAACTAGGTTTTCAAACACACAGTTGAGTTGCTGGAAAAGAGTGCCATTCGAATATTTTATCCTTGACAAAAATACAACTTCCCTTCTCTGGAAAAGAGGTTTGGGATTTGGTTTTTCAGGGCAAAAAAGGTTCATGATGAAACAGAAAATTCTTCTTGGATGTTAAAGAGCTCATAAAGAAAAGACACTTAGATGAGTTAGGCATGTAAATCAGAAATATGCAGAATACTTTCAACTGCTCAGGTCCCTTCAAAAACAGCACCACTACTTCCAAGGCACTCCGTTCATCCTCCTAAGGGCAAATTTGGAAACTGGCAATTTAGCTTGGCATTGAAGAGTCAATGCATTACAGGACAGGGTGGGGTGGGGTGAAGCAAGCCCTCCCTAGACTTTCATGTCTGATGACCCAAGTTCAAAGTGCTCCTTGGAATTTCAGCCAAAAGAACCCTCCCACCCCAACCTTCTCTTCCTGGGCAAGTCTTCAGGTGTTCGCTTCAACAATGGAAAAGACCTCTTTCCAGCCAATGCCCTCAAAGGAGCCTGTGACTATGTCAGAATACACAGCCCCATATCCAAGAGTGCAACTCACTTTTATTTCAAAAATATAGCCCTTGTGTCCTCTGTTTGCTGGTGGGACCATAAGGAAGGTATATGGGAGCAGGAACTACCTTTTCCCTCTTAAGGAGCTGACAGCTAGGAAAGAAAAAAACAAATGGAGACGATGTGAAATGATTCAAGACTGATACAAAACTGAAGAAAAAGCAAGCACTATAGACATGAGGCATTCTGAGCAATGAGGAAGAAATGCTGGAAAGAAATGAGGGGCAGTTTAGTCTGTTGAAGTGATTCACCAATATCCACACAACCATTCTTCCATATGGACATCACTGTTAGGGAGCAAAGCCAAAAGAATGGGAGAAATGATGAAATTCCCAGTCACTCTATTATCTGAGACAAACTGCAGTCCAGAATCAGTTGAGACACATGATAAGAGATCTAGACACCACATCCTCAAGAAACAATGTAGAAACCCAGAATGTTTTTTTTTTAATTTTTATTTATTTATTGAGAGGGAGAGAGAATGATAGAGCATGAGAGGGAGAAGGGAAAACCCAGAATGTTTGGCCAAAGCAAGAGAAGACTAGTGAATAACTGATGGCTGTTTTCAAATATCAGAGAGGTGATATGTGGAAGAAAGATAAGATTTATTCTGTGAGGCTGTAAAGAATGGAATCAGGGCGCTTCTGGATGGTACAGTCGGTTAAGCTTCAAGCTCTTGGTTTCAGCTCAGGTCATGATCGCAGGGTGATGAGATGGAACCCCACATGGGGCTCTGCGCTCAGCTCCTAGTCTGCTTAAGACTTTCCCTCCCTCTCCCTCTGCCCCTCCCCACCATGCTTGTGCTCGCACGCACAAGCTCTCTCTCTCAAATAAACACATCTTTAAAAAAAAAACAAAAACGAAAACGGAATCAGGACAGATGAACTGCAAACAACTGTTCCACAAGTTACAGAAATTACATCAAAACAGGTTTTAATTGAAAATAAAGAAGATAATCTAACAGTCAGAGCAGCCCCAAAATAGAATGGACTGATCAATGACCACCAAAAAACCCAAATATTGAAAATAGCAGACTAAGTATTTTTTACAGGAAAGATCTCATTTTATCCTCATAATTATATAAGGTTAATCATCAGCAGCAGCAGCTCCTATTTACATTTTACAAAAAAAAAAAAAAAATCAACTGAGGCTCAAAGAGATTAAAGAATTTGTCCAAACTCATACAATCAGTATGAGGCTGAGCCAGGTTTCAAAGTCAAAGTCCACGCTCTTACAATTACATTATATTGTTTAAAAAAGAGTTTAAAAAAACACAGAAAAGATCAAGTGTTGGTGAGAATATAGAATTCTTGGATGTTAAAGAGCTCATAAAGAAAAGAATTCTCTTGTTCATTACTAGCGAAATTATAAAATGGTGCCACTGTGGAAAATGGTATGGCAGTGCCTCAAAAACTTAAAACATAGAATTACCATATGATCTAGCAATTCTATTTCTGGATATATACCCCAAAGGACTGAAAGCAGGGGCTTAAAGATATATTTGCACACATATGTTCATAGCAACATTACAGCCAATAGAGGGAAACAAACCAAGTGTCCATTTTCAGAGGAATGGATAAGCAGAATGTGGTCTATACATACAATGCAATAGTATTAAACCTTAAAAAGAAGGGAAATTCTGACACATGCTACAAGGATGAACATTTATGTTAAGTAAACTAAACCAGACACAAAAGGACAGGTATGATATGATTGCAACTACATGAGGTGCCTAAAGTAGTCAAATTCATAGCGACAGAAAGTCAGGTTATAGTTGCCAGAGGCTGAGAGTGAGGATGGAATGGGGCATTATTGTCTAACGGGTACAGTTTCAGTTTGGAAATATGAAAAAGTTCTGGAGATGGACAATGGTGATGGCTACAAAACAGTATGACTAAATTTAATACCACTGAACTGTATAAGTAAAGATGGTTAAAATGGTTATTTTTATATTATGCATTATTTAACCACACTATTTTATTTATTTATTTATTTATTTTTTAATTTTTATTTATTTATTTGACAGAGAGAGAGATAGCGAGAGCAGGAACACAAGCAGGGGGAGTGGGAGAGGGAGAAGCAGGCCTCCTGCCGAGCAGGGAACCCGATGTGGGACTCGATCCCAGGACCCTGGGATCATGACCCGAGCTGAAGGCAGACGCTTAACGACTGAGCCACCCAGGCGCCCCACACTATTTTTTTTTTAAAAGGAGTGAGCTGTCCATGGCTGGCAGTGTTCAAGCAGAGACTAGATGTCCACATGTCAGAGACACTGAGGAAGGGATTATTATTCCAGGAAGGGGCTGGATTAAATAAACTCGGAGATCCCTTCCAACTCTAAAATTCTATGACAAGATAAGAATTTCATCAATTACAGAAGTAAAAAATTATTTTATTTTTCCATAAAAATACAGACGACCTTTTATCCTGGAGCTTCCTAGCCTGGACCTGGAGACAGCTGGGTCCTGGAGTTGATTTACAATCAGATTCTCTCATTGTTTGTAAAGCATATTACCAGAAAACCATTTCCAGCTCCATTTTAATGAGGACCAATTTGTTATTATTATTGTTTTTTTTGGAAACCTCCGACTACCATTGTTAGAGAAAAGATAACAAGAAAAGAAAACCCAGGTCTTGCAGTTCAAGAATTAATGAAGGTCCCGAAACAATTATGCCTTAAATATACAGAGGTCTTCTTAATGTAAATAGACTGTATTTCATAGCAAATCTTCTTAGAACAAGGGATCCATTTCAGCATGACAGAGTGGGCAACTGTATTAATTGAAAATAAAGGGCTATAGTCTGTACTCAATTTGCAATTTTACTTCCGTTGACGTTGATTAGTGGACAAATAACCTGGCTTAAAGGGTCTGGGAAACACTAGGTCACAGTATGAAATATATGCTAATATAGCACAATTTATATAAAAAGAGAGGAATGTAAATAGCTAACTGAAGCCAGAGGTAGTTGCTCTAGCCAAGTGAGGACTGAGGAACATTGATAATGCAAAGAGAATGTTGTTCTCGTTAAAACCTCCAGGAACACTAACCTCAAATTTTCTTCCAGTTGAAACCCAATGATAAATTTAAACTGAATTTCTGCTGCTCTCTGAAAGCATGCATGTGTGTTTGCATTACTGATCAGGATATGACACATTAAATAATCTAAATTAAAAGTCAGAATAATACAAAGATTAATTAATATTCCCAGTCCCCAAAGCTGAGGAGCTAACAGAATAGTGGGGATAAGCCAAGAGCCCACATAGCTTAAAAGAAAAAAAAAAAAAATCAAAGCATGTTATTGGCAGGCAGCATGACAAAGTGGAACAAGCATGGCTAAAAACAACTATTGTTTATTTAGTGTTTATGGGTCAGGCGTAAGAATGTCACACTCATTATCTCATTTAATCCTCATGATTTGGGTTAAGAACCAGGACAACATGGAGTGTAATTCAGTCATTAATAAATTCCACTGGAATCATTCCACAGCAGAACCATGACTGGTTCATCTATTAGCCCATTCCCAGAGTCAGGCAGCCTTTCTTACCTCCTCCAGGTTCTGATTGCTTAGATATGCAGAAGAGCATTCAAGGAAGAAAAAAAAGAGCAAAAAAATGCTGTTGATCAATTCTGGGTCACTGAGGCTGAAAACCCAGAATTTAAGCTTAAAGGTAAAGTTGAAAATTATGTATAATCTATTAGATGGTACAGGTTTGGTTCTGTGGTGTTGCCCATCTTCCAAGTCATAATTCACTGCCATATAGCCACACTTTTATAAGAACGCCCTCATTAGAAACCTTCACTGGGCATCTATCTATTGCACGTAAGTCCTTGATCATCTTGTCTCCCATCACTCCGGCCATGCTAAAGTACAGCTCACCAGTCCAAACACACTCTGCCTTTTCATTCCTTGACGCTCTTTACTGGGCTGCCCATTTCATCCCTCTGCCCCTCCTCCCCATTCATTCTCCGATATTCAATTTAGAAAAGGAATCATGTTTGTTTTATCCACTACTGCAATTTCAGTGCAAGGAATATAGTTGGCACTGAATCAATATTTATGGAATGTAAGAATGGGAGAAATACAGAAACACAATACATGAAATAAAAGAGGGAGGTGGAGAGGGAGCAAATTTTTCCTCTTGTCCTTCATCCTTCTAAGCAGACCCCATTCCCTTCTCTGAGCTCTATGGATACTGTGCACTCTGAGCTGTATACACCTCTTCATAGCATTTTCAAGTTTATCTATCTCTATATTTTCTCTTCACCTAGATTCAAAGAATCCCAAGGGTAGGGACTGCATCTCTCTAGACAGCCAAAGCTTAGCTCAGGGCCTGACAGTAAACAAAAAATAACTGAATGACTCTTTTGAAGGTCTCATAAATCCCACTTAAAGGAAACACTTCAGGTAGTATTAACTTGGAGGTCCCAGTCAACGCTTGGACTGGTTTCCTGTGACTCAAATTTGGCAGACTAGGTAAATAAATATCTGACAAAAATATTGTCCAAGTAAGGACTCTTTCTGTTTTGGTGAACCAACCTAAATTTATGCACTGAAGGTTTACTCCTTAGAAAGGCTCAAAAGATCTTCACTCAGAAGCTATTTAAATGTACTTTTCACAAGCTTAGTTATCAGATTTCCCAGGCCAGAGTTGACTAGACACAACAAATTGAGAGCAGGAAAGGAGATGTAGGCAGATAAACTAGAAAGTACTCTAAGGAGAAAGAAAGGAGACCAAGGACTCAAAAAGCTTAACAGCTTGGGGCAGTTAGTACAGACTTCAACAGATCCAGGGTACATAGTCTACAGCAGTATCGTCCAATAACTCACAGTGATGACCTGCATTATCTTGAAAAGGTAGCCCTTTTTAGCAAGACAGAGGTGTGTGGGCAATCCATTAAGGAAGATTCCATTAAGCAGCAAACCATTTGGCATTTAATAGGGAATGCTTCGATTAGCTGGAAAACACACTTAGGTGGAACAGTTAATGAGCTGACGATGCCAGATATAAAATGTGTTCTTACAGAAACCAAGGAGACGTCATCTTGTGTATCTATTTCCAGCTATCCCATACATGGAAAAGGACCAAAAGAAACATGGTATTAAAAGACACATTAAGTCAGGATCCTGAATGCAATTCCAGGAAAGGCTGCATTCCCATGCATCCCCAAACCAACTTTTGAAGGCTGCCTGAGACCTTAAATGGCTCTCTGCACAGGAACTCTCTGGGGAGCTTATGTTTGATAAAAAGAAAGTCACCATGAAGTCAGCAGGAGGAGCCAGCTCCGAGACCCTAATGACATTTACAGGACTAATATCCAATGTGGAATGCCAGGAACAAATGTCTTTCTCTGAGCCACAAAGCAATCACTAAGCACTTCATTTCATCCTATTCCATGTGGCACTCATTCAAGGGTGACAAACAACAAGCTTTAAATGTGATTGGCTGTGGTCTGGCTTAGGGATGGCTGAGGGGGCAAATCCTTAGCGGGGAGCGGGCAGCAGTATACAGGCCCCAAAATGATCTCTTGTTAATCAGATCCCTTCCTCCTCCCCCCACCCCACCTTTTGGCTTCCCTGAGTTTGAGGCCCCCTTGGGAGACAATATTCTCAATACCAGATCTCCTACCTTTTGGCCACTCTCGTTCACTCCACCTTACTTAGAGCCCATTTTGTCCCAGGCGTTAAGCTAGGCAATTCCATATAAATGATCTCATTTCTGTGGCAAATTTGGGAATGGCATGTTTCAACCTGGTCCTCATGAGCTGTAGGGCTCATAGACAGTTTATTAACGAATAGACCGAGACTTGTTTAGAAAGGATTATATGTGACTTGCTAAGAGAACATAATCACTAAACCATAGTTTAGTGAGCCACTTGGGATGGGGTACTTTGCGTGACTTGGTATCTTCTCTGATCTTTACAATAACCTGGCAAGGAAGCATGATAGATGAGGAAACTATGCTTATCACATGAAAATTAATCTCGCCCAAAAATCACGCAGCTACTCGATGACAGAGCCCAGATTCAGACCTGGGTCTCTTGGACCTTGGAGGCCAAACTTACTCCGTTTTACCATGATAACAAAGAACAGAACATTTCCCTTTGGGACAATGGGGGAGCTAAAGGAAGTTTTAAAGCTGTGGTCTGATGTGGTATCATCCTGTTATCAACCCAGTTGGAAATCCTGAGGTATTGCAAAGTATCAGCCCCAGACTTTAAAACTTAAAATCTGGTTCAAAGCAACTTCAAGAATAGCCCTAAGTGGGGAGCACAATCACAGATTAGCCTAGAACCCTGAAAAGGTGTGGAAAGGCCAACCTCAACTTTTTTAGCCATTGTTTCTAGAGGGGTCTTCCTTCTCCTGGTTGCCCACCCCACAGCTGTGTGGGCAGCGCTTTAGGACACTGGGCAATACTTCTCCCCCTCCTCAGGATCAACGAGATCCAGGGCCAGAGGACTTGCTACCAGCTGCCGGGCTTTGGTAGTTTGGGAAATTAGTAAAAAATAAAGAACTCTTAGAGAGCAATTCAGACTATTACCCTCTGGACCTCAGCGTCCATATCTGTAAAATGAGGGGCGATAAAATCTCTTTGTGGTGGTTGTTATGATGATTAAAGAGATAATATTTATAAAGTGTGGAGCATTCTACCTGGCGTACTGGACGCTCTTCGTCATGATAGCTGAATTTAGTACCTTTAATATTCTCCTCTTGTGTTGTTCATGTTTTGTGTGTTTAATAAATCATAATAATAGCATGAGGTAACTTTCACTGAGGGCCTACTGTGTGCCCGGCACTGTTTCAGTTACTTATTTAATCATCACAACAGCCTTACAAGATAGGTACTTTTATTAGTCCTATTTTTACCAGTAAGAACACTGAGGCACAGATTAAATAATTTGCCCAGGTTGTATATGTAGTTAACCAGGAAGTCTGGTTAGATAGTTAAGGGACTTTCTACTACTCCTTGGTTGTAATTACCATCATTATTATTTTGTATTACTACTATAGCTCCCTTTAGCCCCAAAGAGATTGCCATTCAACTCCTTGAAAGCAACTCCCAAGAACATTCTAATTTATCAAAAGCATATATTTTAAACTCCCCCAGTCTGTAAAAGGACATCCAATTCTCTGACGCTGAATGCAATCTCTTTAGTTTAACTTCCTGGCTCTTTAAAGACTTATTGAGCTGGCTCCAAGTTTACTGAGCCTACCCAGAAAACAAAACCTTCCTAATGGCTTTGGTTTTGTAGACTTCGTAAACATTCTTTGAATGATAAAAGGATCACATGTGGTGTTATCTTATTGAATAATGGTCTGGTGTGTCTTCTCCTAAATGAAATGTTGGAGCAGTGTTTTCGTAGGCCAGTGATACATTAGAATAATACCATATATTTATATAGTGCTTTGCAATTTTCAAAGTGCTTTCCCAATTACTGCCTCATTTGATTCTCACCGCAGGCTTGCAAAGCAAGCAGGGCAACTATTATTACCATCCCCAATTTATAGGCAATGTGGTCAAGCAGAAAGTATCCTGAGCTTTAAAGGAAGACAAAATAGGGTTCTGCTCCCTGCTCCTCGATATTCTAGCTGTGTGAGCTTAAACTAGTTTCTTAACCTTTTCGAGCTTCGGTTTCGTCATCTGCCATTTGGGGATAATGATGTACGAGGTTACGCAGAGGATCAAATGAGATCCTAACATGACTAGGACAGTACCTGTCACTGATTATTACTATGATTAGTTTTAATTTTTTTTTAATTTAAATTTTTTTTTTTTTTAAGATTTTATTTATTTGCGAGAGAGAGAATGAGAGACAGAGAGCATGAGAGGGAGGAGGGTCAGAGAGAGAAGCAGACTCCCCACCGAGCAGGGAGCCCGATGCGGGACTCGATCCCAGGACTCCGGGATCATGACCTGAGCCGAAGGCAGTCGCTTAACCAACTGAGCCACCCAGGCACCCCGATTAGTTTTAATTTTTATCTTTAGTATCTTTTGCTACTAGAACAAAACATTGTTAGAAGAGGAAACCAAAGGGGAGGCAGCAAGAGCACAGCACTGAAAACAAATTGGCAAAAGTGAGCCATATTCACATTCACATGGGCCTGTCAGCCCAGACTGGCGGATCTGTATCCTGATTGTGTGATTGCATGAACTCCCTTCTCATCTGAGGGCCTTTCCGAAGGTAGGGCAGCACCACTCTCCAGGCAAGGAGAGGAGAGAACAACCCCAACAGAAATCCCTGCCTTTGAGACAAGCATCAATCCCGACTTCAGGAAGGTACCACTTAGCTCCACGTGTGAGGTTTCAGCCTTCTCTGAGCCTGCAGCCCCACGTCGCTCCATCCCGGCACCAGCAGACTGGACCACTGGAGCCAGGGCAGAACCTCTGTGAGGAAGGAGCTGTGGGAGCTGGGGACCTGAGTCATCTTCTGGCTCCGTTCTGGGCTCAGCAAGCTGCTTTACCTGTTTGACTCTGATCTCCCCACCAGTAAAATGCAAGACTGTCAAGAGGATGGAATGAGAACACAGATGTCAACCTTGAGCACTGTGCCTCCTGTAGAATAAATGAACAAATGAAGGTAGTAGATTTCCTAATTACTCTCACTACTATCGTTGTATGAATCACTCTAAACTGATTCGGGTTTCTCTGGCGTGGCGGCATGAGTGATCTACACAAACGTGTATTTTTTCTTCTAATGATTCCCAGAATCGAAAGCATCATCTGCTCTTCTCTCATAATCTGCTAATGTGATCACTATCGTGTTTGTGGGGCCATTCCTATGACTACCCTGTCCTGGAAACCCAGCCCGGGGAGCTCTCTGGAGGGGAGGATCATGTTTATGGGGCAAACAACACTCTGGCCCTGGACACAAGTGTCCCTTGAGGGCCAAGCGCTCTTCGGTCCTCTTACACAGAGCCCCAGAATGGCTAAGACCATCCTGACAGCCTTTTCTTCCAGAGCCAGGTGGCTGAGGCCATCCACCCTGTGGCTAAACCCAAACCTCATTTTCTAAGCTTAACATAAACCAAGTGTGACGCCTGCTGACAGATGGAAAAGGGCAAGAGATTGAAAGCCACCTTGCAGGTAACAGCTGAGGTGTGTGTCTGCTCAGGCCTCACCTGACAATTCCCTCCCCCAAAATGATGCCATTTAGAGAAGCTTTGGCTAAAGATAGGTGTAAGGCCAATGGTGGTCCTTTTCCAAGGTAACTCCTCAAACTCCAAAAGTTCCTCACTGGTCGCCAGGCAGGAGCACAAAAATGAAGAGCAGTGATGAGGTGAGTGCACAAGGCCTCACATCACTTCATTGCATGAAGCAGGTGTCATGCGGAAGTGGGGTCATGGCAATGTGACCGAAGGGTTGGCACCAAGGATGGCTCTGGCCTCTCTTTCCCTCAAGGGATCTCCCACTACCTTCATAACCTCAGGCTGGCTCCTCAAACCCCTCGGGCCTTAGCTGCCTTATCCTGATCACAGAGAAATTAATACCAACTACATTTTCAGTTTTTGTGAAAAAGTTGGACCTTTGACACAGAGGGTTGAGATAATCCCTCCCCTCATTCACAGCACATTATCAACACTGGTCCATGAAAGACCGCTATCTTATTTATGTTTCTGGTTAATCCCTTTAAATCCACATTCCTCTCCTCTACCATAGGCAGCCATCCTCCAGTGTGTGATGTGTATGCTTTTGCTCCCAAATACTCTGGCAAATGTGCACTGTAGTTTGATGCGTATGTATTTTAATTTTTGTAACTGGAATTGTGGGGTTTTTTAATTAATTAATTAATTAATTAATTTATTTATTTATTTAAAAGATTTTTATTTATTTATTTGAGAGAGAGAATGAGACAGAGAGAGAGAGAGCATGAGAGGGGGGAGGGTCAGAGGGAGAAGCAGACTCCCTGCCGAGCAGGGAGCCCGATGCGGGGCTCGATCCCGGGACTCCGGGATCATGACCTGAGCCGAAGGCAAACGCTTAACAACTGAGCCACCCAGGTGCCCCTGGAATTGGGTTTTAGATCTCTTTCTGTTTCTTACCTTTTTTGGCCACGAGTTATACTTTCAGATTCATCCATGTCATGAAAATCTTTTCTATCTCATGACTTCTAACTGCTGCATACTGTTTATGCTGGCCTTTGGTCCTGGCCCTTTCTGGGTCATTCGGTCATTCTTGGCCTAGCTCTGTGTCCCCAAGGCTGATCTTTACAGATACGTCTGCTAGAACCCAGGCCTACTGGCTTCTTTCTGGTTGTGTCTGACCAGTGGGAGGCACCAATAGAAGACTGAGGGCAGGGAGAGAAGTCAAGTGGATAGGCTGCCACCCTGCAGGCTCTCAACATGCTCTCTCTCTCTCCATGCCTTACTGAGAATTGGGCAGGAGGCCTGTTCCTTTAAGGTCACAGCCAGCTTCTGATGGGTCGGTCACCTCCCCTCTATGGCTCTGGTCTCACTAGGCTCCAACCATATCTGATCACATCCTACAGTGTGTGATGTATCTTCCCTTATCCTTTGGGCCTAGGGGTGATAAGGGTTTTCCCTACTTGGTAGTCAATGGGTGACTTATGTCCCTGTTTATCCCTTAACTTCATCCACCACCATAAGCAGTATCTTTGCTAAATTCTTTTCAGTTGAACTCTCTTGAATAGGCCAGCTCTCTCCTGTTGGGGCACTTACTGATATGGTACCCCAGGGTCTACATCCATTAAATTTTACCTATCTAATCTTGCAGGAATGATGTGATAGCTAAATCTGTGTTGACTTGGGTGACCCGCAGTGTCCAGATGTTTCTGTGAGGGTGTTTTTAAATGAAATTAACATTTAAGCTGATGGACTTTGAGTAAAGATTGCCTTCCATAATGTGGGTGGGCCTCATCCAAACAGTTCAAGGCCTGAACGGAACAAAAGGGTGACTTCCCCCAAGTAAGAAGGAATTCTGTCAGTGGAGAGCCTTCCAGATTGAACTGTAGCATTGGCTCTTCCCTGATATCCAGCCTGCCAGCCCACTCTGCAGACTTTGGACTGGTCGGCCTCCATAATTACATGAGCCAATTCCTTAAAATAAATATCTATCTATCTGTCTATAGATAGAGATATATAGATATATAGATACATAGATATAGATAGAGAGAGAGGGAGAGAGTATACTCATATCCTACTAGTTCTGTTTCTCTGGAGAACCCTCACATAGATGGGCATCCAGATTGTCTCCAATTCCCAGCTACCACCAACAATGCCAGGATGAACATTCTTGTATACGTTCCCTTATGGAACTATATGAGAATTTCTTTGGCTTATACACCCAGAGGTGAAATTTCAGGGTCACAGAATGATACCAACTATATAGTGTTATAAAGCATAATGATATAGCAAAATTAGAACATTTTGCAATTATTTACAGATAGTTTACCATGTGCCAGTCCCTATATGTGGGAACTAGAGACAGAATAATCTGCAAAATCAATGTGATGCCTGCCCATGCTGAACTTTCAGCAAAAAAAGTGTGTAAAATATCTGACACATAGTTGGTGCCTAAGAAATGTATAATTATTGTTGAGACCAAAATTATCTACACCTCACACCTTACGTCCACATTCATATGACATTACTATTTCATTATCTTCATCCACATGACTTCACTATTCCAAGAAAATCTCAGCCAGCAAGATCAAGGTTGCAGATAACTTCCTGAAAAATCCATTTAAGAAATATCAAACTGGAAAGAGTCAAGATGTCCATCAACAGATGAATGGATAAAGAAGATGTGGCATATATATACAATGGAATATTATGCAGCCATCAAAAGGAATGAGATCTTGCCATTTGCAACGACGTGGATGGAACTGGAGGTTATTATGTTGAGTGAAATAAGTCAAACAGAGAAAGACATGTATCATATGATCTCACTGATATGAGGAATTCTTAATCGCAGGAAACAAACTGAGTGTTGTTGGAGTGGGGGGTGGGGTGGGAGGGATGGGGTGACTGGGTGATAGACACTGGGGAGGGTATGTGCTCTGGTAAGCGCTGTGAATTGTGCAAGACTGTTGAATCTCAGATCTGTACCTCTGAAACAAATAATGCAATATATGTTAAGAAAAAAAAAAGAAGAAGAAGAAGGTAGCGGGAGGGGAAGAATGAAGCGGGGAAATCGGAGGGGTGGACGAACCATGAGAGATGATGGACTCTGAAAAACAAACTGAGGGTTCTAGAGGGGAGGGGGGTGGGAGGATGGGTTGGCCTGGTGGTGGGTATTGAGGAGGGCATGTTCTGCATGGAGCACTGGGTGCTATGCACAAACAATGAATCATGGAACACTTCATCTAGAACTAATGATGTAATGTATGGGGATTAACATAAGAATAATAATAAAAAAAAAGAAATATCAAACTGATCAACTTTTCCACAGAGAGCATGGCATGACTGTTTCTTCTCCATCTTTCTCATTCAAAGATCCATCTTAACACAAATCTCCAGACTTCATAAGTAGCACCCCATAGGCTTTCCTTCTTTTTCTTTTTTTTAATGATTTATTTATTTATTTGAGAGAGAATGGGGGATGGGGCAGAGGGAGAGAGAGAATCTCAAGCCCACTCCTTTCTGAGCGCAGGGCCCTCCTCGGGGCTTGATCTCAAGACCCCAAGATCATGACCTGAGCCGAAACCAAGAGTCGAATGCTTAACCGACTGCGCCACCCAGGCACCCCAGCCCTTTTCCCTTTTTCAAGGTACTGTTCTCCCTTACCATGAAAAGAAACAGCTTTGCCCTTTTAACAGGTCATTACAGTGGTACTTTCAAGAAGCCTGCATTGACTATCTCTGTGAAGCATGTCTTACATTCCATCTTCTCTCCCTCAATACAGACATAGAAGGAATGATTTGGGCTTAAGGTCAAGATTCCCAAGTTCTAACCATAACCTCTGATGTACATCCACCATAGATAGGTAAATAACTTCTCCAGGGCTCAGTATTCTCACCTTTAAATGAGGGCACTACAGTTGATGATCCCTAAGACACTCCCAATGCTAAATGATATGAAAATCTGTTCAGGCCAGTCATCCACAACAAAAACGGTGGTTTCTCAGGAGATTGAGCTGAAGCACTCGTATTAAGATCTAAAATATGGAAAAGGAGGTGAAAATTTGGGGACAGTGTGTATACTGCCACTGTGTAGCCTGAGAGGAGTGTGTCAGCGGCAGGGACAAGCAAGCTCGAACCACACAGATAATGGTGGAGATGAAGACAGTGAAGAATGCCCTCGCATTTGCCATGTGTTTGGCACTGTCCTGAGCTATAGGACTTCATTTCATTCTTAGAACAGTTCTACAAGATCAGTACTAACTACTATCTCTACTTCACTTACGAGGAAATTCGGGGAAGGCAGGCAATTTTCCAGAACTGCAGAATGGCAGCTAATGTACCAGCTTCATCTTCTTACACCACTTTGAAGGTGCTAATGAACAAGAAAACCAAATGGTTGACAAAAGGAAGAGGGTAAAAGAAAACACTGAGAAGCCAGGGATCTAGATCCTCCTCATGCTAGAAATTTCTCCCTCATGGCGAAAAGTTGATGATGGTTCCACAGTACCATAGTTTGACGATAATGTACATCTAGTTAATGGCATCGTGTTGCCACTGGACTGGAGAGTCATGTAGATTGTATTTATCAAGTCAAATAGTGTCTCCCAGAGAGAACAAATAGATGGTTCCCAGGGGGGATGAGTAAAACCATTGAAGGGGATTAAGAGCGCACTTATCGTGATGGGCACTGAGTAATGTATAGAATTACTGAATCACTATATTGTATACCTGAAACTAATATAACACCGTAGGTTAATTATACTGGGATTAAAAAAAATAAAAAATAATAATTAAAAAAAATTGTGTCTCTTTGCTTCTGTGAGTTTCCTGAAGTAATACTGGAATTTTGATTTTTTTTTTTTTTAAAGATTTTATTTATTTATTTGAGAGAGAATGAGATAGAGAGCATGAGAGGGGGAAGGGTCAGAGGGAGAAGCAGACTCCCTGCCGAGCAGGGAGCCCGATGCGGGACTCGATCCAGGGACTCCAGGATCATGACCTGAGCCGAAGGCAGTCGCTTAACCAACTGAGCCACCCAGGCGCCCTGGAATTTTGATTTTTAAAGTGCGCCATTTTTTCCCCTCTGAGCATCTACAGCTTTTTCAAAATCATTGACTATCTGCTTCAGCAGTCTCAGATAGCAGAAAACAGAGTCAGAGGGCATTAGGATGTCTGCATTCAAGCCCCAATTCCATCCTTTCCTGGCTGTTTCCTTAGGCCCATCTTTTTAAATTCTCTGTGCTTCAGTCTCCTCACTGGCAACATGAGAGAACTGGATAAGGGCACCCAAGCAATACTCACACTCTGTGGCCTTACCTTGCCTCCACCGCTAGAGCATAGCAGGGGCACCTCGTTTTCATATTTGTTGCTATTTAACTTGTGAATGCATGCCTTGGCTCTCCAACAGACCATTAACTTCTCCAGGGCAAAAGCCCTACCATATACTTGTGTTTGAAACCATATAAAATACATTTCTTAAAATTCCACAGCCCTATTAGCCCAGTGGATAATCAAAAATACTTTCCAAATGAATGAATGTACCCTAGCAAGTCACGATTTATGCTTTAGCCAATTAAATGCTATCTGTTTTAGCAATCCTTAGCATGAACTTGGGAACACAGCAAGACACTGGATGTGGGCTGAAATGATGGAAGCCTCTGGGCTTCCCAGTCACAGGTCCCTAACACTGACAAGGTATCACCCACCAAGGAAATGCCTGATGGAATACTGCTCCAGCAGATTATATAGCATCAACCTCAGACAGGATCGTGGGATCTCAAAGCCAGGGAGAAATTACATAATGCTCAGAAATTTGCTTTGGCACAGGGTGAGGACACTGTGGCACCACTTCGTGTGTGTTCAGCAATGTCAGCATCCCATGATTTCTCTGTTTGATACTTCCGGGCATGAAATAGAAAGAGCTCTGCATAGCTGCTTAACTGGTAGACCAAAAAAAAAAAAGGAAGAAAGAAAAAGAAACTTGACCCCAAAAAATTTCATTTCAGAGAACTCACCCAGGCAGCTAATTATGCCATCATAGATAGTTATTAATTCACTTTTTAAAGACTAAAGATCTCCACTTTAAGAGCCCAGATTCCATTGCTGTTTCTAAGGCAGAAAGAAATACAGAGACACAATTTATGAATCACTCTCTAGTCCAGTGCTAGCATGATTCCATTGACAAGACACGCAGTATTGTTAAACAATAGTACTGTAAAAACACGTAATCAACTTTTATTCATTCGGAAGCTATTCCAAACTTGTGGGGAATCCAGATTCCTTATTCCAGTGTCCTCTTTTTTCCTCTTTCTTCTGCCCGCCATTTGGTTTTACTATTCCTTAGCACCTCCAAAGGAACACAAGAAAGTGAAACCAGGAAGTCAAGCAGCTCTGGCAAATCACCTACTGGGCTAAAATGATATTGAATCTATGCTAACTGTCCTTCATTTATTTCAGATAATAAAGAAATAACTCTGATGGAAATAGAATGTTGGAGCTAGGAAAAACCTTGGAAGTCTTCCAGTGCAAACCCACTTTACAGATTATAAAACTGAGGTATAATGAGGCAAAATGTCATGTTGGATGTCACATAGACAGCCAGAGGCAAAGCTGGAACTGGGACCCAAACCTTCAGACTCCCAGTTCAGTGCTCTCCCCTTAAACTATTTAGTAAGTGTGGTAAAATCACAGCTTTAAAAAAAAAAAAAAAGACATGAAAAGATAAGAGTTTTTCTTTTTCTTTTTTTAAGATTTTGTTTATTTATTTGAGAGAGAGTGAGAGAGAGCATGAGACGGGAGAGGGTCAGAGGGAGAAGCAGGCTCCCCGCTGAGCTGGGAGCCTGATGCGGGACTCAATCCTGACACTCCGGGATCATGACCCGAGTCGAAGGCAGTTGCTTAACCAACTGAGCCACCCAGGTGCCGCAAGAGTTTCTCTTTCTAATATATTCTTAGGAAGATTCAAGTAATGTCTACAGTAAAGACTCATATTCAAATAATATTTTAGGATAATTCAAGTAATATTTAATAATATTTCTTGACTACCTATAATGTGCTCTTTTACTTAATGTTTTCACATATATTCTTCAGCACAGACCAGTAAAGTTGGTTTTAATATTTCCATTTGGCTGAGAATAAAGCTAAGGCTCAGATAGGGAAAAGAAATTTGTTCAAGGGCACACAGCTAATAAAGATTTAATCCTAGATTTAAATCCAAGTCCTCTGGCTCAATTCAGAGCTTTTTTACTCATCTCAGTACTTCATAAATTTCAATTATTCACATCCTACCTTCACAAAGTTTTTGTTACTGGAACTATTATTTACTATTTCCCTTTAAATTGATTCATTATTTTTACTCAAATAAACTTAGCCTTCACTTAAGATATAATATCCACAAAATTATGAGTTTAATGGATTAATTTTACGTATGTGTTTTATATATGTTAAACATAAAACTTTGAAAATAAAAAAAAAATGTTTATCTATGCCTCATCCGAAATTTCAATTGCGAACAGTGATATCTATGTCACACTTTGAGAAACAGGTACCTCACAAGCAAGCTGTAAGGAATAAATGTATAGCACTTAAACCACTTAGGGCTCTGTTTTCATCATTATCATTGTTATCATTAGTCAAAGCTTCCTAATCTTTGCACACATGAGAATCTCAAGATACTTGTTAAATGCAAATTCCCAGACCCCATTCCTAGATCTGGGATGAAGTCCAGGAATTAACACTTTTAACAAACCTCCAGCATGTCTGTTGCTGATGCTCCTTCAATCATGTTTTAAGAAACCCTGTGCCACAATATTGGGGACTATATGATTTACTGAAGCAGGAGTCCCTTAGCATAACGACCTCCATTAAGAATTTCAACAAGTATCGGGGAGCCTGGGTGGCTCAGTCATTAAGCGTCTGCCTTTGGCTCAGGTCATGATCCCAGGGTCCTGGGATTGAACCCCGCATCGGGCTCCCTGCTCGGCGGGAAGCCTGCTTCTCCCTCTCCCACTCCCCCTGCTTGTGTTCCTGCTCTTGCTCTCTCTCTCTCTCTCTCTCTCTTTCTCTCGGTGTCAAATAAACAAATAGAATCTTAAAAAAAAAAAAAAAAAGACTTTCAACAAGTATCGATATTACCATATAGTTACCGAATCACAAAGCAGAAGTGACTCCATGGGTCCCTTAGTTGGGACCCTATTTTACGAGGTACACCAGCCACAGAAAATTTCAAACAGGTTGTCCTTGACTCCTTTGGTAGCCCCTGCACAAATCTCTCTTTTCCCACTGGGACTGAGTAGAAGTATCTGGGGGGGAGAAGTTCACTCTCCACAGACACCACATTCTCATGGGTGGAACTTCCTAAAGCAGCAGAGTCATAAATAATGCTCCGGGCAGCGCAGGGGGAGCTTTTGATCTTCTGCCCACTGATCCCTGCTTGTCATCTGCTCAGTCTCATTCATCACAATGAAGACAAGGAGCTAAATTAGAGAGCAAGATCCAGTGTCAGTGATCTCTTCAGAAGAGACAGGACAGTCATCACCCCCTCGACAGGCCAAGAGGGCAAGGGGCAAGGAGGTGGTGTGACTGCAGCAAAGCCAGGCAGGCCTGCAGGTGAGGCAGACCCACAACCAGGCTACTGAGGACGAGGAGGAAGAGGAGGGACCTGATCCTTCTTCAACACAGGCTCCTGCCTCGGGAGCTTGGGCACCGGGAGCTGCGCAGAAAGCTCCATATGCAGCCTTTCAAGGCGGTGCGTGGTAACCACCTGACATGTGTTATTTAGCTCTATAGTCCTTTTTTAAAAATTAAATTAGCTGCTAACACAGAATATAAGGAAATTTTATAAGTAAGTCTGGATTTCCAGTTTTCTTGAAACAACTGAAAATCTCATAACACTAGGCCCACATTCTAATGGGGCAACAACTGGCTGGAGTTTAGTAGTGGTCACCTTCCACTAGACAGAGTATTGATGTCCAGTTAGCATGAATCCACATCACTCCATAGTGGATTACATCCAACTTTCTTAACTCAACCACCCTGCCTGTCCTGTTGGCATCTGAGTTTGTGAATCCTAGGAAACACATTTCATTAAGTAAAAGACAAATGCCGTTAACCACATTATCTTCTTTCTTCCCACAAATATCTATATTTGTTTAATGCCAGGGCCCAAGACATAAGTAACACATCATAGGTTCAATAAACATGAGTTGAACGAATAAAGAAATTTATTAAGCCTGAAGCTGTGCTACGCATTCCAGGGGGATACAAAATTGAGCAAGACACGGATATGACTTCAAGGAGGAGTCTGGGGCAGAAAAAAGAATACCAGAGTTGGAGTCTGACTTAGCTTTGTGTCTTTACGCAAATCATTTAACATTTCTGAGCCTGGGCTTCCTCATCAAGAAACTAAGGATGATAATACCCCACAAGATTGTTTTAAGAGTTAAATGAGATAATGTATTCGAGAGCCCAGGCTAGTGGGAAATTCCCTAGAAGCACAACAAAATTAGAAAGTGAAAATATGCATAAGAGAGTAGGTATAGTGCAAAGAAGGAACAGAATACAGCAAGCCAAAGGGCTCAGAAAAAGCTTCAGGAAGAAAATGGGCTTTAACTGAGACGCACACAGGCTCGGGTCTTAATTGAGATATGAGTGAGAAAATTCTAGGCAGAAGAAAGGGTAAGCGTGGAAGGGTATAGAGTAGCAAGGTGGGTTTGATTAGGACAGGGAGTGCAGACCATGAACGCCAGGTTAAGAACCCAGAACCTGATGACATACAATATACTGCCCGCCAACTGTTGGTGTGAGCAAGACAAGGGCTTTATCATCTTCGGGTTCCCCTTAAGCCTAAGATAATTCCTCTTACATCCATCAGGTAGATAAAAGACCATGGTCCCAGTGACCCTCCCCACACACCCACACACACTGCTAGCCAGACCATTTCAGATCCTCCCTCTATAAGCACCCCCATTAGAATGTCCACAATAAAGGGCTTTAAATCAATCTAGGCATCGATCTTTAAACTTGGCCCAGCTTTCACAAGATTTATGAAAACCTTTCATGTGGGGTTTTGCAGATGATTTATTTTTATATTTCTGGATAATATATATATACACATATATATATATATATATTTAAAGCCCATAATGAAATGAAAGAACTGGTAGATTTCTGCATCTTGAACAGTAGTAGAGCTACCCTGGTGCTTAATACTCAAAGCATCCTAAGAACAGTTTGAATAAATATTAACAAGATCATTTTAAATTATGAAAACACTAAGGCACACACTTAGGGCTTATGATATGCCAAGCCTTGTTCTAAATATGTAACATAACATTAATTCCTGTAATCCTTACAACAGCCTATGGGGTCCAGGATGTTATTAGTATCTTCATTTTATAGATTAGGAGAGTGAGGCATAGGGAAGGTAAATAATTTGCCCAAGGTCATATATCTAATAAGTGGTTGGTTTGAGCCCAGGTAGTCTCAATTCCAAGTCTGCTGTTTAACCACTCTGCTATTCTGCCTCCCACGAAGAATATGCACATCCATGCAGGAGGTAAGAATGGCACCAGAGAGGGCTTCGAGAGAGGGGCTGACCCCATCTGGACTGGCAGGGTCCAAGGGCAAGCAGGGATAGTGTTTGAGGGAGATGAAGACCCAAAACAGTGAATGCCTTATGGCCCACAGACCCAGCTTTTGCTCCTGAGAACCAGAGAAACATAGGTCAGAGCTTTAGAGCTCAGCCTGGGAAGCAGTAAGTATGCTGGTTAATACTGTGGGCCCTGGAATCAGACTGCTGGACCTGGTTCCACCACATTCTGCTCTGTGCCCTAAGGCAGGGTGCTTAACTTCTCTGGATCTCAGTTTTCTCACCTGCACAATGGTAATAATCCTTCTTACCTCCTAGAGTTGTTGGGAGGATCAAAATAATTCACATAAAGCAGTTAAAATGGTGTTTGGCATATAAGAAGCTCTCAACAAATGCCAGGTATTATTTCAGCTTCCCCTCTTTCTCATCAGAATCTTATACAGCAGCTCCACATATGGTTGGTTTTATTCCAGTTTTAAGTGTGGTTGATCTTAGGGTTCAGTCACATCCAGGCAGGGCCTGTAAGAGTGGACTACCCGAGGTTAGCTTGCCAGAGAGCCTGGAGCATCTTCTAAAGGAAGAAAGAGGTACATCCAGGGTTTGGGCCAAGGAAGGACCAAGAAAACAAAACAATTGTTCTGTTATTATTATTCTGACCTTGTCCTTACGCCCAGATTAATATGGTCCAGAGAAAGAAAGAATTCTTTTTAATCAGTATTTGTTAAGTTTTATTACCTATTAATAAGTAATTGATTACCTCTCATTGGACTAGATTCTAGAAACACAAAGTGTGATGTCCGTGGCCCCACAGAGCCCATGGTCTTCTGGTGAGAGAGATGGACCAAACAGTGTCCTAACAGTGATAAACAGAGTGATGGATAGGGGGCTATGGGAACAAGAAGGAGAGGAACCCAACCCAGAATTGGGAATTTGAGCAAGATTTCCTGGAGTAAATAACATGTGACCCAAGATCTAAAGAATGAAATGGAGTGGTCCACATATATGAGGGAAGGAGCGGCTGAAGCTTTAAGATTTAAGGAAGAAGGGAGTAGGAAGTGAGACTGGAAAAATCAACAGAGACATGCTGAAGAGACTAGATCTTATTCTGAGGGCACTGGGGAGCCAGAAGGGGTTGCTATGCAGAGGAATGATGTAATCAGAGTTACAGCAATTGTCTGGACTGTGAAGAAAAGAACCTGAAGAAAAGAAGCAGAAATTAGGGTAAAGAGAAGGGGACCGAAATGAACACTGTCTCTGTAGGAGAGGGAATCTGCTGTTAGATGTGGATGGCAGACAAGAAAATGGAAGCATAGAGATTGATTTCGGGTTCGGACACAGGGATGGACAACAGGGCTATTTATGGAGATGGGGAACACAGGATAGAAGCCAGTTTGGGTGGGGAGGTAGGGCGATGACACCAAATTCAATTTTGGATAAGCTGAGTTTTGGATGGTCCTTAGACTCTCAAGGGCAACTAACAATAGGCTCCATGAGTCTGTAGCTCAAAAGAGCCACCCAGGCTGGACATACAGATGGGAAGTCATCACTCAGGAGGTAGTCCCCGGAGCGATGAGAGGGCACGAAACTCTCAAGTGAGACAGCAAAATAGAGACCAAACCACGAGGAACAGCAGAATTTAGTGGAAAGGTCAAAACAAGGGTTGCCTACGAAGTGAAATAACATGTCCATATCTCCCCCCACCCCTGAGGGCATTAAACTTTGTGAGGGCAGGTCCTTCATATTGTTGATTTTTTTATTCCCAGCACCTGGCACAGAGCCTGGTGCAAAGCAGCAACTCCATGACTATTTCTTGAGTGAATTGTCTAAGGTCACACAACCAGAAAGTGGCACAGCCACAGTAATCTGGATGATTCCAAACAGGATTCTCCCCTCCGCCAACCACCACCCATGAACCGAGAGAAGAATCCAGGATTTGGAGTAAAGTGCTATGGAAGGTTCTCTGACTGCTCTATAACTCCAGGATTCCAAGGAAGGGCCTGTTTAATACTCCTCATCACAAAACACTTCATGGGAAATTATTCAGTCATTTTATGATTTCCTGGGTCTGCAAACTGAGCTCTGGGTTGAGCAAATTCCTGTAGACTTGGACACACACTGGCTGTGTCTCTGTGGTCACCGGCAGAACCACGTACAGGGTGACCTTCTCCTTCCGCCTGCAACCACAGTGCAATGGACAGGGACCCTGGCCAGGCAGTCCATTGGATGCCACAGTTAGGGTCTTTCAGGGAAGGGCCTTCTGCCAAGCATGAAACTGGTGGGTATGCGCAGTAAAGTTGGCGGTGGGATTGTTCAATTCATCTCACTCTTTTCTGGCACACAAGGAAATCAGCACTGCTATTTTGAGTGTTTGTTACAGGAATATCCACATTTTAGGTAAGGTTCCTCTATATTTAGGTAAGATTTACCTAAATATATAAATGAGTGCATAAATATCTAAATATTTAGATACTTAGACAAAGTTCTGTTTTTAGATAATCTATATTTTAGATTTCTCACAAGAAAAATAGTACATATGTTTTAAAAAAACTTAGGAGAAGCATTAATAAGAGGATAAAAATATTTCATAATCCTACTATCCAGAAATAATCATTATTATCATTTGAGGTCATTTCTTTTCCTTTTTTTTTTTTTTAAATAGGCTCCACATCCAGTGTGGAGCCCAATGCCAGGCTTGAGCTTACGACTCTGGAATCGAGACCTGAGCTGAGATTAAGTCAGCCACCCAGAGGCTCCTCCTTTCCTGTTCTATACACTGAACAAAATATCTTTGTATAATGCTTCCTAATATAGTACTCTATCATATGTATCTAGTATTCTATTATATGTATATTATATATGTGCCAAATTTTCTATAATCACTCCCCTGCTGCTAAGCATTTTTTTGTATCCAGTTTTTCAGTACTATAAGATTGTTATTAATAACTTTGCCCATAAAATATCTACATTCTAGGCCATTTCTCTAAAACAGATTCCTAAAAGTGAATTACTAGATTAAATACAACTTAATTATTATTCAACCTTCTTTGATCTGACAGAAAAAAAATTCTTACCGTCTACCTATAAATTACAAACAGATGTAAAAGTATACACAGATATATACACATAGTCATACATACATATACTCCTACCAATTTCCAAAGGCCTAAAGATACAAAACGCAATGAGGAATTTATGCATCGGTTCTTTTTTTTTTTCTTTTTTTTTTATTCTTATGTTAATCCCCATACATTACATCATTAGTTTTAGATGAAGTGTTCCATGATTCATTGTTTGTGCATAACACCCAGTGCTCCATGCAGAATGTGCCCTCCTCAATACCCACCACCAGGCTAACCCATCCTCCCATCCCCCTCCCCTCTAGAACCCTGTTAGTTTTTCAGAGTCCATCGTCTCTCATGGTTCGTCTACCCCTCCGATTTCCCCCGCTTCATTCTTCCCCTCCCGCTACCTTCTTCTTCTTTTTTTTTTTTCTTAACATAGATTGCATTATTTGTTTCAGAGGTACAGATCTGAGATTCAACAGTCTTGCACAATTCACAGCGCTTACCACAGCACATACCCTCCCCAGTGTCTATCACCCAGTCACTCCATCCCTCCCACCCCACCCCCCACTCCAACAACACTCAGTTTGTTTCCTGTGATTAAGAATTCCTCATATCAGTGAGGTCATATGATACATGTCTTTCTCTGTTTGACTTATTTCACTCAACATAATAACCTCCAGTTCCATCCACGTCGTTGCAAATGGCAAGATCTCATTCCTTTTGATGGCTGCATAATATTCCATTGTATATATATACCACATCTTCTTTATCCATTCATCTGTCGATGGACATCTTGGCTCTTTCCACAGTTTGGCTATTGTGGACATTGCTGCTATAAACATCGGGGTGCACATACCCCTTCGGATCCCTACTTTTGTATCTTTGGGGTAAATACCCAGTAGTTATGCATCGGTTCTAAGAGGAACTTCCCAAACAGATTTCTGCCTAATTCACTTTCCAGGATTAAAAAAACAACAAAAAACTTGCGTTAAAAAAAAAAAAATGTGTAGAACTCTACCTCATCTTCACATGAATGTTTACTCATAACCTGTTAGGTTCACACCACCAGCCACGGGAACCCAAATGCCACAGGGGATTGTGACGTGCCAGAGGCAGGAGGGACTCAGGACATCCTCTAGTGCAAACCACTCTCCCATTGCATGAACGAGAAAGCTGAAGTCCTGAGAGAAAGACTTCAACTCCCACTTCAGTGATAAAGGCACACAAATAGTAAATGGCAGAATTAGGATGAGGGCAGAATTAGTCAGGTCAATGCTTACTAACCATCTTGTACATGCCAGATACTGCACTGAGTTCTGGAAATCCAGAGGTGAACACAACAGGGTTGAGGACAGTGGCAGGGGGTGGCAAGGGGAGAACAATAGGAGGAGCTGTTAAAGGAATTGATATCCATTCTCCTCCGAAGGACATTATCTCAACTCAGTCACCTTCCATCTTATGAAAGAATTGTTTTTTTCTCAACTTGGGTTCTAATCATGTTATTTCTTAAGAAGGAACGGGAATTTCTTACACTTATTCCCAAAACTGGATACAGGACATAAATAATTACATCCACCAGGTTTCATAAAATAACAGACTAATAAAAACAACCATAAGTGCTCACATTTACTGAGCGGTTACTACGTGTGGAGCGCCGTTCTAAACCCTTCACTTATAGTAATTCATTTAGATTGAGCTTCTACTAAATCAAAGCAAGTCCTTTTAGGAACTGATTTGAGAAAATCCCACAGCTGATGGGGCCAAATAACTAAACTTCACAGAGCTGAGAGAATCCAGCCTGATTAGGCAGCACCCAATCAAAGTAGAATGCAACCGTGTAAGTAGGAAAAATAAAGGTCTTTGAAAAACAAGACGTGAAGGCTTGCTGGCAAGGTGGTATCATCTGGCACAGGAAACTGATCTGAAGTTAAGAACCTTGCAGACCAACTGGTTCAATGCTTGGTCATTCTCCAGTTAAGGAAATTAGTTTCCCAATATGCAGTGCCAATTCCCTCAGTTGAAATGGAATTTGACTAAAATTTGACTAACCTGAAACAATTCTATTCTCTTTCTCAGTTGGGAGGTTTTCAGAGGCAGTCAAACAAAGAAAAAAAAAAGTCACTAATTACAAAATTTAAAAAAGCGGCTCTAAATTAGGACTACTTGGTTGAGAGTATCACCCCCAGGCCAGACTGAGAGTTGAGGGCATGGGATCAGGGTAGCCTTCCCTTAGCTTCCTCCAATCTAAAAACTCACCTCAGACGAGGTAAGTTTTTGCAGTCCTCAGGTAGATCATACCTCTCTCCCAAATTACCCAACAGGCAATTTTACAAACCTAGGCCTCTGTTTATCCCCATGCAAAACTCAAAGACGTCAGGGTAGAACAGACTGTTCTCGTGAAAAGCCACCGTCGTGACTCTGTCAACACGCTGAGCTCGGGTGTGTCCCACAGGCCATGAGGGTGCCACACACAGGAGACCCAGGAGGCATATCTTGACATGCTCAGCTGACGCTCAATGGAGGAGATTCCGGCTGTCGCTTTGACAGTTCTGGGTAACTGAACCAACAAAGCGGCGTCTCCAGTTGCTCAGCATTTTAGGCCCGTCTACTTGTTTGGCAACGCACAAAAGAGCTAACTGGTTTTTACTACATCTGAGACGTTACATGATCGAGCATGAAGATCATAACGAAAACTAATTGTGGGTGACAGGCATTCGACGTTTTCCCCGTGCCAGGCACTGCACTCAAGCTGGACCTACACTGTAGGATTCAGTCCCCATAGCAATCCTCTGAGGGTACCATGGCTAATAGTCATATCCCCACTTTAAAGAGGAATAAGCTGAGGCTGAGAGGTTTAGTGACTTGCCCAAGGCCACACAACTGGCTAGCAGGGGAAATGGAATTAGAATCCATGTCTGTTAGACTCCGAAGCTCCTGTGATATTCATTTTTAGGACCACTGCCTCCCCTATTTATTTTAGGAGTTCCTCAAGCTTAATTTATTTTGTTAACTAATTTGAAATCTGAAAGTCTCCAAAAAGGAGCTCTCATCTTTAATATGCAAATGATCTAATACAAACTGAGTCCCTAGACACAAGAAGCAGAGCTCTAGGTCCTATGCACTGAATAGTTATGTTCCCCCCAAATTCCTATGTTAAAACCTAATGCCCAGTGTGATGGCATTAGCAGGTAGGGCCTTTGGGAGTGATCAGGTCATGAGGGTGGAGCCCTCATAATTGGGATTAGCGCCTCTAGAAAGAAGTCCCACACCTACTGCCATGTGAAGTCTAACAAAAAGATAGTCATGTATGAATCAGGAAGCAGGCCCTCCCCAGACACTGAACCTCCCAGCACCCTGATCTTGGACTTCCAGCTTCCAAAACTGTGAGGAATAAAATTCTGTTGTTTATAAGCCACCCAGTTTATGGTTTGTTTTTCTTTGTTTTTTTTTTTTTTTTTTTTTCACAGCAGCCCAAACAGACTGAGACACTGGGATTATACTGAATGAAGCAATAAAACACAAGAGCATAAAATAATCTCTCTAAACACTTCTGATTCGCAGAGGCTGTGACATGTATCTCCGCAAGTTCCTGGGAGAAGAGTCCTCACATCGCCTTTATGGGTTTCCAGAAACCCAGGGTTCAGTGTTCCTTCCTTTAAAGAAAATACTACAAATTACAATTAGTTTGCTCAGAGAGGTTTAACAAGTTGGGGGTGTCTTCTTAAACAAATGTAATGTCTGGGAAAATATTAAATGTAAGAACACTGTTACTGAAGTTTCCAGTGACAATACTATTTGTGACAATAGCCTGCCACTACTAGCCACTGTCACCATGAACGAGTCCAAAGAAGCCAGGTGGTCTAGCCTCACCAGGGACAGATTGTAAGTGAATACATATAAAGTCACCTAGGGAAGCAGGAGAGTTCAGTGGGAAGCTTTGGAGTCATGAAGACCCGGGATTTCTTAACTTCTCCAAACTTCAATTTCTTCATCTGTAAAGTACGGATGATGATACTTCTTCATGGAGTTGTTAGAATAAAATAACTGATGGTGGGTCAAGTGCATAAAGTATTAAGAAGGGCTCATGAAACAGTAGCAGTTCATACTAGATAATCTTCCATTTCCTCATACCTGTTGGGGCATAAGGCCATGGGGAAATTTGAACACAAAGTAAACACCTAAGTGAACCCTTAACCCTAGGTTTTCAGCTGTGAGGCTCTTCATGCCCCACTGAGAAACTCATACTGTTTTTTAAAAGTTGCCAAAGCTTCAGGTCATGCCTCCAGCCCATACAGCCAAGCGTTGAAACTCAAACCAGGTAGTTCAGATGTGCCAGCATACATTCAGAAACCAAGATTCACAATCAAAATCAGACCACCACGTGTTAGCAACACCACGTGGGTGAGCAATCAAAAGTGCCCGGCTGCTGTGGGTACAATTAATTTTGTACAAACTGATGAAAATTCACAAGTTGATCTACACTCACCTCAGAAGCAGGAAGGGAAGGAAATTCTTCCTTTAAAACGCTGGAAGATCAACTGTAGGTTCTTTTTGGGACATGGAATGTGATTTATTTATTTTTGATTCTCTTGCTCCTAATATAGCGCTAGACGTACAATAGGACTTTCATAAATATTTGATGAAGAACGGATGGAATGAATAAATTGAATTCAGACTGCTATGTCCGTCTTTATAGAAGGGACCCAGATTGCATCTATCTCACTGCTCCACCATCCTCAGAAAGATGGATGCTGACACCCTACACACCAAATCTGCCTTCCAGACAACAGATGGAGTGGAACGGGAGAAGCCAAGGGTGCTTCCTCTTCTTCCAAAAGACTTTCTTGGAGTTCCAAATAGCACTTGTATTTGGATCTCATTAGCTAGGACTTAGTCACATGACCACACCTAGGTGTAAAGGCCACTGGAAAATGTAGGGTTTTTTTTTTAGCTGGGAGGCAATGTACACAGCTACAAATCACAGTTCTTTTTCTAAAAGAGAAATGAATATCAGGAGGCAACTAGCACTCTTTAACACATACAGTACGTGGGTTACTATAATTAATGAATTAATTAAAGCACTCATTAAATAAACATCATTAAAATTAAAACTTTACTAGGTGCCAGATACTGATCTAGGCATTAAGGGTATAAAGATAACACATGGCATCTATTATTGAGAAACTCACTGTCTAGGACACAAGGCACCATATTCTACCTAGTCAACCAAGGTGATCAAGCAATAAGTCCTAATACTTCTCAAATCTATCTCCTCTCTTCATCCTCTACCATATCCAAGTTTGGGCCTTTACCTGGTTTTACTGAACCATCTTGTCTAATCTGATGAACAGCTTCCACATTTTCTTTTTCTCCTCAAAAGCACCCTTAAAACTTCTTGCTTAAGATCCATCATGTGTCCATTTTGCCCAGACAAAACCCACATCTTTCACTTGGCACATATTGTGGGGTCCCACTGACTTCTCCCAGCACCACCTCCCACCACTGCCCTGCACTTCGCCACAGGAAGCACAGAGACAATGTGGGATCACAGCCTATGAGATGATGCTCTCACCTCCAGGCCTTTGCTCACGCTTGGTTCCACCTGAGACACTCCCTCCACGCACTTACCTGATGGACACCTAATCACTATTCGAGACACAGTTAAATCATCACCAACTCTAGAGAGGCTCTCTGCCCCTGTCTCCTTCTTCCTTCTGTAGCTAGGAGTGATGCTGCCCCTCTCCTTCTGCTCCCTTAACAGCCCTCGTGCATTCATCTCCACGTACGATGTCTCCACGTTGCAGGGAACTGTTACTTTTCCCTTCCAAATTACATCTTTCATCTTGATAGTCCCCAGCGCTTGGCACACTGCAAGCATCCATCCCTTCCTCCATTCATTCAAAAGGACCTCTATCAACAAGTTAGATCCATCCTCTGCTCTGACAGACCTTACAATCTTAATGGCATCTAATAGGAGTTGAAAGAGGAGAAAGAATAAGGAAAAGGAGGGAAGGATGGAGGAAGGAGGAAAGAAGGGGAAAGAGAGGAAGAAGGAGAAAAGAAAAGAAAGAAAAGGAGGTAATTAAATGCCAGTGCAGCCCTCTGGTGCATCAAACTGCTTAGCTTCCTCATAGTTCGTAAGATATCTGAAAGCTATTCTCATAGTCACGTGAATTCTTCTCTTTTCCTAACTTAAAAATGATCTTTAAATTTTTTCCACCACCACATCCTCTAATACCATGTCTATACTTAACATCTTCATTTCGAAATTGCCCCATTTTCCAAGCTTGATTCTCTTAAGAATAAACATTTCTCCTATAAGATCTAATCCCTTTTGTATTTTTTTAGAAAAATGAAACTTAAGCATATCAGTAATTGGCAATAAATAGAGAAGCTGGGAGTTCAAAGGTTTCAACCAGTCTTTTGAGGGGCTCTACAACACAGGACCCTTTTAAGGAGCCTTGACAGGAATGTTAATTACTTAAGCAAAGTCATGCATGACACACACTTACACCAAGTGTCTGGTCAAACTTCAACAACAAATGTTAACTTGAGGTCCCTGGCTCATCTTTCTGCTAAACAGAGCTCCAGAATTCAAATGGGATTAGTGCCACAGACCTGTTCCTATTTAAAAATAAACCATGATAGAAAGCCTACCATTTTCTTCATGGGGTCTCACGAATCCCTTCAGCTGCACAAACTCAGACTTTCTCCCTTGACGATCTTAACCACAGAGCTGCTATTTGAAGGTTTAGTACAGCAGCAGTTTCAGGCATGCTATATGAAGTAGGATGACATCTTCATCATGATATGGCTGTGTATAGGTCTTCCATCACCAAAAAGAATTTCTATCAGGGAAATTCTTTCTTACTCTTCCTCTGGATCAAAGTACTGAACATTGTCATTCATTCATTCATTTATTCATTCATCTCAGAAACAGTAATGAGGATTCTTCTACACATAAGAGGCTGAGTGGTAAACTCGCTGTCCTGCCCTCAAGGAACTCAGGGTCTACTGGGGGAAGACAGACTCATACATTAACTATGCTGACACAGTGTGATAAACTATGACAGCAGGGCCCTTGAGGAAGTGTGAGCTCAGTAGGGAGGATATTAATGCCAAGGAATTAGAAAAGGCTTCTTGAGAGGCACCTGGGTGGCTCAGTTGGTTAAGCGTCTGCCTTCAGCTCAGGTCATGATCCTGGCTCCTGAGATTGAGCCTGCACTGGGCAGGGAGCCTGCTTCTCCTTTTCCGTCTCCCCGGGCTCACACGCACACACACGTGCACTCTCTCTCTCTCAAATAAATAAAATCTTTTTAAAAAATTTGGAAAAGTCTTCTTGCAAGAATGATGCTTGAATGGGGTCATTTAAAGTGAGCAAAGTATGCTAGCAGTGGGGCTGGAGGAGGGGTGAAGAAATGAAGGGGACACCCCAGACCAAAGGGCCAGCTTGGGCTAGTGTCTGAACTTACTAAAGGATACAATGAACCCAAGGAAGGGAATTCAGCATGGTTGCAGGGTAAGAATGTGGAAGAATGAGGAGAGCAATGGAAGTTGGCATTGGAATGGTGAACTATGAATTCCTAGCTCCTTAGTTCATATTGATTCAGTTAGCAAACCCACTACCCAACTGTACCCAGCAAAGAGGGCACACAGAACTTGGAAATTTTAAAGGGGGGTTGGGGAAAATAAACTTTGAACACCATCTACTTCTACATTATAGCCAAGTGCTACACTGAAATTCCCCAATCATTCAGGAAGAACAGTTTATGACAAGATCCTTAAAAGGAAGGAGGCAGAAACCTAAATGATGGGAGAGGTCAAAGAGATATAAACTTAGGCTACTTCACATCTCTGCTCTGAGCACCTACTATTCCATATATGTCAGCACCTGGTGAAACGAGAAATCCAAACAATGGATCAAACCACACAAGATGGAGACAGCTAGCTGCCTACCCAGTATCAACTCTTCCCTCATCCCTTACTAACAGAACCCCAGTACAGCTAGGTGTGGCCATGTGACCAAGTTCTGGCCAATGATATATAAAGATAAGTGTTACGTGGGATGTCATGCAAGCTCCTAAAAAGGTAAACAGTGAGCACATGCCTCATTTGTTCTTTACCTTTCCACTTTTCCCTGCCTGGGATGCAGTGTGATGGATAAAGCCCTAGCAGCCATCTTGTGATCCTGAGGGTGGAAATACATGCTCTGGAGGTAGCATATATATAGATGGAACAGAAAGATAGGAGGAACCATGATTTCATGGAGCCACCATGTGAGCCTTGAACTTGTCACCTACTTCTAGACCTCTTTTATGTGAGAGAATAAAACTTCAACTCGTGAAA
Source organism: Mirounga leonina (assembly GCF_011800145.1). Lineage (NCBI taxonomy): Eukaryota > Metazoa > Chordata > Mammalia > Carnivora > Phocidae > Mirounga > Mirounga leonina. The sequence goes on from NW_023270447.1 coordinate 42,610,535, forward strand.
GCAACTATATTCAGGTTTACCCTACCCATTCAGCCATAGAGTTCTACTTTCCTTCCTTTCCTCTGAGCAAAGAAGGAGAAATGCCAATCCTGTCCGAAAATGTGCCTCTCTTACCCAGGACTCAGAATATGCATTTAAGGAAAAAATATGCACCTGGGGATTTGAATACTCATATGCCGTTGCTGCTGCTCCCTCCCCTGAAACCGCAATCCTGTATTTCTGTTGTCAAGATTGTCAAGCAAAGGATTATAAGTGTAAAGAAGAATGGGCAGCAGCTGGAGGAGTCACCAGGCATAAGAAACTCTTAACTGACACATTGTTGTTTGTGCACGAGGTGACAAATAAAGGAATTTGCAAAGGAAAAAGAAAGAAAATATGAGCAGAGAGCATGAAGAGTTTTTCAGACATACTTGCATAACCATAAATAATTTATGTCAGTCAATAAGAGAATGAGTAAATAAACTTTGATATAGCCATACAACGAAATTCTAAACAGCTGAAGTCCTCTTCTAACTGCTGCAATGGAAAGATCATTGAGGGATATTGATCAGTGCAAAAGCAAGTTGCAAAACACTTCATAGGGAAAAGTTACATGAATGAATGACTGAATGGCTAGATAGACGGACAGACAGACATACTGAGTCATGCAGTGGATGTAATGTTTTAAAGACATGCAACCAATGTGCTTTCATTTCCTTCCTAGCAGCCATTCCACTAGTGTGGCCTTAGGAGCCAGGAGGAGCAGAGCAGGAGGAGAGTTGGATATAAGGGGAGTCCCCTCCTGCCTTTAGGGGAAGTGTGAGAAGAAGAAAGAAGATGCTTCTTGGCATCATGGATCCTCATCCCCCACAGTGGGCTGAAATTACAGAGAGGCAAAGGGGGGCAGAGTTATGCCTGTTAAGGGGAAAGCAAAAGCCACTCCCAGCATGTACTACACTCCCACCAGGAACTCTTAGAAGGCAGGGGGGACCTCCATAGCCAGAGGCCCTGTCCTGAACGGAAGTGCATCAGCACAGCACACTGGCGTTTTCCAGTTGCAGGAGAGCATTTCAAGGCCATCCTTGACTCTCAGGAAGATGTAGCAGGAGCCAGTGGTGACAGTAGACAGCTGGTCACGTGTGTCATGAAGGAGGTGACAAGTCCAAGGCTCACATGGAGGCTCCATGAAATCATGGATCACCTCTGAGTGAGGGTTCCCTTGGGAGCACAGCCTACAAGTTCATCATTCCCAGACTTATTCCACAGACACAGGGCCAAGACTAGCCCAGCCAAACCCAAAGCACAGAGGATGCCACGAGGCCAGAGGCCCAGGCTTGAATCCAAATCCATTTCCCACCTCCACTGCACCACCATAAGGAGGAAGCAGGCAGCGCGGAGAAGACTAGCTAGTTAATAAAAAAGACATTACCTTTTCTTAGCATATCTCAAAGGTAATGTTTTCAACTCCAGTACATCTGCATAAGCATGTTTTAAAGTTCTAGAAGGATATCCAAGAAAATGGTAAATGGCACTGGGAATCAGGACAAGGGTGGGCAGAAGAGTTACCTCCTACTTTATACTCTTCAGTCAGGTTTGAATTCTCTCACCACAACCTTCTCTTACTTTTAAAATGTTTGAAAATGAGTTTTAAAAATATATTCCTCAACAGAGGTGATTCCACAAGCTTTTTCTGCAAGGTATCAGGATGTTTATGAGCAATTCACAAAGTAAATATACGACAGTGATACAGGACCTCTCAGATACACTGAGTTAGTGGGACGTGGGTGGAATGTGGGCCACTACCTTGGGCACATTTGATAATAAATAGCTGAGGCTTACCGAATGCTTACTACTGTCTTAGGTACCATGTTAAGCACTTCACCTGTATGAACTCACCTACTCCTCAACAACGCTGTGAGTTAGATTCCAGCACTGTACGTAAAATCTGGGAATATTTTTTTGGGTGTCCCCTGGTTACATCCACTTTTCTCTTCAGCCTCCCAAGAGCTGTGCTATGTTGAGCAGTGACTCCCCTGGCCTCTTTAGGAATGACCTTTGCCTTTCTGATGCTGGCGGCCATCAAGCTGAGGAGGACCAGCCATCCTGCCAGAGTGATGCAGAAGGAATTTTTCCAGAGAGAAGCCCTTGGTCTAGATGCCTTCTACATGCCTTCAGAACACTGGTGACAGTGCCTTTTCCTCAGGTCCACTGTGGGCTAAAGCTTGCAGAGGCTCCCGACGCCATCTTATCCAAGCTCCAAACCACACGAGCCTGAGCACGGCTGGCTTCGCCAGTACCACAGCCACTGGACAGGAGCCACGGCGTCCGTGGGGCCAGGTCAGCAGAGCAAGTCACTAGGGTGCTGGGAGTGCCAGAGCTGCCCCTCTGCCTTCCCTTCCCAAACAAGTACTCAACGACCAAATCTTCGTAGAGATAATTATGGGTGAAGCACACCGGCCTCAGATCCAGATGGCCTTCAGACACAGGCTCAGCAGCCTCTCTAGCTAAGAGGCCCCTGAGCCACAGTTTCCTCATCGTTGAATTTGGGATGACAGCCAGAAGTGAGGCTGCAGCGAGGAAGTCTGTGAGCCCACAACACAATGTGGTGCACGCAGTAGACCCTCAGGAAGGAGTAACTGCAATTACTACAGCTCTTGAAAGCACCTGTGTCTGGCTATCCCGGAGCCTTGAATGCCACGCTGCTCATCTAAATCAGACAGGGCGGAGGGAAGGGGAAATAGAGAGGGGAGGAAGGAGCGTGAGAAGGACACACCATTCCCCATTTACTCCAGGTTTGTTAAGGATGTAAGCTGTGCTAAGTTCCTTTCTGGTCCTGAGGGAAAGAAGGAATTTTGGCATTTTTAGTTTCCCTCCAGAAGAAGAAATAGAAACACAAAAACAGGAAGCCAGCTGAATTTATCTCTCCTACTTTGATTTACGCCTCCTTTCAGCTCACAATCATTGTTTTTAAATTAATACTTTAACTGTCTCTCCCAAGAAAAAGGAGGGATAACTTATCTGTTTTTAAAAAGAAAATAAGCCCAAAGGGCAAAGAATCTGGTCCCACTGAAATAATTCTCTTTAGAAAAGCTATAAATAAGATTTCTGATTCAAAATTGAGATAAGATTATCTGAAGGAGATGGGAGAGGAAAAAAAAAAAAAAAACTGCCAAAGAAAAAAATTTATGTCTACATTAGCAAACTCCCTAAAAGGATTAGTTCCTTTCGGTTAAGAGGATTTTTTTTTTCTTTACAAGCCTCTTCCCAATTAAAAAAAAAAAAAGTAAAAGTAATATCTGTAAACCCCTCAGACATTGAACTTAATTTCACTTAACCTGGCTGGCCCCTGGGGTTTCAGCATCTTCCGAGGTCCCTCTGACTGCCAAACCTCTCCAGGAGACTCATGCCCGCTGCCTCCCTTTGTCCAAGCTTTACCTCTGCAGTTCAGCCATTGCCGGTCTCCTCCTCCCACCACTGAGAATGTTCCCCAGTGAGCTACTAATCACCAGTCCAATTCCCTCGGACTCTGTGGGATCTGACACAGCTGTCCACTGTTCCATCCCTCAAACGACACCAGCCTGCTTTGCCTACTGGTCTATCCGCCACGTCTTCTGTTAGCCTCTTAGATGCCTCCATTGCCATAACAGAGAGTCTGACTAAAAAGTCCAACTCGTTACTCCCATCTTACCTTTTTCTCCATGACCTCACCCATCCTGTGGTCTTTATTTAATAGTAACTGTGGCAGAGACGGCCACCTGCCCCACCACCTCTTCTAAAATAGTAGAATTGTAGCTAGGAATCTGGCTTCGCACAGAATAAAGACTCTGTTTCTCAGCCTCCCTTGCAGCTAGCTGTGACCATATGACCAAGTCTGGCCAATGGAATGTGAGAAGTGGGTATGCCCTCCCTCCACCCCTGTGACCCCTTCCCTTTGGAGGGAAGGTAGGCATGCTAGTAAGCCATCTTGGCCCATCTGATGAGGACTACAGATCAGTAAAGGTGGAACAACAGGACGAGTCTGAAAAGCCCTGAGTGGCTTATGCTGCCTTCTCTCTTGTATAAGCCACTGTTGTTTGGGGTCTTTGTTTTAGTAACCAAATTTATATCCCGACTAGTACTCTGTCACAGTGATGATTTTACTAAACCCATTTGCTTAGCTCAGGTCCCACCCCTGAGACCCACTGTCTCTCCCCACAACTGGAGACATATCTCCTCTCGGCTTTCCCTCAGATTCAACCTGCACTATGACTTCTCCCCGGTCTACTTTCTTCCCAGTTCTCTCTCTCTCCCTCTCTCTCTCTGAGAGGAGGAGGGGTGCATAAATACTTCCCTATTCTCTGTGCTGAAGACCTTCATTGTGTCTTTGAATACAGCCTCTCCTTCGGGGTCCCAGTTCTAGTTAAGGTGGTCTTTGAAGCCTCTCAAAACTATCCTCAGCTAGCGGTCCATACCCTCACCTTACTGAGGCCTTTGTTGTAGCAAATCCATGCTGCTGTAGTAACTGCTCCCTGCTTCCAGTGTCCCCGTAGGAGCCACCAATTATGCAGCACCGTGGTGTCAAGTCCTGGGCTGGGCAACGTATACACATTATCTCTCATCAAAGCAACCCCTAAGGTAGATGTCATTGTTGTCATTTTACAGGTAAAAAAACCCCTGAGGTTCTAGGAAACTAAATAAAACCTGTCCAAAGTCACACAGCTGGTAAGTGGTAGAAATAGGTTGTGAACTCAGGAATGTCCAAGTTCTATTCTGAAACCTGGCCCCCTGGAGAGTGAATGAATGAATGCCTCTCCACACTCACTCTTGGCAAACTTCCTCAATCACCGCTTCCATTATGTAATTTTCATCCTCCCAAGATAGAGCCAAGGGTTAAGTCCCCATAATTTGCCCCCTGCCCCTTAGTAACCCCAAATAAGGATGTCATCCAAGTAAAAACAGTGCGGTTGCTATACAGTGTAGCTTTAGGGTAAGACCGCAAATCTTTACCACCACCCCTCCCCCAAAGCCACCCTCAAGTGAACGTACAATCTACGTAAAAACTTCGGCTTGCTGGCTCTAAGACAAATCCTCTGCCCCTCTATCTCTAACCAGAAAGCTATCCCCAAAATGTTCCTAGACAGAAATTTTGGAGTCCTCACTGTTCTACTTGTGGCATCCAGGAATCCACATTATAAACATCAAATTCCCTGGCCTGACTTCAAGGCTCGCCATGATGCAGGCAAACCTTGACTTTGCAACCTCATCCCCAGTACTTTCCCACACAGAACTCCAGCTCCAGCTCACCTGTCACCTGGCCCACAAATAGGTCCCCTTTCACAGCTCTTCCCCCAGGCTCCTGATGTGGCTCCTGCTTGGCCTTCTCTTTATGCTTCTCTTTATTAGCCTATCCTACTGGATCCTTCTAAGCCCAACTTGAAGTCAACTCTGAGGCCTCTGATACCCAATGTTCTCTCCCTCCTTAGACTTCTAGAGCATTGGTACTACAAAGGCTGCCCACTGCTCTTTGAATGAAATCCAAATTCCTTCCCTAGGGCCTCCATAACCTAGCCCTGCTTTCTTCTATGTCAGGGGCCTTTCTCACAAAGACCTGGCATGTGCCTGCTTTGGGGCCTTTCTATTTGCTGTTCCATTGCCTGGAATACTCTTCTCCCATGTGGCCTGTTCTCTTTCTTCCTTTAGATTTGTTGGCTAATTGAACATAATAATAAAACATTTTAAAGAAAGTGACATAAAATATAATAAAAAAAGAATAAAATAAAAAATAGATTGAATTCATATGGCAAATGTTAATAAAAATGTTTGTATTCTATATTAAAAAATAGATTTTATTCCAGATGGAAACTACAAGAGAGGTCTTCCTTGCCCACCCCTTAAAAAACAGTAAACCCTGTTGCCTCCCTCCCCACCACATACTTTGTGTCCCTTTTAGCCTGCTACTTTTCACCATTGTTATCTGGCATATTATATATGTATTTCTTTTCTTTTTTTTTTTCCTGTCCCTCTCCACTAGAACAGAGGCTCCAGTAGGACAAGGGATTTAATTTGTTTTTTTGGTTGTCAATGCCTGTTATTCAATGAATTAATGTTGGATGGATGAATGAATGAGTGAAGCAATGGTTGAATGAATGAATCAAGCACTACACTCTACCTTAAGCGTAGATTTCTCCACACCAATTTTATGTTTTCCTTTAGGTTCTTCCAAGTTCATCCCTACTTCAGCACCCTTGTACCTCACATTCCCAGGAATAGGTCTAGGTTTTGTGGGATCTGAAGCTTATAAAACCAGGGGCAGGTGGGTAGGTGGGTGGGGTGTATCTAAGAAAAATCACAAACACAAAATAACTAAGGCCCTTCTCAGGGACGAGGAGGGGCTGCGTAAGGCAGAGCCAAGAGCATCACCTTCAGGAGCTTCCTGGGAAATCCTCCACTACACATGCCCCTTGCCTGGACCACTCTCAGTTCTTCAGATGGCACTTCCCTTGCCAGCCAGGCCTCCATTCAAAGTGGTCCTCCCCTAGAGAAGAATTCTCCTCAGTCCACCTCCATCACTGTTTTCTTTTTGTCCCTTATCATGCACTGATACGATCTTTACTAACATTTCATCTACTTGTTTACTGTCCATCTTCACCACAAGAATGTCAACTCATGAGAAACTCTGTCTAGTTCAACAGTGCATGGAGCCTGGAACAATGTTTGCCACATAGCCATGCTCTGAAAAGATTTGCTGCATAATAAAACAAGCCCAAAAGCCATCGCCCCCATTCTCTGAAAACTCAAGTGATAAATAAGATCAGGAGCAAAAAAAGTTGGTGGTTAACTCTCCTCTTTTCCATGACTTCTTGTGACCTCTAAGAAGGTGGGCCATGACCATTTTGCTGCTAATGAACAAAGACAACAAGTTACTTGTGGCTCTCACTGGGTTCCTTTTATTTCAATACCTCAAAACGTTCAGCAGAATATCCAGAAAGAACTTCTTACTCAGAAAGGATCAAAGGCTTTACTTCACATTCTATATTTATGGATGCTGGGATTTTCTAGTACATTTAATGAGGTTTATTGTTTATTTGTTTGATGAAAATCTGTGGTTGTATTTTCATTATCCTTCCCCATGATGAGTGGTGATCTCCCCCAACTAAGTTCATAGCTTTGATGACATTTCAGTGCCATTTTCTGCTTCCTTCAGTGTGGTTTCAGCCTAGTTGAACCTCTATGAGACATCCATCATTATTTGCTTTTTTAAGTGCAGGGTAGCCCACTGGTTCCCGAATATGGCTGCCCTCCAGTCTACCCGTGATGTTTGCTACCACCATGTATTTGGGGACCTTGCCCTAGATCTGTTGAATCAGAATCTGCAGAGGCTGACAGGGCATTCTGTGTGTTTAACAAGCACCCAAGGTGACCCAGATGTGCAGCCAAATTTGGAAATTGCTATGAGGATTCCAAGAGAAAGAGATCTTCAAGATATTTACAAGACAAAGGTCAAAACAACTGGACCAACTCAGGAAAAATGAGTAGGTTTACCAAGGCTGCATAGTGAAAAACGAAAGCATCCACTCCCACCCCTCAAACACATATGCACACACCTACATGCCCAATTTTCCTTGATCTGTACAAGTCACAGCACCAGGTGAACTAGGGTATTCAAGAGAAGATTACTAAAGTCTTCAAGTTCCCAAATTACTCCCTTTCAGAAAAATAAGCACTTCTGGAAATGACATGCAACCTTTCCCGTTCTGAGAGAACCAGATAGGATGCTGAAGGAGAGAATCACTAAGCTCTTAGCACCTAGAAGAAACTGAGTATTATCTAAGATTCCAGGCACATCCTAAGAATGCTGTGTAGCCCAGGGGTGGAGTGTGGCAGAAAGAGAAGAGCACCATAACCAGAAAATTGGCTGTGTGAGCTCAGACAAACAGCTTCACCACTCCAAGCCCCCATTTCTTCATTTATAAAATTAGCATAGAACCAGGCTACCCCACAGAATAAAACAAGTTCAGATTTGTACACTAGACTCTATTCAAATGTGGCTCTTTCCTCTCCACCTATCCAAAGCCAGGCTCAAATCTTACCTCCTCACTGGGACCTTCCCCTATTACCTCACCTTGGGCAAAACCCACTTTTCTGTGGGGATACAGTGGGCAAGAGGAAAGTAAGCTTATCAGCGAGCAGGTCAAGAGCAGTAGGCGATCCCTGAAATCACTTCATGAAACTGAATGTGGATGTGATTCCTTTATTTTGGCTTTCCCCTCTGCCCTCTCCATGCTCCTAACTTGTCATAATCCCTGCCTTCATCACATGGAAAAGGTTAGTGCTTGTGCAGGGCTTCGTGAAATCACACCACACTCACTGTAGTTCTGCACAACACATCCAGCTCTGCATTCTGCAGTGAAGGATAATTCATTAAACAAGGTCACTGAACATATCATGTATTATAATGTGATAGCAGTAACTTATTCATTAGGGATGTTCACTTATGTTTCCAAATTTCATCACCATCCTTTATATCGAGTGCTTACCATGCATTAGGTCTGGTCCTGGGAATAGGGTAGTAAGCCAATCAGACAAAAATATCTGCCTTCAAGGGGATTACACTCTGCAAGTATCAGATTTCCCATGATATTATTAATATCAGCTACTTCTCAGGAAAAGAAACTCTTCTTTCAAGTGGACCTAGTGCTCAAATGCAATGATCTCCTAATTTGTTTGATCCGTAAGTAAAAAATATCTGACCACGATCCTTAATTATATGTATATTTATTCAGAACATACTTTTATGTGGTTCTGTACTATCATAGTGTATTTTATAAAATATAGTCACCAAATAGAAATGTGTGAAGGTGGCTCAATCGGTTGGGTGTCTGAGTCTTGATTTCAGCTCAGGTCATGATCTCGGGGTTGTGGGATCGAGTCCCACGTCAGGCTCTGTGCTTAGTGGGGAGTCTGCTTGACATTCTCTCTTCCTTTCCCTCTACCCCTCCCCTGCTCACACTCTCCCTCTCTAAAATAAATAAATAAATACATAAAATCTTTTTTAAAAAAGAAATGTGTATAGGTTACGATAAAAAATAAGTATAAATATAAGTTCTAATACTTCCTTTTTTGCTCTTTGCTTTTTTGTTATCCCAGTGGGATCACCTTGCACAGTTCTAGAGCATGATCTTCAAATTCCAGGCCAGCCATTTACTACGTGTGTGACCTGGGGCGCAGTATGCAACCATTCTGTGCTTCAGTTTTCTCTGTAAAATGGATACAACAGCAATGCCTATATTGCTGTGTGACGGAGAGGGCTAAGTGAGATAATGCAGGTAAAGTACTTACTTCTGGCATATTCTAGACATTCAGAATGATAGCAAGTGTCATCCATGTATGATTATTAGTCCAAGCGGTGTGTGTTCACAAACACAACTTTGGGAGACAGACAGCGTGTCTCTGCACACAAAACTCTAAAGGCTATAGGACATGCTTTTAGCCATTAGTATCAGGTATCAGGAAGGCCAAGGGTTCAAGACCCAACTGGAGATCATGTTCTGCCTTGGAACAGATGCAGGTAAGACACTATGGTATTTAGTATCTGTTCCCATTATAAATCTTCTTGTTTGGAGCCCTGGGAAGGTTTTCTGGATGATACCAGTTTGCACAGGTCTCGGCTATGACGTCCTGCCCCCTGCCTGGTCTCCTTCACAGGCAGCTGCCTCAGCCCATGGGGAGCATGCACTGGAGCTAGCTGGTATGTGCATTACAGCTTACTGGAAAAGCGCTCAGGCCGCAGTGCAGATCCAAGAGCAGTTTTTAAATTTCCCTGTTTGGATGGGAATGCTTTAAAACTGAAGTATGTTTTCCTTGGCTGAGGTACCCTCCATTAGATGCAATTTCTTCCTGACATTTCAGGAATTGTTTTATGTCTGCGTTCTCTATAAGGACTGTCCACAGAGGTCAGACGGAAATTACGGTTCTAAGAATGCTCACATTAGCATAGAGGAACGCACAAGTCCCAAGCTCAGTATCAGCCTGCCAGTGGATGATTAACAAGTCGGGCTGCCACACAGGGGACAGCACTGGGAGCGCTCCCGGGACGGCTGCTCCCCAGGCCAACGCGGCAACGTGTGTTTAGTCTATCAGAGTATTTACTCAGGACGCCTATCACCGTGGAACCGAGACAACCAAGACTAGCCGTCTGAGAGACGCCTGCCTGCATCCCCTGCAGAGAACGGGTAGGGTGAGGTGGATCTATTTTTTCACATGATTCCTTTCCCAGCCTAACTCAGCCCCCACTGCCAGGAAAGATTTGGTATGTTGGTCGACCATGGTAACCTTAGGCAAGCCTGACCCCCAAAAGGAAGGTTTCAGAAGGGTGACAGGGCTGGTAAAGCCTAACTACCCCCTTTGGGACTCAGGCCTATCGGGGTACATACCACTTCAACCCTGACCAGGCTCATGCCTGGCACTAGGACACCCTTTCTTTCAGTCTTTCCATCTTGGGTCAAAAAATGCCCTGAGGAAGCAAGAACTGTTTGTCCCCCAGACATACAGAACCCTGATGTGGAAGAGAGGAGCCATGCTAAAGACCCGGGTTCAAATCCCACCTCTTACACTTCAGAGCCATGTGTCACCTCACCACTCCGAGCCTGTTATATGTCATTTTCATACAGCGAAAATGATAAAATCTCTCTTCAAACATTGCTGTAGAAGCTAAGAATAACAGAAGTCAGTATGTTCAATTATTATAGATGGAAATTTGAAAACATTTGTCTTTGTGCTAGTGTCAAAGTTAGAGGCAAGACAACACAAATTAGGCAAGCCAAAAAAAAAAAAAAAAGTCAACAGACTTTGGGGGAAAAAACTGGGAGAAAATTTTAGAAATAGTTACGCTATTTCTAACTAGTATAAAAATCTGGAAATGATTGTTGCCCCATGGAAATAAAGCAGAGAGAAGGATGGGGTGGGCATCCAATTAGGCTGCATATTAGAGAGGATGTCCTGGGAGAGAACTATAAGCTTCGAGCACCTGCCCACAGTCACAAACCAACCAACAGAAGCAATGGCAAAGTCAGGGCTAAAGATGTGATAGAGGATGACAGGGCTGAGCTGGCCAAACTGTTAATGATAGAAAGAGAGAAGCTGAGCATTCTCTGTAGCTGAAGCAAACCTACATGGAAGGGCACGAAACACAGAGCAGGAGCAGAAAGCACGGGAAGAGGATCTGGGCAGAACAAGAGGGCCACAGTTTTGCTCACCACGTTAGACCTAGGGGCCTCTCCAGTTCTCCAAAATAAAGAGCCTGGACTTAGCATCAGCACCACCACACTGCAACTATAGCTGCCTATCAACTGTAATCTCTTGTGCTTATGCGAAGGAAGCTCTTTAGTAAAGCATATACAAGAAGAAGATAGCAGGAAGGGAAGAATGAAGGGGGGGGAAATTGGAGGGGGAGACGAACCATGAGAGACTATGGACTCTGAGAAACAAACAGATTTTGATCTGTTTGGGGGAGGGGGTGGGGGGATGGGTTAGCCTGGTGATGGGTATTAAAGAGGGCACATTCTGCATGGAGCACTGGCTGTTATACGCAAACAATGAATCATGGAACACCACATCAAAAACTAATGGTGTAATGTATGGTAATTAACATAATATAATAATAAAAAAAAGAAAAAAAAAGAAAGCATATACAATTCAATCGACAATGTAGGCTGAATTTGATTCACAAGTTCTATATGAAGCATAATGTCTAAGGTAGAAGATCTACCATTTCAGGGATTACAATATGGAAGAGAAAGCAAGGCTCCAAATCACCCAACTAAGGGCCAAATACATTTCGAAGGAGGACAGCCCTGGTATGTTTAATGTAGCAGGTAAAGGTGTAGGTGGGAGGGAGAGTGGGGAGGCAGATCCTAGCAGCAGTAGTCTCAGCCTGGGACTCAAGGGAAGAAACATCAAAGAGGGGGTAAGCCTGCTTCCCAGAAATATGCCACTCTTCATCGGAGTTTTTCAGACTACAAGTCAGCACTCATTAGCAGATCATTAAATCAGCTCCATGGCCCTCCACTAGCATAAAAAGAAAAAAGGAAGTAGAGTAGTCCAAACTGCAATGGAATAGAAAAAAAAGTTAGAGTGAATCACACACAGAAAGGGAAAGCATTGTTCTGTGAAAGCTGTATTTCCATGAATCTGAGTGTATTTATGTGTAACTGAGTGTGTGTACTGAGATGTGAGGATTTTTTTTAGGTTACAGCCAAAAAAGTTTGAAATCCACTGCCTTATGGGCCCGATAAGTTTCCATTTGACACCATTTGAAAGGTGCAGAATAGGGGCGCCTGGGTGGCTCAGTTAGTTAAACGTTTGACTTTGGCTCAGGTCATGATCTCAGGGTCCTGGGATGGAGCCCTGTGGCAGGCTCCCTGCTCAGCAGGGAGTCTGCTTGTCCCTTTCCCCTTGCCCCCCCCCCCCCCCGCTTGTGCTCTCTCTTTCTCTCAAATAAATCTGAAGGAAGGAAGGAAGGAAGGAAGGAAGGAAGGAAGGAAGGAAGGAAGGAAGGAAGGAGGAAGGAAGGAAGGAAGGAAAGAAGGAAGGAAGGAAGGGAGAAAGAAAGGAAGGAAGGAAGAAGAAAGAAAGAAAGGAAGAAGAAAGAAAGAGAAAGAAAGAAAGAAAGGAAGGAAGAAAGAAAGAGGTGCAGAGCATCATCCTAATACAGGGTAATATCTCCTTGATTTTCAGTGGTTTTCAAATGATTCCAAAATAGAATCTCCAGGGAAATAAAAAATTATCAATGCCCAGGTCCCACAGCCACGGATTCTGACCTAATCAGTCTGGGTAGGGCCTAGCAAAGGGTATTTTTTACAACCCCCTCCCCCAGGTAATTCTCATGTGCAGCCGAAGTTGAGCACCTCTGGATTAGGTCATTCTACCCTCAGAACACCCTGAGGGAAAAGCAGAGAAGAGACGATTATCCCCACTTTTCAGACAAGGAATAAGATCCGAGGCAGTTAGGAGATTTAGCCAAGGCTAAACCAGGTGTCCGTGTGTCAGTGTCGGTGAGAAGCCAGGTCTCCCGCCTGTGGGGCCAGAGTGTCTGCTTCCCAGTGTCCCACACTCACCACTTGATCCAGCATTTTTCAGTTTAAAACAGGGCCACCAATGAGAAGACAGACAAAGACGGTTAGAATCTCAGAATTTCTTTGCACAATCGTTCTCAGAAATGCGTCAACAAATACAAGTCCCTCCTTACTGGAATAACGAAATAGACCACTTAAAGTAAATCAAGCCATTTGATAGAGGCCAAGAGAGCTATTGATACTAGTTTGCCTGCCTCCAAGGAAAAAAATACTGAAAGGCAAGGGCTTAAAATGAATGAAAATGTATCCAGTGCACAATCAAATGAAAATGTTGTGGGCCCATGGCCAGGGATTATCTGCCAATTGGATCTCTTTCAGCGCCCTAAATTTAACCAGCTGGGATTCTTTTTTTTTTTCTCCGCCCTCTCTTTTCTGTAAGTATCATCTTTTTCAACCTTCTGAAAGGAAGAGATTTTCTTTTTAATGGGAAATCTGTATTTCATCATAAAGATGGAACACAATGTGCATGGTTTAGCCAATCTCCTGGCAAGTAGGTTCTTTGTGTAGTATACGTTTGGCATAAAAGAAAGACATTCCAGCAAGTTTATTTCAGGAATGATAGCCTGGAATCATGTATCTATGGAATTTAAGGTATAATCTTACCTTCATTCCCAACATATTAATAATACTTTACCTTTGTAGATCACTTGATCACTTTTGCCAATCAATATAATCTCGAAGTTTCCAAGCTGTTCCAAAACGCAATGAAGAAATGGAGGTGAGGCTATGGAGTGTGTGTGTGTGTGTGTGTGTGTGTTTATGAGAGACAGAGAGTGAAGAGTAAACTCAAGCATTTACAGTGGTTATGACTCAGTGAGAGCATAGGTATTCTTTCTTTTCTTTCTGCTTGTCTATTATTATAGTTTTTCTGTAACAAATGCTTTAGCACTTTGTAATCTTAAAAAATTATTTTTGGGGTGCCTGGGTGGCTCAGTCGGATAAGTGTCCAACTTTTGATCACAGCTCAGGTCTTGATCTCAGGGTCATGAGTTCAAGCCCCAGGCGCATGAAGCCTACTTTAAAAAAAAATTTATTTTCACTGAAAAACAATAATCATAAGTCATAAGTGAAAAGTAGACATTGCTCTATCTGTAATCAAATGGCAAAATCAAGGTTCTCTCTGCAAGTGTGACTGACCAGCCTGGAGCCAATTAACCACGATGCTCTGAGGTGCTTAACCATGATGCCAGAGTGCTCATCTGCCACCCACCCTGCCCATATCGGCAATCACCAAGATGCACTTGTTTCCTTCCCTGCGGCGAGGGAGAGTGGCTTCTGAGGAAAGACTTGAAGACCACACTGGGGAGAGTTGGGGGAGACCAGTTTCTCTGCACACCTCTTTTTGTTAAAAAAAGATTTCTTGGGCGCCTGGGTGGCTCAGTCGTTAAGCGTCTGCCTTCGGCTCAGGTCATGATCCCAGGGTCCTGGGATCGAGTCTCACATCGGGCTCCCTGCTCCCTGGGAAGCCTGCTTCTCCCTCTCCCCCTCCCCCTGCTTGTGTTCCTGCTCTCGCTGTCTCTCTCTCTGTCAAATAAATAAATAAATCTTTTAAAAAAAATTTATTTTTTTTTTGAGAGAGAGTGAGAGAAAGCGAGCACGAGTCCATGGAGAGGCAGAGGGAAAGAATCTTCGAGCAGACTCCCGCTGAGCACAGAGCCCGACATCAGGCTCGACCTCACGACCCTGAGATCATGACCTGAGCCGAAACCAAAAGTAGGACACTCAACCGACGGCGCCACCAAGGCACCCCGCCCCCCTGCACACCTCTTAAAGACCAAGGCTGCAGACAGAGCCCAGGGGCCTGCCCTGAGCCACATCCATGCCAGAGACCATCTGCTCTGACCTGGGAGGGGCAATGTGAATTCGGTGCTGGGGCCCTGACCCAGGTTTGGGCCTCAAGTGACTTCTCAGGGTCTGTTACAGAGGAGTCACCACCGTCACAGTTAAGACTCAGAATTTCAGTTAGGGATGAATCCTATGATGGCATCATTAAGTGTGACAAATCTGACCAAGAAGATAATGGTAAGTCTCTGGGGCTATGGAGAGAGCAACCATGGGCTCGCTTCTCTGGTGGCTGAGTCATAGCTGAGCACAGAAAGGAATCCAGGAAGAGATATGTCACCTGCTCACCTACCCATTCACTCATTCATTGCACAGACATTTCCTGAGTAGCCTATACACACAGCTGTTGCATCCAATCACTTACGTTGTGGACCATATACAGTGCCCAGCTCTGGAGAAGAGTGGGAGGTAAAATATAGATCCACTTGCCAAGCTGTGCCTCCTCGCAAAGGACTGTGGCCCTCCAGAAAAAGGATGCTTTTCTGAATAGAGAGGTGGCATCAGCTGACCAGGCCTTGTACGTGCAGAGCTGCACCTGGCCAAAGGAAGGGCCGCTTCCTAAATTCCACTGAAGTGTGCTATGGGCCCTGCTCCTAGGGCCGTGCATCAGGCTGGGCAATAATGATACAAAGATAAAAATGGCATGGCTCTTGCCCTCAAGAAAAGTAATCTAGGTAGAGACAGAAAGTAAATAATTGCAATAAGGCATCATGATTACTGTAAAAATGGTTTGTAAAAATCACAATAGAAGCTATAGCGAAAGAATGCCTGTTAAAAGCACTGTCCACAGTGGTGAAATGTTCAAAAAGGAGGATAAGAAGAAAAAGGTAAAGGAGAAAGAAAAGGAAGAGAATTCTGACCATTTCTTGTCCTTATCAAACATGGGAAATGAGGCTCAGAGAAGCTGAGTGTAGCTAGTAAAGGCAGAGTGAAGAGCCTAAGTCAGTCCATCTATTTCCAGAACGTTTTCTAAAACACTCAGTTCCCCACCATTTAGTCTACAGACACTTATCAGGTCTGGGCCAGGCTGTACCAGGAAGGGTGCTGGGCACAGGAGATGCAGATGTAACAAGTCATAGAAGGGTCCAGCTGAGGGGCGCCTGGGTGGCTCAGTCGGTTAAGCGTCCGACCCTTGATCTCATCTCAGGTCTTGATCTCAGGGTGGTGAGTTCAAGCCCCACACTGGGCTCCACTCTGGGCACGGAGCCTACTAAAAAAAAAAAAGAAGGAGGAGGGGGAGGGGGTGGAGAAGGAGGAGGAGGAGGAGAAGAAGAAGGAGGAGGAGGAGGAGGAGGAGGAGGAGGTCGTCTAGCTGAGAGTAGACTGCCTAGGTTTGAATCCTAGCTTTGTCTCCATAAAATGGAGAAAACATACCTACCTAATGGGATTTGGGTAAGGATTAAATGAGGTAATACATGTAAAGCAACTGGAATGGGGCCAGGCACACAGAAAGAACTATATAAACTATAAAGTACTGTGCAAGTGCTGTTGTTAATGGTAATGGTAGTAGTATGATCCTTATGTCCTAGTTTCATGAGGGAGGGAGGATTTCATAAACACAAGTGACTGGTAAATAGAGCAGAAGGCACCAAAGCCTTGAGATCGATACAAAGCCCAAGAAGTGAGGAAGTGTTTAGATTAAAATATGTCTACAGCTCTTTGCAATTAGAAAGACTACCACCCACACAACCCTCTAAAGCAAAAAGGATGGGTATTATGTTATCCCCATTTGAAAGGCAAGGAAACTGAGGATTAGAGAATCTGAATGACTTGTCCAAACTAACATAGCTAAGCCATGGCAGATTGCTGGGTTCCACTTATTTACTGTATCACAATACTTTTTTAAAACTTTCAATTTGAAATTATTTCAAATTTACAGAACAGTTTAAAAAATAAATGACTCCCATATACCCTTTTTCACCTGATCTGTCAATTTTCAACATTTCACCACAGCTGCTATCTCATTCTGCATTATTTCTTTTTTTCTGAACTACTGAAGAGCATTGGTAGAGATCATGTCCCTTCACCCCCTCAGGCTTCAGTTTGTATTCTTTTTAAGAATATTCCTGCAGCTAGAAAATGAGTAAGTTCTGGAGATCTAATGCATAGCATAGTGATTATAGTCAACAATACTGTATTACATACTTCAAAGTTGCTAAGAAACTAGATCTTAAATGTTCTCACCACATAAAGGAAACAATAATTATGAGGTGATAGAGGTGTTAGCTAATGCTAAGTGGTAATCATATTGCAATATAGAAATGTATCAAAACAACACCTTGTATACCTCAAATATACATAATGTTATACACCAATTATATCTCAATTTAAAAAAAAGAATAAGAATATCCCAAAGTAAATGATCAAATTCAGGAAATTTAATATCAATACATATTTTCATCTAATCCAGAGGCCATATTCCAATTTGTCAATTGTCTCAATAATGTCCATCAAGGCATTTTTTTTTCCTCCCATACAAACTCCAGCCCAGGATCACGTAATGCATTTAATGGTCACATCTCTTTGGATACACCTAACTTGGACAATTCTTCAGCCTTTGTCTTTCATGATATTGGCCTGTGAAGAAAACAGGCCAGTTATTTTACAGGATGTTTCTTGCTTGGGTTTGTCTGCTATCTCCTCATGATCAGATTCAGGTTATGCGCTCCTGGCCAGAATACCACTTAAGTGATGCTGTACCCTTCTCAGTGTATCATATTCCTGGATCTGGACATCTGGATGCCTCATGACGTCTGTCTGTTTCTCATTGGCTCTTATCAGCCTGATCATCTGGCCAAGATGGTGTCTAGTTTCTCTACCGTAAAGTTCAATTTTGCCCACTAATAACCAATAAGCAATGTGGGGGATACCTTTTAAGACCATACAAATAGCCGGGGCACCTGGGTGGCTCAGTCGGTTAAGTGTCTGCCTTCAGCTCAGGTCATGATCTCAGGGTCCTGGGATTGAGACCCGCATCAGGCTCCCTGCTCTGTGGCAAGCCTGCTTCTCCCTCTCCCACTCCCCCTGCTTGTGTTCCCTCTCTCGCTGTGTCTCTCTCTGTCAAGTAAATAAATAAAATCTTAAAAAAAAAAAAAAAGGACCATACAAATATCCTGTTCCTTATCAAATCTCCCACCCCAGACTTAACATCCATGGATGATTTTTGCCCAAACAATTGTAGGGTTGCAAAATGGTGACCTTCCAAATCTACCACGTCCTCCACATTTATCAGTTGGCATTACACTGTAAGGAAGAATCTTCCCTTTTCCCCACATACCTACCTACCTACCTATCTATCTATCTATCTATCACAGAATGGACTCACAGATTCTTATTTTAATCAATGGGTAGTTATCCATTACTATCCTTATTTATTTCATTACCAAATTGCTGGCTGGCAGGAGCTCCTTCAAGCTGGTTCTTGTATCTTCTTGACATCAATCACGTTTGCTTGCTTTTCTGGCACAACAAAACGTTCCAGGCTTAATTTGTACCTTTCCAGCCCCAGCAAGGGAATCAACCTTTTTTTTCCTCCTGAAGGCCTTTGTCTTTCATGATATTGGCCTGAGCCAATGAATGGAAGTATAACCGACACTTCTATTCTTAGCGTGGCACATAATCATTGAATGGATGACTGAATGAATGAAAATCTGCCTTCCCTGTGCAGCTCATGAATCAGAGACAGAAAACGGTCATCTGACTCTTCCTGAAGGTGGGCATATCAGAACAGAACCTTTAACACACCCCCGCCTGTAGAATACACAAGTCTAGCTCCTGACTTCTTTCCTTCCCACTCACGCTTCCACCCTTCACAATAAAATGAGTGCACACATCTACTGAATTGTCTTTGGTAATTCAAAAAGCACCTGGGAAAGTGAATCTCTCTAAACCTTGGGGACCCTCGCAGTGGATCTACTGCTGGTGAAAGGCTTAGGAAAAGAGAGGCAATTCACTAACTCAAAACATACAGGGAAGGGTAGGAGAAATGGAGGCAACATTTAGTACTAAATCCCCCAAGGACACTATTTCTAATCATTATAACACTCGTTTATATTAGGTATTTTTATCCCTATTTTCGCATTTGCAGCTCAGAGAGGTATAATAATCCCTGTTTAAGATCCCAGAGCTGGGGCGCCTGGGTGGCTCAGATGGTTGAGCGTCTGCCTTCGGCTCAGGTCATGATCCCAGGGTCCTGGGATCGAGTCCCGCATTGGGCTCTCTGCTCCTTGGGAGCCTGATTCTCCCTCTGCCTCTCTCTCTCTCTCTCTGTCTGTCATGAATAAATAAATAAAAATCTTTAAAAAAAAAAGATCCCAGAGCTGGTGAGCTATAGAATCCAAACCTAGCACCACTTCACTCTAAAGCAAAGGCTCTGAAATATACTGAAGAAGCCCATTCTCCCATTTGTATCTTTTACTTTTAACCTATATTGTTTTTCTGAGTAATAACTTTCTTGATATTCTGAAAAATAACTTTATTTCTGGACATTTTCTCTTTAATTAAAATAGAATGCAGAATATGTTCCCACAACTTGTTTCTTCGAACTTCATTTGTCTGCATTTCAGGAAAAAAAAAATGTTTCACTCCTTAGTTGTTATATACCTGATATACCACTTTCATAAATAACAACAACAAAAAAATCACACACCAGTATTGCCTAATTTTACTGCACATTAGGCTCACCCAGGATCTTTAAAAATTGCTGATGTTCCTGCCCCCTGATATCACATTTAATTGGTTTGAAGCTGAGCTGGGCGTTGGGATTTTTTTTTTTTTTTTTTAAGTAGGTGGAGTCCAACACAGGGCTTGAACTCACGACCCTGAGATCAAGACCTGAGCTGAGATCAAGAGTTGGACGCTTAACTGACTGGATCCTCAGATGATTCTAATGTGCAGCAAAGTTAGGGAAATGATTCCAGACACAATGAAAATAAAATGGAAATGGAACCACTTCTCAATTCTTGAAGGAATAATCAGGCATCCTGAAAATTAATGTGACCCTTCTTTCTTCAATGACCCAGGGTATTCTAGGAAATGAAATTAAAGCTGAAATTTGTTTCTTAATAAAATTCTGAAATTTAAAAATAAAAAAATAAACAACAAACAAGAATATAAAATCTGGCTTCATAAAAAGGCATGATTAAAATCATAGACTAAGTTGAGGGGCACCTGGGTGGCTCAGCTGGTTGAGCAACTGCCTTCGGCTCAGGTCATGATCCTGGAGTCCCGGGATTGAGTCCGCATCAGGTTCCCTGCTCAGCAGGGAGTCTGCTTCTCCCTCTCACTCTCCCCCCTCTCATGCTCGCTCTCTCTGTCTCATTCTCTCTCTCAAATAAATAAATAAAATCTTTAAAAAAAAATAAAATAAAATGATAGACTAAGTTGAGATTTCATGAAACAACAATCCAATCAGCATTTATGGAGCAACTCAGTGCTAGGCACCTCGCAAGGCACTGGGAATACAGTGGAGAGCATGTCCACATGCTCGGGGCCTAAAGGAACCTTGAGTAAAAAGGCAACACCCATAAACAGTGCTGGATGCTAGAGAAAAGTCACTAAGTCCAGGTGCAGGGGATGCTGGGAGCAGCAAGCCAGGCGTACACCCTGCAGGATATCATGGAAGACTTCTCTGAGGAGGTAGAATCCCAGCTGGGCCCGGGAGGATAAGAGGTAGTTAAGATTTGGGAGGAGAGATAAGAAGCTGCTGGTGGTTAGTACTTAGACAGAAGAGCATTGCAGTAGACCAGGCGTGAGCCTTCTGAACGTTTGGTCAACCCGAAGCCTGTCTTAATGGGCTCTAAGGTAACAGGAACTACCAAAATACCAGAAGAAGCAACTAATCAAAACTCACAGACTTAGCAGGTTGCTCCTTTATCATCTGTCTCATATGAACATTAAAAACATGCTAACAAAATACTAACTTCCTCCTCTGTCATATTTCTTGCCTCTTGGCTCAGGAAAGTCCCATTTTCCAAGAGTACCTTGGCATTCTGATTTACAACTCTTCTGCCAGTGTGGCTTCTCCTTCTCCCTTTCCCTGTTCAGGATTAGGATTATTCACTTCTCTGAGCCAGCCATGTCCAAGATGGCTATCTGAGGCAGCTTGTATTAGAAAACGAGAAGTGTTCACCACACGTGAATAAGGATTCAGCCATATATATATAATCTTTGATGACATCTGCAAAAGTTAGAACAGTGGGTTCTCAAGTGAGCAATTAGAGATTATGTAATAAACACACTGTGGAGTGGAATGTGGAAGGGTCTACTTAGAACAGTGTTGGCAGCAAGTAGGCTAGCCCAAGAAGGACAAGCCCACAGCCAAAGTCCTGCCGAAGTTCTGCACTAGCTTCAAAACCCAATCCAGAACAGGAAGTAGAAACAGGTCTGAGACAGCAGCAAAGAGATGGCCCAGGGCCATGGACAATTCCATCTAGTAAATACCTCTTGTTCAGTGGCAAATGCAAAACATCATACTGTCAGTTGCTAAGAGATAGAAAAATGAACGAGACATGACCCCCCGCCGTGAAGGAAGCAGAAAATTGTAATATCTTTGCCCATTTCTTTGGCCAATTATCAGGCATATCCTAATTGAGAAACCACATCATCATTGGCTCTGGCTCTAAAAACTATGAACCAAAAGGCTCAGATAGGAAATAGCCTGGGCAAGTACTCAAAATTGGGCCACTGATGATATAAAGTTGTCTATTGGCTGATTGCCTTATTTACGCAACAAATGGCCCTGTGCTTGGTAATGGCAATATAGAGGGGCCTAAGTCAGATACAGCCCGTGCCCTTAGAGAGTTTACTTTCATCACTGTACATCCGCACAAATAGATACAAATAGGTACCTTACAAATATTCAGAGAATTCTTATACACAGAACTTCATGTGGTCCTGGTAACAACTACTGAGGAGCTAACAGAGGGGCTGATCAGTCCCCGAGGTTCAGAGGGGTTACACACTTGCCCCAGATCTCCAGCTGGACATTGGCAGGATATGTTATACCTAGGCCAGTTCTCAGGTCACTGTACCCCCTTGCATGTGGCCTCAATGCACACCAGCTGACAAGGAAGGCAAGAAGAAAAGGAAGAAAACAGTCTAAATAGTGCCAAGTACAATTTCTTTCTTCCTAATCAATTTCTACATTTCCAGCAGCTATAAATGTGTACCCAAAAAAAGCAGGTCTGGACTTAATCATGTCTCCCAGAGAATGTTAACCTTCTAGCATTCGAGGTAAGGGTGTTTAAAAAAAATAATCACTATTCCCCTAAAGCATGTACTTTATTGTTGAATACAACAACGATTGCTCTGTAGGGAAAAAAAAAATTTTTCAGAAAGCAGCTGAATTTGAAGTTTCTACTTTTTCACTTTAGAGCACTGTCTTTCTTCCTTAGCTTTGATAAGCCAAGGCAGGAAACTAATAGATTATAAGTGCTTTGTGATAATGCCTTTGGAACCAATTGATTTTTTTCACTTATTTCTAGACAATACTAGATCAGCTGGAAAACACCGGTAGAGTTTTCCATAGCAACTCCTGACACAAAAGACCTCCAATCGGAAGGCTGAAGGCATTAATCCTTTCTCCATGATGGTCACTTCCATTTCTTCAGGCTGTCACTTTCAATCAGCAGGTAATGCCACTGGAATTCCAGTTAGTGCTTAAATGGACTTTCCCATTTTATTCCTGGCTAATCTCCCTTCCACCCTCTCGGGAGCGCCAGCAACAACATCCAACGGGGGTTGGTTACCAAAGCCTTCATAATTTACAGGACATTTTTTTTCTTTACATTTGAAACCTCATCTACCTCATAAATAACTCCTTTTATCTCAAGTGTGGATGTTCCTGTAATGCTACCTGCAACATGTCAAGCGTTTCAAAAGTTATCTGATGTGCTAGACAGAGACTGCTTTTGACCTCTGGGTTAGCCGAAGTTAGCCAACAAATCTGACTGCTTTAAAGGCTCCTTCCTTCTCCAGCCGCTGCGCCAGGCTATAAATTACAGCTACTCAGCGCAGTGACAAGACAGGGTACCAGGATCTCTGCTGACACTGCGTAGTTTGTGATTAAATATGGTCTTGGCTTCCTTTCCCAGTAATCAAGTACGTGGACATTATATACAATAATGAGAAGAGGCCTTCCTGGTAACCTGACCATGCCATGATTACAGCTGTCTTAACCACTTTTGGAGTTTCAATTAGAGAAACTTGATTTTTCTAGTTCGTTACACCTAGGCCTAATCTGTCCCATCCTCTACAATAAACCTGCCCACTTCCCCATGTTCCCTAGTGTGCCACGACCTACCAGGACCTGTGCCTTCTATTGGCAAAGCCATACCCCCCCCCCCACTTCCTCACCAGTGGAAACTCCTGCTCACTCACCTCCCAGACCCAGCTCAGGTGGAACCTCGGCTAGGGGACCACGCCCAATATCCCAGTCAAAGGTGAGCCTCTCTTACCCATGTTCCCAAGGCACCTTGGACCCCTCTGCTTTAACACACACCACCCTATAGTCTAGTGATTTCCATATGTGCCTGCTTTCATCACAGCACAGTGAAGCATCCTGGTTCCCATCACAGTCTCAAAATGTGGATTGATGTCCAAACCCAAGCTGATCTTATTCCCTTTGAAGACTTGGGCAAGTTGCTTAATATCAGGGAACTTTCCCTACCACATCTATTTAATGAGGCTAAGAATACCTGCTTCCAGCAGGCATTTGCTGTAGATGATGACATGAGAAAAGATGCCAAGAGTGACCGGAACAGATACTGCTACTGCTCTTCCTCCTCCTTTTCCTCCTCCTCCCTCCCATCATCATCATCGATATTATTAAGGCCCCATCAGTGACCATGTCAGCTATTCATCATTGTATTTTTATCCCCAGAATGTGAAGAGTACAGGCACTCGAGTATTTGTGCTGACCTTTGAAGACAAATACGGTTTCACTAGTAGTCAACAGGGCCTGAACTTCAGAAGGTGCAGAGCTACATCTTAGCCCATCCGGTGCTAGTAAATGACCTCCTGGACTGGTCCAGCTAAGTCAGAGACATGAACTTCCTCCCACTCTGGCTCCCTAACCAAAGGCTGAAAACTAATCCTTGCTGTCAAGGAACACGAACAATCGTTTTTGTTCCTCTGGTGGTTTTGGGGGTGGGATGGATTTCTGAATCATATTTTACATTTCAACCACAACAACAACAAAAAAACCAACAGGTTCCTCTTAAACGTTTGGTTTATAAAAATTTCCCCCAATCACACGGAGCTGGAGATGGATGGCAGATTGCTAAGTTCTTGCCGAGTCAAATGTAAAAGAATCATGACAAATTGTTTCTTGGCTCCCTTGTTTTTCCTTTGAAAAAATAATTTACAATGTGGGATGGGTTAACTCCCCTTACATCGTCTAAATCCTCAGAAAATCTATGGCAGGCTCTGTCTGAAAGGCCAGACTCTGACTCTAACTAGATTTTCTCAGCCCCAGACATTAGACACGCTGTCCATCACTCAAGACCCTGACATAGCAAAAACAAAAATTTTTAAATAAACTTCTTAAAAAAGGACACCCTGCCAAAGCCAACCCAAATGTTTTCTTTCTGTGAAATTTAAATATGTGTTAAATTGGATTCTGCCCAGCCACTCTTCTAAATCTAAGTGAGGGGGTAAGAATTCAGTAAACAGCTTTATCTGTCAAGATCACCCCACAAGATCCATTCAGGAAATAAGTAAAGTTCAGGGTAGAATGTGGTCTTTTGGTCAACGATAACACCTAACATTTCTTTAGATGCTTACTAGAGCCAGATACCATGTTGAAAATGTATGGGCCTGAGACCATTTTGACTCCACACAGTGAGGCCATGAGGTTGGTATCATCCACATCATGATTCATTATACAGATGACCAAACTGAGCCTTGTCCGGGGTCATACAGTGAGTGGCAAGACTGGGTTCACAAAAGGAGGGTGTAGCTCCGAGGCAGGGCTCTCATTGCAAAGCTCCAGAGCCCCTTGCTCCACAGTAACCACCTGGTTCCATACCACTGTAGGTCACCCATGGGCGCTTGAACTTGTCTTTATTGTTAACCCCCTTACGTTTGCCATCACTGCCTCTTGCTCTCCCTGACATTGCTCCTCACCAATGCCCTTAGCCCAAACTGAACCCCACACCTGCAAAGCAGCAGCTGAATGGAGATGGAAGCAGAGACAAAGCCCAGCTTCTAAGCACTGGGGATCCAATCAGCCCTTACCCTGCTTCCCTCCATTTCTTCCTTACTGCAGCTGATCATACAGAAGCCATACATATCCTACATCCAGATGTTAAGATGTGGGACTTGTTCTGGGTCTTATATGTTCAATTCGCACGGATAGTATGTCTCACCTGAGATGTGTAGGTTCAACACTCTCACCTGCGTGGCAGCTGGGAATACAGGATTTGGAATCAGCTCTGGATACAGAGTCCACCCCCACCACTTAGGTCAGTGACCTTGGCATTCTCACTGAACCTCTCAGAGCCCTAATTTCTTCATTTAAAAAGAGGCATAATAAAGTTTTTCAAGATTCTTGCAATGACAAGTACATCACTTGGTGGTAGCTGGTGTTCAATAACTTAGCATCTTTGCCCGTGACAAGGCAGGGTCTTTTAATGGCCTCTTGACTCTTCTGTGATCTAGCTGGGAAACCTCCTAAAGAGAGCAGAGCAACTACATCCTTTCATTCAACGAATACTTACTGAGCACCTACTGTGTGCCAGACATTTGAATGAGGGTTTGAGACCCACACTAGGCCATCAAGGCTCATTTCTGGGAATGTAAAGGAACATTGCTTCAGCTCCTACCCAGTGTTGGCACTTACATGGAGAATCTCTTTGACCCTCACAACCATTTTGAGGCCAATGTCATTAGCCCTTGTTTTACATATAGGGATATGAGGATCATTCTAAAAGGCTCAGAAGCTTGGTCAAGGTCCCACAGCTATGAAAGGCAGCATGAGTTACCACTATGATGACCCTTTATGGGGATTCTTGGTCATTTCCCATCATCTCATCCTTCCACAGTGTTTAATTTATGAAAAATTAAAGGGAGGATTGGTTCTTGTAACTTTCAACACTAGTCAATTAAGTCTGGCATGATCCTGGCCTCAACAGCAGGACTTGCCCCTGGACAGGGAAAAGGCATCTTCTGGGACTGCTGGCAATTCTAGCAGAGATGCAGAGATGAAGAGTTTTAAGGCAGGTGGGCAAAGAAGGCTTAGAACTATCACTGCCCACGCCACCAGCTCTTTCTGGCCCCATACCTGCCCTTCCAAAACACAGGTACAGTCTTCAAGCTTCAGGTAAAAATCGCTGGAACGGATAGCCAGCAGATGGCCAGGCTTCCCCCAAGGCAGCTGGGAAATGCCCATACACAGCCCCTCCCCCACAGCAAGAGCCATAGAGTCAGCTGGACACAGGCTCAAATCCTGCCTGACCTCAAAGCCCGCCTCTTTCCACTATTTTACACAATCTCTGAACAAAGCTGTCATATTATCTGTGATTTACTTTAAAGTCTGCAGTAATGACAGTGAGAGATACACGTTTCTTTTTTTAAAGATTTATTTATTTATTTTAGAGAGAGAGAGAGCATGAGTAGGAGGGGTAGAGGGAGAGGGAGAGAGAATCTCAAGCAGACTCTGCCCTGAGCACAGAGCCCGACGTGAGAGCCGAAACCAAGAGTCAGATGCTCAACCAACTGTGCCATCCAAGTGCCCCAAGATATATGCATGTTTCTAAGTTAAATTTAATCTACCTCTGAGGAATGGATGATTAACATTTATGTAGCCTAAACAAAGATCTATATTCTAGGGGGAGTGGTTATTAACATCTCAAGTACCCTAATTAGAAGTTCACACTGAGGGATGGTTAGTTAGAATATAAAGGATGCAACTATAAAGCACTTCAAACATTGTTGTCTAAATCTGCACAGGAGTCATTAATGAACACTAACTAATAAAGGGCATCAGAAAAAATTCTCCATTGCTAAAATGAGCAACACTCAAGAAATTTGATTAGCTTGTAGCTCTGTATGGGTATCTCTACTCTGGGGTGAAGAGGACCTGGGAGTAGCACAGGTCCACAATTCTGTACGATCCTGTGTCCCCAACACTGGAAGTTTATCACCCGATGCAGCCAGAAGACTGGCTAACTCTGACACTAGAATATTATTATGCTTGTCTCAGCCTAAACTTCTTATGCAAGTATGGTCGATCGGTGGGCCTCCCAGGACAGAGAGAATGAATTTCACAGAACCTAAAGGAAAAGGATTTATGATGGCTTTTATGTTTGCTGACTAACAAATGCTTATACCTGTGAAAAATTTAGCCTATGACTTCCTTTCATTGTCATACAGGTTGCTGGGGAGGAAACATAGTTCCCAAACCAAACACACTTGAACGGATAAATTAACTTAGATCAGTGTGTAGCAGGATCTAAAAAGCCAGAATCCCTGGCTTCAAAGTGAGTGAGAGGAGGACCCTTAAAAATTCTAAAGTTCTCTCTGAAGTCTCACGGCGAGAGAGAGTTCATGTTAACTGCTAAAAGGCCAGGTTCTGGATCAGATTGTTGGGTGAGAATTCCAGCATGAGGTCTCACACTTCACTGTGCCTCCTGTCTCTTCACCTATAAAATGGCAACACTAGGGGTGCCTGGGTGGCTTAGTCGGTTAAGTGTCTGCCTTGGGCTCAGGTCATGATCTCAGGATCCTGGGATCGAGCCCCACATCGGGCTCCCGGCTCAGTGGGAAGTCAGCTTTTCCCTCTCCCTGTGCCTCTCCCCCTGCTCGTTCTCGTTCTCTCTCTCTCTCTCTCAAAATAAATAAATAAAAATAAATAAATAAAATGGCAACACTAATAGACTTCCTCCTAGGGCAGTTAGGAAAATCCAATGAGCTACTATTTAAGGAAAAGCACACAGATCTAAAAGAAGCCCTCAGTCAACGTTAGTTACATTATAGCATTGGAGGTCTAAGAACTGCTTTTCAAAAAGCACTCAGTAGGCATTAGCTCTCATTTCATTGTTTCCCATTTACATTTACTTCTTCATTCAACAAACCAATCCTGCATGCCCAAGCACTAGGGGATGTGGAGATGTAAGAACCATACGATATCCCCTAGACTGCTTGCCAGGGTCTCTGCCCTCAAGATGCTCCCAGTCTAATAGGCAAGTCAGACAAGCAGACAATCACAATCTCAATGAGGTTAGAGTCAAAGTTTTATGGAAGCCAACCCCCTGCCCCCCCAAAAAGAACAGAAAACCGCTGACTGTGCAAGGAGAATTCTGGGAAGGATTCCTAGAGGAAGTGATACTTGAGATGGAGGTGGGAGGACTGGAAAGGGTCAGCACCCTACATCCCTGAGGCAGGAAGTGTCAATCTGGCTATTTGTGTGTTTGGTATAAACTGTAATGGGCCTTTTAAAATGTACCCTGTTCATCTGGGACTCCCCAGCTGTGTTACATTTCCAAGCCCTTCCCTCTGACTTTTATGGGCTCTGGTCTCTAACAGGGGCCTATGTGAGGGCACATTGTTTCCTCTCATTGTTAGAGCAGTGGGCTACACGGCTCAGATTCTCCAGGAGTTCCCTAAAGGCCTCTGAGGAGGGAATGAGAGAGGCAATATGGAGATCCAGCCACAGTTTAATGTCAGCGAGAGCCAATTGGCCACTGAGCACTTACTACGTGCCAGGCACTGTTCTAAGTGCTTTACCTGTATTAACCTGCCTATTCATAAAAACAACTCTATGAGGTGGATGCTGTTCACATCCCCATGTCACAAAGGAGAACACAGAGATTGGTCTGTGACCACAAAGCCACATAGCTAGTAAGTGGCAGAACTAGAATTCAAACACCACACCGTGTGACCTAGGAGAGACCATGACAGTAAGTCTTCCTAGAAGCGAGAATATAAATCAGGTCTTAGCACCACATTAGTGGAAGGTGTGCTGTGTCTATAATTTGCGACTTCTGTGGGATGCTGGAGGTATCTGCTCCTCTTAGCCCAAGAGACACACTAGCATCGTGAGTCTGCATGTTAGGCACTTCTGCCTTGCCCGCTGTAAAATGACTAAGTTGCTAATAAAAGCAGTGAGTCTCCCTGTGACTGGTGCCAACCCCAGTTTCCAAGTGCCAGTGGCCTGTTGGCTTTTCCCACCGACTTTTCTGCATGGCTCTAGGCAGACAAACCACCCAGACTGCTGCAAATGTTACTCAGAGAAGAACACGTGCCAGGAGCAACAGGAAAGAGGGGCCCACCCTCACTGCAGATGGAGCTTTCCTAAGTAAATCCATCCTCCAAAATAAGTTAATTATTCTTACCAGGGATCCTCATGAAACTTGCAATTACCAAGTACTTCAAGATCAATTTCATGAGCATTTCCCCCGACCCGGCTCTGTAAGAGTGTATTGGCCATTTTACAGAGAGTTTTGGTGGCACGGGGGTGGGGATGCAGGTACTCAGAGGCAGCCTCAACGTTCAAAACCACTCAGGTCCAGTGTGCCAAATCACTAGGCTGGCTGGTAAATAAGGACCTACTTGCATTTGGTTTCTCACTTGCCAGGAGATCTCAAACGACTATGGATATTGAGACATTTTGTTAGGACTGAAAGGAGCATCAGCCAACTTTAACTCCTAAAAATGCAGAACAGGCCAAGCAGTTGAGGAAACAAAATCAACAAGAGGGAATGTCTTGAACCACAAATTCTTCACGATCACCAAGGAGTGGGAATACCCAAAGCTGTCTAAAGGAGTGTAGGTCTTGGGAGTCATAAAGACATGGGGCCTAATCCATCACTTACTAGTGGCATGAACTAGACACATTACCCTACTTGACCAAGCCTCAGTGTCCCTCAAATGCAAGGAGATGTCATCATCCCTGCACAGCCAAGGCTACTACCTATGGGCTATTTTATAAATAGAAGAGAGAAAAAGGTGTGTTCTGGGTGGAAGAATTCCGAGAAAAGCGCACCCCCTGCGCTGGCCCCACCTGCATAAATCTGAACCCTCCACAAGGGCTGATTCTAAGAAATTCATGAGAAAGCGTGGGCAGAGTTAGACGTCCTGGAGGTTTGGTTCAAACCCCACTCCCTTGCAGAGGCCTCCCTGATCCTCCAGAGCAGACCCTCCCACAAGATGCTCCTTGGGCTTTTGCACAGTTCTCCCTGTCAAATACCTGTTTCTTCCGAAAATGTTTGTGCTCCGTGCCAGTTGTCTTGGACCAGCTGTCAGCTCGGTCAAGGTGGAGCCTAGATCTCTCACTGTCAGCTGCTGTAAGCAGAGTTCAGCACACAGTCCAGCACACAGCAAGTTCTTGTTGAATAACTCAGTAAATAAACAATAGTGATTGGAGGCAGGGGGCTGATGGAGATGCCCTCCAACCACACCCCTCCTGCTCTGAAGATGGGCTCATTCCTCCACTCACCCATGCCCATTCAGCCTATCCGTGACCACCAGATTCCAAACCTCAGGTTGAATACAAACCCTGACAGCCTTCCTCTTTTTGTTCAGCTTCTTTAATGTCTATTTTTAATTTATAATAAAGATGACATTTATTCATTCGATCAGTACATGTTTGCTAAGTAGCTCATCTCTACCAGGCAGTTTTCTAAGAACTAGATGTGTAATTATGAGCAGAGTCATGGAATTTACCTTCTTGTTGGGGGAGATAAACTACAAATGATTAAACAAATGAACAAGAAAATTTCAGGTCATGATGAGTACATGAAGAAAATTAAAACAAAGTGGCATGTTAGAAAATAATTGTAGGAGGGGACATGGTGACTTTCTATTAAGAAGTTGGGAGGCGGGGCGCCTGGGTGGCTCAGTTGGTTAAGCGACTGCCTTCAGCTCAGGTCATGATCCTGGAGTCCCTGGATCGAGTCCCGCATCGGGCTCCCTGCTCGGCAGGGAGTCTGCTTCTCCCTCTGACCCTCCCCCCTCTCATGTGCTCTCTCTCTCAAATAAATAAATAAAAATCTTTAAAAAAAAGAAAAAGAAGTTGGGAGGCTACTCTAAATGACAAAACATTTCCGGCTATGCAAAGATCTTGGGAAACAGCGTCTCTGGCAAGTGCAAAAGCCCTCAGGCCACTGAGCTTGGCACATCCATGGAACAGAAAGCCGGTGACCATGACTAGAGCACAGGGAGAGAGGGGCTGGAGGTGAATGTGGGGCAGTGGGCAGGGTGCATTCCACATAATGACTTGTAGGGGTATGGGGGTACAGATTGAGTCTAAGTGCAATGGGCAGCCATCGAGGGGGGAAGGGGTTAAGGAAAGGAATGGATAATCCTATATATTTTAATAAAATCACTCCAGAGGGTCCGTCAAACAGGAGTACAGGTAGGAGGCCAGGTAGGAGGCTAGGAATCTGGGCTAGAGATAAGGTTGGTTTAGACTAAGGTGATAGCAGGGTACAAAAAAAACAGATTTAAGGCATCATTTAGATATAAAGCGACAGAATGTGTTGTTGGGTTGAAAGTGAAGAGAAAGAGAAAAATCAGGCTTGATATAATCCAGAAGAAAATAAGCTACAATTGTTCTCTTGGACTGTGTACCTACCGTGGATCTGGCACCACTGGCTCATTTAACCCTCACAACTCTGAGAGGGAGGTACTATTGTTATCCCCCACTTAACAGATGAACAAACTGAGGCTGAGAGAGATTAAGTAACTAGCCCAAACGAGGCTAGGATGTGTGCCTCCGGTGATCTGTGCCTCTCAAGAGTCCCCAGAGTCTGGGATCCTGTTCCAGGGGAAGCCGCAAAGTCATAATGTCTGCAGGAAGCCCTTCCAGGGATCTGAGTCCTCTGATGGTAAATTAAGTATTCTGTGAGCTCAGTGGGGCTGAAGTACCACGCTGCAAGATCCAAGGGCAGGTGTCACGTGCAATCTGTTTTCCAGCATTCGCCCAGAGTTATTTCAGCACTGTGATCTCACGTGCCCTGTGAGGTGATGGGATGTGACAGGGCCCCCCAAGGGGACCCTACCAGCAAAAGAGCAACCTGGCGACTGTTCTATTAGTATTGGTGGTGCTAGTTGTTTCAAGTAGTTCTTTCCCACTGAGAGCCACTGCCAAATTCTAGACCTGGATGGTCAATGACAGTGGTTAACCCCCTGGATAGGGTGGTAGGCGGGAATGAGCATGAGCGTGAGGACCTAAAAGACCAGGATTACAGCCCAGGCTGACCCACCTGGGGGGTGCTGGGCCTGACAAAAGTTTCTTCACTCTCTGAGTCTCCAGCTGCTTCTTCTCTGAAACATGGGCAACAAAACCACCAACCTCACAGGGCTATGTGAGGATTTATGTGAACGACCTGCAGAAGAAGCTTCATCCTGCAGGGCACATGAAAATGACTCAGTAAAAACCCATCACTATCATCCTCCTCCTCAAATACTAAAAAGAACAAGCCACTATCTTCGGTTACAGCCCTCCTGTATCCCTAGGAGAGGTGAGCTGTAGAAGTCCTTATGAAAGTCTGTGGATTTTAAATTCAG
This sequence comes from Mirounga leonina, assembly GCF_011800145.1. Taxonomy (NCBI): domain Eukaryota; kingdom Metazoa; phylum Chordata; class Mammalia; order Carnivora; family Phocidae; genus Mirounga; species Mirounga leonina. The sequence continues at coordinate 42,642,976 of NW_023270447.1, forward strand.
AGCATTGTGCAATAGTTCTCGAACTCCAGAGCACAAATGGGTGTTTAGCACAAAATTCTTGGCTTCACCTTAAACTCATGATATCTACCTCTGGAATAGCATGCACAGGACAAACTGATAGCCAGATACCAGAGCTTGCTAACTTTATAGTCTTGTGAAAGTGAAGCCATCACATCTTTAGAGGTATAAAGTTGAAAAGGCTTTGCTTTTACTAAGAGGAACAAAATGAAACTCCAGACAAATGAGCTCGTCTGAGCTTTAGGTGTCTCATCTGTAAAACTGCCATAATACCTTCGTCGAGGAGTGTTGTAAAGATTAAGTAAAGTAACTCATAAGTGTTACCTTCCCTCTGCTTCACCCTCTCCCCAGCTCAGTGTAAGGATGGACAAGCAGTTAGAGTCTGAAGGTCTCCACTGGTCAAGCAGAGGCTGAGATGGTCCGTTCTTGAAGAGCGCAGAGTTAACTTCCATAGGGGTTCTATACATGTCATGAATCAGAGTAGGCTGAGAGTCATAAAAATCCCCCAGAGAGATATAAACCAAAGTAGGAGCTCATAAGACACCTTCTTTTTCCTACCTACTGCTAAAGACTCTATAATTTTTAATTATAAAAAAGCATATTTGTTAACACACCTTTGGTTTTTCCCTGAGCCCTGATTTTTTGCACACCCTACCCCATCTACTAATGTCCACAGCCCACACGGGCAGGGCAGCTGTTACCAGTCTGTCGTACAGGTGTGGAAACCAAGACACAGAAAGGCTAAGTGATTTAACTAGGGTCACACGGTGAGTCTGTAAATGAGCTCTGATGAGAATGCAGATTTCCTGGCTCCTAGTCTACCACCTTCTCTAACACACCCTATCAGTCATGTTCCTGAAAAGAATAGCTTGCTTTGCTCCTTTAACTTTAACGCGTGTTAGGAGTTATAACCGAGCCATTGTGCCTGGAGAGTCCAATCCCTTACCTTTCTGCAGGTGCACATGGTAATGACATTGACAATAATAATGATGCTAGGTGCTCTGCTGGGGTCTATGGCCAAATCCAGGCCTGCTGCCTCTTCTGGTGGCAAAGTGACAATATGTTCCTGCCTTTATTTTTCTTGTGTTTCCTCTGCCATTTACTCAGCTCTCTAAAATCTTGCTACTTAATGAGGTTACTTGGATGGGCAGCATCACCACCCCCTGGGAGCTAGTGAGAAATACAGACCCTCAGTTTTCACCACAGAGTTTCTAACTCAGAATCTTCATCTTAACATGATTCCCAGGTGATCTGTATTCGCATTAAGTTTTAAATAAGCACTGCTCTCAAGAACTCAGTATGTGTTCAATAAACAGTCAATCCAGAATTGTGGGATGTTGATAAAATACCCATAGTGGTTGTTAGGATGTGATTTCTGAGTTGCTTCAATCTTCAAGTATCTATTCATTAATTTCACCAGCATTTAATTATGGTACCTGGCACGTAATAGGCACGAAATGAATATTTGTAGAACAAATTGATTAATTTTTTAACCAGTTAATCCGTGTGTGACTCCATCTCCCCTTTCTCCTCATGCTCCTCTATTCTGGAGAATTCAGTGAATTAGTCAGTACATGTGGAAGTCTTAAAACAGTGCCTGGCACACAGTAAGGGCTCATCAAGTGTCGAACATCATTACTAACGGGCCATGAAGTTAGCCGCTTTCAAAACTGGCCACTTTGGCTTTGAGAAGGAACATGTAACTGGAAATGCCAGTTGGTTGAAGGAATACAAACTTATCTTTAAAAACAGACCCTCTGAAGCATACTTTGTAATGCACAGAAAAATTATTCCAGTGGATTCCAGGAAAATGATTAAGTGTCCCGGAGAGGTGGGCTGACAGATTATCAGTGTTGGTATGTAAACTATGTTTGGCATAGCAGTGAAAAGCAAAGTACTTCCTCATATCTGTATCTGCCTCTCGTCTTACTTTTGATATAAAGATAAGAGACCCTGAGGTAATGGATTATGGTGGTGGAGAATGGCTTGATGGACAGGCCGACTCCATCTATCCAGACAGATACTTCTGGTAAACAAACAGGGTTTTAGAGGGGAGGGGGGAGGAGGGATTGGTTAGCCCCGTGATGGGTATTAAGGAGGGCACGTACTGCATGGAGCACTGGGTGTTATATGAAAACAATGGATTGTGGATCACCACATCAAAAACCAATGATGTATTGTATGGTGACTAACATAATAAAATTTAAAAACAAAAACAAAAACAAAAAACAAAGGTAGCTTTCAATGTTAATGAGCCTGCACTTGCTAACCATGTCTCCTTTCTCGTGCCGTGCTCTTTCCCACTAGACTGACTTTGCTCCTGCCATTAAACCCATCCCTATAAGAGACCTTCCCACTTCTCTCTGCTTTCCATCCTTTCAACATCAGCTCAAATCTATCCTACTTCCTATCACCCATGCTTCAGCCTGGGGTCTTTCCTTCCCCACATACTTGGCAGCGAGGTGTTATTAGGTTAGTCGATTTTTCGTTTTAATTCCCCCAAGTTTCACTAAAATGTCCACCGCGCAGGGATTGCAAGTCACAGCTCTTTGAGCTCTCCCATATGCCTAACCTGGTCCCTTGCACTGAACAGGTACTCGGGGTTTATGGACTGCCCCAGATCTTTTTACAAACAGATGAAATAAAGGCAAGAGATTTCATATGTATTTTCGATCACTTTTAACAAAATAACTGCATTTCTATTTAAGAAACAAAACACTTAAGAAACAAAATCTGCTTTCAGTAGTTTAAGCTGCATTTATTTTGCCGTGCTAAATTTATACCGGGTCGTTTTTCTGGACAAATCGAAACATCTTATTTTCTGTTCACTCCTACTACCATCAAATCATAAGACCTTTCTCTGAGGCAAAGTGCTAAATTATACATGGCTGTGCATCACTAACCATTAGTGCTAAAGGCTGCGTGACATGCTTTAGGTGCATTAATCATCACAACAATGTGATGATGTTAGCACTATTATGGTCCCCAATTGAAAGAAGAAACAGGCTCTAGGAGGGTAATTTACTCAAGGTCACAGAGTTAGGAAGTAGTGAGGCCACTGGTACCCATATCTTGTCCCCATAAGAACCTAGGCACTTACCCATAATGCTCTGCTGTCTCTGCTTAAGTTTCTTTTATCCTTCAGAAACACTGAAAAGGTGATCTAGTAAATTGATACTGGTTTGCTATCTAATGCAAAAAAGCCAATTCAATGAACACTACTCACAGGAAAACTACCTGTAGGTCAATTCAGCTCAGGCTATAAAACACACTCTCGAGGCTGATTTTTGGCATAAAATGTCAAGGACAAAATAAATTTTTTGCTGATTAAAAGAAAAAACTCTCTGTGGCAGCTATTAAATTTTGCAGCTTAAGAAAGGGGGCATTCATCAGAGTTGGCTCTTTTTGGTCCTTAATCATAATGCCTAAGCTCCTATTAGTTTTAGAAAAACAAAAAGTTTTTTTTTTTTCTCAATGTGTCAATAGAATGCAGTCCTTCCCAAAACAAAGTAAAATAAAAATGAGGCTTTTTTAAAAAAGGCTTGAAGAGAACCAGTTCTACCCTTTGACTCTGTGCACTGATCATTTTAAAGATGTTTCAAAGCATTTTTGTCCTGTTATTTACTCTCTAGATATTTCTGTCTTTTGTAAGAAGGGTCAGTTTAAAAAAAAAAAAATCATCAAGATGTACATTAACATTAGTTAAGATTGATCTTTCCAGACTCACTGGTTTTATTTCCTCAGCAAATTTATCTGTTTTAACATGAATGGTTAAAGATACTTCTTCATGCTGGCCTTTCATCTCCTGGCTGGATGGGGTCTCCGGCACCTACGGAACAAAGCCAACTTGGCCTCTGCTGGCGTAGTCTGTCCGCAGATCTGCAGCCTGGGATGAGGCCTCAGGACACTCCGCCGAGCCCTGGGCCAACGGTGAAACCGTTCCACACACTCAGCCTCGAGCCTCACCACTTGTGTGGGCAGCATTTGGCCTGCTCTCTATTTACACAAACTCCCTAACGGTCTCTGGCACCACCGACGTCTCAGAGGGAGGCACAGTACATGGAGTGTTTCACATGAAAATCTTTAAACAAAAGGAATTAAAGAAAATCCCTGTTTAATAGTAAGTTTTTACCAAGCTCCTAAATTCTCGAGAGCATATGAAATATTAACTTTCCCCAAAAGGGAGCACAGAGCTTGCCTTGTTTCAATTCATACTGTTGGGTCACAAATGCTCTAGAAAGTAGCATGACTCGTGCTTAAGAACCTACTGAGATTCTTCAAAAATAATGGTTTAAAAAAAAAGCACAGGGTCTGAAGTCAAACAGACCTGTGTTCAAATTCTGATGGTGACACTCTCCAAGTCTCAGGTACTTCGTTTATAAACTGGGGGTCACGGTGGAAATGACCTCCTTAGATTGTTGTGATCCTTATGGAGTATAATATATCTATTCATAATGAGCATTCAGCATGTGGTGGTGATGGTTGAAATACAAGTCAGCCTTCCACCATCCTAACTTGTGGAGGGACCCTTCAGCAGGACTTACAAACTGGTGCATCTCTAACAAAAATTCCTAAAACCTCTTCCTGCTCCAACCTGAGTCTCACTTGGCTTTACCACAGGTGCCAAGGCACCCAAGTCAGAGTTAACACCAACGGCAGCCACAAGGGGGCACTAAATAAGAGTCACGACGAGGGGTTGATGGCGGGGATTCCTGGCTTGGGGTTGCCTTTCTCAGCTTCTCTCTGAGCGGCACAAGGCTAGGAAAACAGTACTAAGGGATTCTCCCCCCACCCTTAGTCACCACCCCATCAGCCCCAGAAGCTCCCAGGTAATGCCAAGGCAGCCATTTTGCTCACCCACATCACAGAGCCAGCAAAGACCCTGCCATATGCACTGTGGCTTTCCCTACAAGTACGTTGTTTCCACTAGGAGCAGGTGGCAACTCCTTAACAGCCCCACTGCTTTCCCCTCCAGCAACCACAGCCATTTCCCGTGGCCAGGGCTCTCCCCATGTGGTCTAGAGTTCCATCTGCCCCATGTCTCCGTGTTTCTGGACAGCCAGTCCCAATATGGCATTTCATACTCCTTTTGGACAAGGTAGAATGTTGACTGGGTGAGTCAACATGACATAATTCTTGATTATTTTCCATCGGTTTCCATGAAGCATAGATCACATAGTCAAATTTGGGTCTAACAATACGGGATTGAAAAAAAAAACGATGCTACACTAAATAAACTTTAATGGACGTTTACTCTTGTTTACAATATTATCAAGGGAAAAATAATTATCTTTTGTAGAATGAAAAAAATCAGGCAAGGTATACACACAAAAAACTCAAAGTGTTTTCTCTTTGATTGTAAGATTACAACTGCTTTTTATCTTATTTCTTCCCTTCTGCCCATTTGGATTTTCCAATCTATCTGTAATATATTCAATAACTCACTCATTAAACGAACACTGATTGAATACCTACCACATGTCAGGCTGGTGCTGAGTGCCAGAATTACTAGGGAGCCCAAAGCAAACTTACCATCATGGAAACCACAGTCCAGTGGCAGAGGGAGACATTAATCAAGTAATCACACAAATACGTAATATAAACTGGGAAAAGAGCCATGAAGGAAAAGTAGAGGGCACCACCACCAAACACAGGAGGGACCCCAATCTCTTCTGGTGTGAGAGTGGGCTCTGGGAAAGCATCTCATCAGAAGTTCCTTGTCAGGCTGAATTCTGGACAGAAGAATGGAAGGGGGACGGAGGAACGGGGAGAGAGAGGAACAGCAAAGACCCTGCAGCTGGACGGGGCACGGCAACAGCCCAGGAACTGAAAGCAAGCAGGTCTGGGCACTGGGGCTGAGGGAGGCGAGGAGAGGATGGTAGGACTCAAGGCAAAAAGCAGGCAGGAGCTTTGCAGAAGAGATGGAGGGTTTCAGTCTTTCTGCTTAACGCAGGGGGAATCTTTGAAGCAGGAGAGTAAAATGAGCTACTTTGGCACTGAGCACGTATGACTCCTGGCCGGCAGCTTCCCTTCTCTCTGCTCTGTCCACAGCCCAGGAGTCTTAGCTGGACGCCAGGTAGAAGCAGAGCTGGCTAAGGGAAATGGCGGGAGGCGGGACCCGTGAGCTAGCCTGAGCAGTATTTTTGTCTCTGGGGACTGTTTGGGAACAAAGTGTACAGTCAGCATGTGGGCAAAGGCAAATTACACTGGCACTGTGTTCAAAATTCTATTTTATCTTAAAACCTGGAACTGAGGTTTCAGAGAACAAATGGCAGGTGTATTTACATTAAACATGAAACTCATTCAGTCCTGTATTTGTGAGGCACTGGGCTCTTTTATTCCCAGCTTCACTGGGGTTTTGTAGTGTGTTATTTCTTATTACCATGTTATTAGGGCTTTTCCTCCTTCCCTACCACTCCCCTACCCCTACTCCTTTTATACTTTCTCCACAAGTATGTGCCACTTGGTTTTCCACCTTGATGAGCCCTTGTTGAGAAGAGCCCAGCCCACTGAATGCTCTTTTTATCCTCTTCCCTACCACAAAGGTAGCCAGATCAGATGGATCATTTTCCAGTTATTGTTCATACTAAGAGGAAGGTTCTGAAAACCTTCCAGGCGGTATTTTCCTTACATGGCCTCAGCAACAGAGGATACTGAAGGGGAGGGGAAATAGAGGAGGCATTTTTATTTTCAGTTCTAAGCTTTGGAAGCAGCATAAATAGCAGTTTCTGGAGGTTGGGCATGGATTGGGGATAAAACACATAGATCGTTGTGGTGTGTCTGACAAGGGAGGGATATCGGGACGAGAATCAGGTTTCCCAGAGGGACACTGCATGGCCCAGGGGTAAGTCTACACATGTATGCTTAGAGGCTGAGGCCACACTATATCTTAGCAGAAGATATTGGCCTTTGGAGTGGGAGAATTCTTCCTCGGGCAGGACTGGCCTGTATATTGCAAGATATTTAGCATATTTTGTTCAGGGGACACCAAGTGCCAAGCAAATCTCTTCACACACAACCAACACACCCCACCCCGCCAATCACTGTGACAATCAAAAATGTTTCCAAGACCAAGGAAGCAGTAGCAGCTCTGGTGAGAACCACTGTAAGAAGAATTATTCCCACATGCTAGCAGACAACCATCCTCTATCTTGACGAAAGGGGGTGAGGGGTGGTGGTAAATGTTCTGAGCTCCAAGTCCTTGATAATAACAAGTGGCCAGAAGAGCCTCGTGCTCATGCCCAGCCCCCCCCCCGCCTTTATTCATGTAGGTTCTTCCATTCTTTGTTCTCCAATTCTGTTGTAAAAACCCTACTTGTTCCTTAAGGTGTAGATGAGGTGAGCACTCTCCACAAAGCCCGTTTTTCTCCCTAAAAAGTAACTCCGATCTCCAAACCATTTTTACATGCACCTTCCTGGAACTCTTATGCCACCCTATGCTATATGTTTTCTGGCAGTAACTGTGTTACTTTTCCAGCCCAGCTTTGATGCCTTTGGCGGGATATCTCTTTCCTGTTGGAGTTCCCCACTGGCCTAGCAATGTGGTGCTGTCAAGACCATGGAGTCAGAACTGGGTTTCAGTTCTAACTTTGCCACTTTTATTGATGTGGCCTTGGGAAGGCCACTTCTTAACCACTCTGAGACTCAGCTCTCTCATCTTGAAAAGGAAGATGATCATAATACCTACCTTCAAGTGGTTGTTGTGAGGACTTACTGAGAAAATGCTAAGCACGTATTCAGTAAAGGGTAGCAATGACCACACTATCACAGTGCTTTCCAATCAACAACCTCCACATGTATTATCTCATGTGATCCTGTGCCAGTTTCCTGGAGAGGCTCTCCCAGACCCCATCTGCTCCTCCATGCTGTGACTGTCAATTCTAACAGTGGTCATGAGCCAAGTCACACAGAAGCAACAGGAGGAGTGATGGACTCTGCCCCGGGGAAGGATGAAGGGATGAAGAGAAAGAAGGGGGTCAGAGCTAAACCATTTTTTTTTAAATGGCTCAGACTTCACTGATCACTTCTGAACTTATTCTGGAAGGAGGATTTGGAGTTTGCCAAAGATGGAAGAAGAGCAACATTTGGTGCTTGGACAGATAAACAAAGTGATCTGGAAAGGATCAGACTGTAAAAAGCCTTGAGAGTCATTGAAGGAATTTGGACTATCTTCCTACCTCAATGTACAGGTCCTTAGCCTTGCCTACCAGCGACAGCTCACTCGCTCTCTCTCACGCGCTCTCTGTCTTCTGACCTCTGATGTGAGCTGGGATGCTGGGGATGGCCACAGCCTGACCTCAACTGTAACCTGGAACATGCCCCTTTCTCTCTCCCCTTCCCACCCCCCCACGCCCCGTCTACCCTCTCCCCCGGGAAGGAAAACCACACAATGAGCCAGGAAGGGCAGCTTTCTCCTTCTGGCCGCACTTGAACATGCTTGAAGTCATCACAGCCTCGTAGGTGAAACCTCACATACCTGAAACCTCACATATAATTTGTCACAACTCAAAAGCCTGTTTTTAATAAAACATTTCCCTCTGTGCTTCACCCTTCCTGAATACTCTGGTTCACTTCAGGGTCCTGGTTACTCAGCCGGTGCTGAAGAAAGAGAGAATGAGAGCTACCAAGGGCCAATCATTATTTTTTCTCTTAAAGCTTTCTTCAAAACACCTATTTTTAAAACACCCCCCATAGCCTCTCAACCTTGGCCGTCGCTCTGCACATCTAGCCTACAGCCCCTGACGCAGGCAGAGGGGCCTCTGATATTTATGTTTGTTCTCAGAAGAAACAACCAGAGCCTCCCCTTGAACTTGAGGCTGCTCGGTTACAGAAGGCTCCCAGGAGAGGTTGGCATTTACAGGGTGGTCGTATGAGGACAGCGTTTTGAAGTGCAGACAATAAAGCACTCCTCATGTGTGAAAAGTCATTAAAAGCCCCAGTGTGAACCACCTTGGCCATGCCATCCTCCTGAGTTTATTATTGTCTTTTCCCTGCTCTTATCCAAACAGCCTGGACAGCTTGTTTATGAAGGGCTCTGGACTGGCCCCTTGCAGCAAGAGAGGCGATGACAGAATCATAGGGTGTTGTGGCCGCACCGAGCCCAGCTAAGAAAACCTCAGGGGGAGGCAGTGGGACCAGCCAGGAATTGCCTTTCCGTCTAAAATAAGCCTGCCCAGAAAGGTGTGGCGGGCTGCTGAGTAGTTGCTCAATAAATCCACATCGAATGAATAATGAAACAGCCATCAAAACCTTTAGGAACAGCTCAGTAAAAGTTATCAACAGGGGAGGAACCAAACTCTTTCCAAAACACACAGCCGACCCCTAATTCTATCCTTCCTCCTCCCAAGAAATTTGTTTTTGTTTCTCAGGTTGAGTACAGGGATGACACTGAGAACATTTGTTAAAAATACTTAAGGGGGCTCCCTGCTCGGCAGGGAGTCTGCTTCTCCCTCTGACCCTCCTCCCTCTCATGTTCTCTGTCTATCATTCTCTCTCTCGCAAATAAATAAATAAAATCTTAAAAAAAAAAATACTTAAGATGGGGGGTGCACCTGGGTGGCTCAGTCAGTTGAGCATCTGCCTTTGGCTCAGGTCATGATCCCAGGGTCCTGGGATCGAGCCCCGCGATAGGCTTCCTACTCAGCGGGGAGTCTGCTTCTCTCTCTTTCTGCCTCTGCCCCCCTCCCCACCATTCGTGCTCTCTCTCTCTCTCTCAAATAAATAAATAAAATCTTTCCAAAAAATAAAAAATAAAAATACTTAAGATTCATTTGCTCCCTTAAAAAATGTGGAAAATATAGAAGAAAATCCCATAACCCAAAAGGCAATTTATATTACATATACATACATAGTTTTTCTCTCACAAATTTGCGATCATGTTGGAGATAGAGTTTTGTAACCTACATTTACACACCATGCCCTCTATCAAGCACAGAAAAATCCAGGAGCTATATTTTCTTCACTTCTGACCAGAAGCAAAACCACACTACATTCTGGAAGGTGGAGACTTTTTTTTTTTTTTAACTAGAAATCCAATAGTTTTTTAAAAGAAGGAAAAAATAAAAATGAATGGCCCAGCCAAGTAAAATTAGGGAAGGTTTGGCATCATTACCGGCAACCTCATTGGGGTTTGCCCATTTTTCATCTGAAGGGCTTCCCCTCACACCCTAAGTTAATTTGTTTTGTTAATCCCAACCGAGATAAAGGATATCTGTGTTTCCCATGACTGCCAGAAGATTGCTCCTCCTCTGCCCTAAGTGGCAGCATTCCAAGTCAAAAGGACAGGGGGACGAGGAGCACACGCACCAGACAAGAACTGCCCACATCATTCCCTTCCTTTAAAAGGTCCCTGGCCTTGTCCAAATGCAAAAGAGGCAATCCAGCTCTGTAGGCGACAGCATCACAGACGCATCTGCAGCCTCAGGTCCCTTAACCCTCCTCTCCCACCTCCTGAAATAGAATAGGCCAGCTGCAACCATCGTTGTGTTATTGCTCTTTTGTGTCTCTTTGCCTTGGTCCGTGTGATTGCCCCTGGCTAGACTGTTTGCTCTTTCTGGTGAACTCCTGCTCATCCTTCAGGACCCAGCCTGAGAGTAGAAACAGGTCTGACTTTCTTCGGTTCCTTCAGACAGACCCCTGTGCTCCCACGGCACTCTGTGAATGCTGCCTTTGGAGCGGATTTCTCCTTGCCTCGTAATAATCTTTGTCTTCCCCGTGAGACAAAGGGCTCCCGAGGGCGGAGATCAAGACTATGTCTTCATTTATCTCTGTGTGTCCTATACACATGGCAAATGGGAGCAGCCCAAGAAATGTTTGCTGAAGCAGTAGAAAACTCCAGTCTCATCCACATGGCCAAAACCTGATACCCACAGCTTGAACAGGACTTCCTCCTCCAGCCCCCTAAGTACATCCCTCGTAAAAGTTGAAGCGTTCTTTTTAATGCTTTAGAGCATAAACTTTGTATTCATTCAGTTGTGCTTCCTCCTTTGCTGGAACAGCAGCCTTGGTAATTTCACTAGCCCAGACAAAATAAAAATATACTACTATAACAGAATCTACTAATAGACATGATAACATTCTAATGCCCAGAATGACAACCCCAACAGGTAGCTACTCTTATCTCCATGCTACAGATGAGAAACTGAGGCTCAGGGGTGTTATGCCGCTCCACAGGAGGGAGGAATAAAGTCAAGGTTCATACTCAGGTCTGTTTAACTCGAGCGTTCATGCTACAGGCTCCCTCAGTTAAAACCGAGGCCACAGGTTTTGAAACTTCACAGAGGCTCAAAGTACCTCTCGTTCAATTTCTGTCACCTCAGAGCAAATAACGCCCCTCCTGTCCCAAAGTTGTAGGTGGTGATAAATCACACACACCACACACACACACACAATAACAATGGCTCACACAAGCACTTTATTTCTAGAAGCTTGAACCCAGCACTGACTGGTATGATGGCTCTGCTGCAAGGCTCCCAAAAGCTATCTCACATTTCCACTTACAACCTACAAGCCAGAACACGGATGCATTGCCCTACCCGGATGCAAAGGGAGGCCAGTCAAAGATCAGGTGTTCTATCATCACAAAAGAAGAGGAGAATACATACTGGGGGGAGAAAACTAACAACCTCTGCTACAAATAGGAAATTAAGGAAGAACAGAAGTATGTTCTGGAACCACTCTTACCAGCAGACAGGGAACTTTGGACAATAGTGAGGAAGGAAGGGAAAAGGAATTAACATTATGAATCTGTCATTCTACTAGGCACTGGGGGCCCCCACTGGGAGCAAGACAGACATAGTCCCTACTCATACAAAGTTTATAGTTATGGGTAGAAGAGAATTTACATAAGGATAGAATAGAAATTTCAACCCAGGCTGCATGTATTCATTTCCTAAGGCTGCCATAACAAATTATCATAAACTTCATGGCTTAAAACAACAGAAACTTACTCTCTCAAAGTTCCAGGCACCAGAATCTGAAATCACAGCGTCAGCAGGGCCACACTTCCTCCCAAGGCTCCAGAGAAAAATCCTTCCTTGCCTCTTCCAGCACTGGGTGGCTCCAGTCATTCCTTGACTTGTGTCTGCAACACAATTTTTGCCTCTGTCTTCCCATGGACTTCTCTCTGTCTCGTCCTCTTATGTCTCTTGTAAGGACACTTGTCCTTGGTTTTAGGGCCCACCCGCGTGATTCAGAATGATCTCGTCTTGAAAACCCTTTATTATATCTACAAAGACGCTTCTTCCAAATAATATCACATTCACAGTTTTTGGGGATTAGGACATGGGGAGCCACCATTCTACCCACTATAGCTAGTAAATTAATAGAGACCGATGTCATTGTCTCTTGTGGTATCAAGGTGTCATTCAGCATCACCATTCATAATTCCTACTGATATTAAGTATAATTAATTATTTCATGGTGAGCTATTCAAAACAAGGATCATTAAACCTATGATTATGTATTGTGAAGGATAACTACCACAGGGAAAAGTCCAAAGGCACAAATCCTCAACTCACATTTGCAAGATCCTTTTCTTAAATGAGGTCACAGTCACAGATTCTAGGATGTGGACCTATCATTTTAGGGGCCACTATTCAAGCCACTACACTACAGAATGGGATGAATGCCCTTATCATTCTGAAACTCTGGGTTGGAAAGTCTGCTTCTACAAGCATCTGTGCAGTGGCCTGAGTAGAAGGCACTATGCTAGGCACTCTAGGGGTCATATGGACAAGTCAGGAAGAGTCCAGACCTTATTCAGAATCCAGTGGAAGGTATCAGACAAGAACACAAATGGCCATCCGGGAGCAGAGCCAGGAGAAAGTCCCAACACAGAGCTCTGAGGTCCCAGGTGGTTAATTATCTAGTTCAGAGATCAGGAAAAGATTGACGGAGGAGACAGGCCCCAAGTGCTAGACCAGATTTCAAGAGGCCAGCCTGGAATTCAGCATTCTGAGACCATAGCCCACTGCCTCATCCCCTCCCCCACCCCCATGAGAACCTGGAACACAAGCCTTCCTTCACCATTGCTGCCCTGACTAATCTCTCTTCTCTGTTTCTGCCTAAACCAACAAATGAACCCTTACTGGGAACACAGCCATTGAGCTCTGTCTGAAAACAGTACATTGTACAAATACACAGTCTTGTTCCCTAATTATTTATAAATTGTGTTTCTAGCATTTTTTTTTTTTTTTTGCAATATGGACAGCTTATGCAACTCACCATTATTTAGATCGAAAAACTCACCATCCACCTCATCATTCAAGGAGCTTGGGCAGTACCTATTAGCTGGGTCAGCACTGTTGCAGAACACAAAGATGTACAAGATAGAATCCCTGTCCTAGAGAAACAAAAAGGAGCCCAGTGAATACCGCTTAACAGATGAAGTGCACTGGATGATGATGTCATACAGTGAGTGTCTTATTAAGAGACCTCGAGTCAGCACATGAGAGGCCCTGTCCCTCGAGACTAGTTTTCCCCTCACTCCCATACACTTTCAAACCAGGAAATGCAGTGTAAACGTTCTTTCCTATTAGAGAACAGACCATATTTTTTTTGCAGCAAGCCAAACACTCTCAAAGACTGCCGAAACTCTTTGAATGCTTAAAAATAAGCCCAGGAAGTGAGACTGAGGAGAATAAACAACTGCAGATCACTTTCTAGCATGTCCAACATATTTATTCCATTTTCTTCACAGTTTCATGTAGCAGTTACTCACAGTGACTGACTAAAAAAGAAAAGAAAGGAAAGAAAACTGGAATAAAGTTGACCCAGATGTGTACAGCGCCTCACTCCGGGAAAATGTGCACAGACTTCAATACTTCACACACTTGAAAGGTGGCAGGCAGACGAGGCTGGTTGCACACCGCATTTGTGTCTGAGAGTATTCAGCAGCAGCAGGAAGGTCAAGTTAAGGGTAAAAGAGCTGGGATGACCTGCATCCCACCTAAACAACCCAACCAAGGATTTCAGACCTTCCTGGGGACCCGAGGGTAGGGAGAGGCAGGGAGTGGCTTCGAGGGGTCCTGTAATGCACCTATCACCGAATGGTATCTGCAGAGAACTTTGATACACGACTTTTCTTCAAGTGCATACAGATGCTGTTGTCATTAATAAAACCCACATTCACTAAAAGTGATTGCATTTGGGGTATTTTCTCACACACGCTTACTGAGCAGAGAGACAGTACAAACACAGCGGCCATCACCTCAGCTCAGTTTCCTCGGTGAAAACAAAAGCACCGGAGAAAGAGTATCTTTGCTAAAGCCTTATGGAGGGCCAGGGGAGGGTGCAATTGAGGGTAGAAAGCTGGAGGGGAAGGAAAAGTAAGGTCGGATAGGAGAGAAAGCAGAAACAAGGTGACATGTTAATGACGGAGCGGTCACCGCCTCACAAGAAGTTGCTGCTGGCTACTGGGTCACCAGGACAAGCATGTACGGAACCCACCATGGCTCAGAACAGTCTCCCCATCTTCTGCCTCCCCCTGGCCGAGGTTCACCCTTGGAAATTCCCTGCACTTCTGGGGGTATCAGCCAGTCTCTACGGAGAGCTCCTGGAGGGGCCCACCCTCTAGCACCCCACCTTAGCTGAGTCCTGGCATAATAGGACAAGCCAGGGCTTCTGTGGGAGGAGTTGAGTCAGGCGTGGGTGCCGACGCTGCTGAGCTCCAGGACAGCAGGAGCTATGGAAGCTGAGCTGCAGGCTCTGCCCCCGGGGGAATGAGGCGGCAGGAAGAGCAGCCTAGGGCCCAAGAGGCAAGCAGGCAAGCCATTCTGGGGAGATGCATAATCTGGGTCCCCTCCACCTGTCTGTGCGCAACCTATATTATATTTTTTTTATTACTGAAGATGGTTCTTAAATAGTATGTGCACCTTCATATACACATCAACATATAAATATGAAAAAGAAAACTCTGGAAAGTTATTATATCAAAATGTTAACAGTGGTTATCACCGGAGTATGAATATCTTTTATTTATTTTCCTTTTTGTTCATCTGCATTTTACACATGTAACGAAATAATAAACTGTTTGAAAAGAAAAAATAGGTCCTCACATAAAGAGATGTTGGGAATCACAGGCCTGAGCTTGTGAGTCATGAAGGAATCAGCATTTCTATATCCTCTTTCCAATTGTGACGTCATCCTTTTCTTTGCCTCTCCTCCCCATTTATAAACAAAAGGCTCCCGTACTTCATTAGGGGGACTTGCTCAGTGGCAGAGATGTGTTTTTGCAGTAAAAGACCTGAGTGTGAACTGCATATCTGCCAACTCTTGACCACATGATCTCAACAAATCCAGACCTCAGTTTCCTCATCTGTAAATTGGGGGTGATAAAGAACGAGCCCTGTAGAATTATTCTGAGCCAGGATCATAATCTACACCAATCTGGCCTGGAAGCAACAACGTACTGCCGACACATTAGATAGTATCTTAAAGTAGCAAGGAAGATCGGAAGTTTGAGATGCGGGAGAATACAGATTTGGGATATGGGAGGATTTTTAGATTCATAATCAGACTGAGGAGCAGTAAGAACAGATTTCCTTCCCCTGCCTTGATCCCAGGATGACGAGAACTGCCTAAGACCTCAGTTCTGATCACCTTCTGCCAAGAACTTCACCTGAACTCTTGCAACTCTGCCCACGGCTAGGCACCGAAAATATTCTTAAGGGTTCACCAAGGTTTAAGAAGGGCTTCAAAGGATGTGGTATATATATACAATGGAATATTATGCAGCCATCAAAAGGAATGAGATCTTGCCATTTGCAACGACGTGGATGGAAATGGAGGGTATTATGTTGAGCGAAATAAGTCAAACAGAGAAAGACATGTATCATATGACCTCACTGATATGAGGAATTCTTAATCGCAGGAAACAAACTGAGGGTTGCTGGAGTGGGGGGTGGGGTGGGAGGGATGGGCTGACTGGGTAATAGACACTGGGGAGGGTATGTGCTCTGGGAAGCGCTGTGAATTGTGCAAGACTGTTGAATCTCAGATCTGTACCTCTGAAACAAATAATGCAACATATGTTAAGAAAAAAAAAAAGTAGAAGAAGAAGGTAGCAGGAGGGGAAGAATGAAGCGGGGGAAATCGGAGGGGTAGGCGAACCATGAGAGACGATGGACTCTGAAAAACAAACAGGGTTATAGAGGGGAGGGGGGTGGGAGGATGGGTTAGCCTGGTGGTGGGTATTGAGGAGGGCACGTTCTGCATGGAGCACTGGGTGTTATGCACAAACAATGAATCATGGAACACTTCATCTAAAACTAATGATGTAATGTATGGGGATTAACATAAGAATAAAAAAAAAAAAAGAAGGGCTTCAAAGATTCACTGAATTCTGGAACTAGAAGGGGCTACAGCTTAAAATTTCACATTTTATAGATAAGAAGACCAGAGGTCAGCCATCTGCACAGCATGAAGTACCCAAGGTCACATATCTGTTTGTGGCAGAGCCGTCTTTTGTAATCATAAAATAAACAGCTTCCACCTGAGTGTTTGTAACGTGCTTGGCATGTACTACACAGCTGGCATAGTTGGTCTCATCTCTTTTTTTTTATTTTTTTAACTCTAACCCCACCCAACATGGGGCTCACGACCTCAAGCTCAAGAGGCATGCTCTACCAACTGAGCCAGCCAGGTGCCCCTCATTTTCATTTTTAAAACAACTCTACGACATGAACATCAATAACCTCTTTTCAGAGAGGGAAATGGAGACTCAGAAAGCTTCAGCAATTTGCCTGAGGTTGCACAACAGAGCTGACAAGAGGCCACCCAACCCCCTGTTCTTCACCCATTAGACTCCTCCTCCCACGAATCCGCAAGTCCCTGTCTAATGTGTTGCTAGGCCACCAGGGGCCTGGGAGATGTAATAACCACCTTCCACCTAGAATGCCCCACGTCTATGAGACCTTACCTCGTTTCCAGCATAAATCAGACCTGGGGCATCTAGAGGTGAGTAGTATGGAGAGAGTTGTTCATAGTCGGAGGAGTTCAGTGTTTTGTTTTTAAGAGTAACTCTTCTTTTCTCTTCTCCCAAGATCCAGCCAAGGGACAACAGCTGAATACTCATTTCTGGGCACATCAGTTTGGTTTCCTTCTGGTCTTCCCTGAATTTAATTTTAACAACTTTCCCCTCCTGCCTTTGGCTCTGGATAAAGTGACATTGCATATTTGCTTTTATTTTGATTTGGGAAATTTTGTGGCTGTTCTTTTGACAAAATAATAATAACAATAATAATAAAGTTTCATGTGTAACCAAAAGAGGGTTTTCTTTTTATGTGCGCACATGCCTCAGCAGTGAGCAAAATGGAGAATGTTATTTCAGAAACTTAAAATAAAACTAAAGCACATATGTTCTGTAAAAAGCGTTGTTTGACAAGATCAAGTTACCTCAGGAGAGAGAATTCATTTCACTAACCGTGCCTCTCTTGAACATCTGAATCTCCCCCATGACTCTGGCGGAGAAGGTGGGGGTGGGAGGGGTTAAACCCCACCCAGGTGCATCTGGGTAATTACCCTCTGGACACTTACCTAAAGAGCTGACACGGCAATGCTTAACCTTGGGCAGGCACAAGAGGGGTTAAGGGAACTGACACAGCTGGATTTGCATTTAAGAGAAATCCAGGGAACAGGCTTGAACGTCCGTCCGCAAGCTGTGTGAGATCCTTGGAAAGGTCACTCAAGGCACACATGAAATGTCTTTTACAAACACATGCACGCATGCACACACACACACACACAAATCCTGATAGCACATGTGCTCCTGAGATGAAACCATATGTTTCCAAAATGATCCTGGCTCTCTACAAAAGAGGACACAGGAGGAGTGATCACTCCTGCAATCAATACTAAAGAGGAGGTCTCAGGTTATCAGGACCTGTATCTACGGGGCTGAGCACATGTAGGAACAGGCAATTTACTCTGAAATGTGCATAGAGGTGGATGGATTTTCATCACCAGTTTGTTTTGGTTAGTGATCTAGAAAAAGGCCTGGAAGCAATCCCATTTGCCAAGATCTGTTCTTCTCCATATTACAAGGGTGTTGTATTTTACCTGTGTTTGGAAAAGATCTGCAGGAAAAGACAACAAGAATCCAGATTCTCAAAGGGCATTCTAAATGGGAACGTTTGATTACATTTGGCTAACTGATAATAACTATAATATTCTTTTACCTACATAGTCCCAATATTGTCAAATGCATTATTTTAATCTTAGTAACTTAAATAACAGTAGCTTGAGGAATTGCACTTCAAGTTATGGCAAAATTTGCTCATTTTTCTTGTGAGACCATTTGGCTGTACCTATAGTTTCTAAATCCAGTTCCTTTTTTCTAATTTTATTTATTTATTTATTTATTTATTTATTGGTGGGGAGATTAAGAATATTGTTCGATCCAATAATTCTTCTTTTTTCCTTTTTTCTAATTTTATTTTATTATTTTTTTTTAAAGATTTTATTTATTTATTTGAGACAGAGAGAATGAGAGAGACAGACAGCACATGAGAGGGGGGAGGGTCAGAGGGAGAAGCAGACCCCCCGCTGAGCAGGGAGCCCGATGTGGGACTCGATCCCGGGACTCCAGGATCATGACCTGAGCCAAAGGCAGTCGCTTAACCAACTGAGCCACCCAGGCGCCCCCTTTTTTCTAATTTTAAATTATACTGTCATCTTCACCCTCTTCCTCCCAAGTACAATTGAGGCCAAGCCAGGATATCAACATTAGGAGTTTTTCCACGATGTTGCAAATCAATTTTCATATACCTTTTGCCATAACCCAAATAACAAATCATAGACATCTTTCAACAGCTTTTTCTATTTTCAGCTTGACTAGTATTTTCATTTTTTTTTTTACTTTTAGATCTACCTCCCCTTTTATACACTATATGTCAATTAATATGAAATCATATACACTGTCTCATTACCATTAGCATTAGAAAGAAGATGATTAGATTTTCCATATAGAGAGGAATTTTTAAAATATCAAATATTCATGACTTCAAGAGCTTTATACACCCCATGCCCTACAACTATTCTCATTATCCATTCATTAAAAAAATGTGCTTTCTTCCTCTGGAACTCCTTGAAGTTAAGAAGACTCTGACTCTAACACAGGATTGCAATTCTTTTCACCTTTATTATCCATACTTCCCCAATCTTGGCCATAAAAGTCACGTACGTTTATTAAAGAAAATTTTGAAAATCTAGAAAGCCATAAAGAAGAATATTAAAGTAAATCATAATCTCACCACCTAATTTTAAAATATTAATACCTCGGTGCATTAAGGTCGATGGTGAGGCAGAGCATTTGAAAAAAGGTTTTCAACTTAAAAAATAACAATTTTTAAAGTTTCAAAATTTTAAATCCCTGAGTATGCATTTAAAACCAACAAAGAGTTTCTTTCTATAGGACTTGTAGAATCTAGCAGTTGGAAATGGTTTTAAAGACACCTAGATCAACCATACTCCTGGAACCCAGAGGTTAAGGATTTGTTGGTTGTGAATGGCACCATTCACTGGTGCTCCTGACCTGCCCTCTGCTCTTCTCTGTACCGCAACAGACTCTCCTCCACTGTTCTTTTGTCTCCAGAGACAAGGTGGCTGAGTGGGTGACATAAGATAGGGCCCAACAAGGGGAGGCTGAGGAGCTACAATAATCAGGGGCTAAGACAATGGGCTGCCATGAGATCCCAAGAGCTGGTTAAGGCCTCCACGAGCTGGTTAAAGGCCGTGTTGTAGTTTGCTCCTGCTCCCATAACAAAGTACCACAGACTGGGGGGCTGAAACAACAGAAACTTATTTTTTCACATTTCTGGAGGCTAAAAGCCTCGATCAAGGTGTCTAGATCAAGTTTCGTTCCTTCCAAGACCTCTTTCCTTGGCTTGCAGATGGCTGTCTTCTCTCTGTATCTTCAGTTGGTCCTTTCTCTGTGCATGTCTTTGTCCCAATCTCCTCTTCTTATAAGGACACCAGTCATATTGGCTTAGGAACCTCCCTAATGACCTCGTTTTAATTTAATTTCCTCTTCAAAGGTCCTACCTTCAAGTGTAGTCATATTAGGAGGTACTTGGGGTCAGGACTTCGAAATATGAATTTTGAGAGGGGACAAGAAGTCAGCCTATAACAGGCTGGTTTAAGTTTGCTGTTAGTCTAGGTAAATTTTAGGATTTGGGATTAAATGAACGGGAAGTCCGCACACAAGCTGGCAAAGGAAACAACTCCTAGGTCTGAGAAGCACAAGGCTGCCTTGTGTTCTTCTGAAATCTTAGATCCTGAGGAAAAGAGCAGGGGACTGTGAGTCAAAAGCATGACTATTGCCAACTCTAACTACTACCTGACTATGAACCTTTGGTAAGTCTCCTTACTTCCTTAGGCCTCAGTTTCCTCTTCTATGACATGTGATAGTGTCAGTTTAAAACAAATCGCTAGCCAATCTCTAAATTCTCTCTGAACCCCATAAAACAAGAAAAGCACACAACACTCAGGTTTAGCTTCCTGCACTATCCTATCATGCTCCTTCCCAAAGATTCACATTCTTCAGCTGGACATTCATCCCCTCTGCCAGGAGCTCCCCTGAATGGATGTCCCTCACCTTAGTCCCCTTCTCTGCCATCCAACTAGTCTACCAGCTATTCCCCTCCTCTCCTCTATCTATATCCAGAGAAAACCCTCCCTTCTCTGTCATATCACCCATTCTAAAGACTCTGCTCAAACGCAGCATCCTTCATAAGATCTTCCCTAAGCAGATGTGGGCTTTCCCTGCCTTGTTTAGGTGTGCCCCTCTTACAGTACATTTGTCATTCTCCCTAGCCCCACCATTATTTCATTTCTTAATACTATCCACACAGACCCTCAAGTGCAAAAGAGAGCTGTAGTATACGACCTTTTGCAAGTAGGAAAAATGAAAAAATATACATGTATCTGCACATTGGTACAAACAGCACAGGAAATCAAAAACTAATGAGATTGATTGGCTGCAGGGGTACGATAAGTCAGAAGGAAATGGAAGTGTTGGGAGGGTGGGAATGGGGTAGAAAGATGGTGAGGAGGGACGTTTCTTTGAGTATCCCTGTGTATATAGTTCTGACTTTTAAAACCACATTAATGTTTTACACATAAACACATAAGTAAATAAAGGCAATCAAGATGGGGGGGAACCTAAAATGGAATACAAACTAAACAAATGAACCCAATTAAAATATAAATGAATGAAGAGGGGGCTAGAAAAGGAAAAGTAATCTTGGCATCCCAACTCTGACTTCAAAGAACATACACTGTTGTCTGGATCTGGTTGGTAACTGGACCTGTGAAGATTTAATAAAGGAAAGGGGAGGAGGGTGCATTAAAAAAAAAAGTCAACTAACTTAGAGATTGGCTAGCGATTTGTTTTAAACTGACACTATCACATGTCATAGAAGAGGAAACTGAGGCCTAAGGAAGTAAGGAGACTTACCAAAGTTCATAGTCAGGTAGTGGTTAGTTCATTTATTTCATAGTTGATATGACAGAGATTGTTAGATTTCTACCCAATATCCAAGCTCCCTTTTCCCCTTTCATAACAGACCCTGATTTTATTGAGGGCAACAAGGTGCTACAGTGAACATCTTTTTCCAGCCTCCCCTTCAGCTGAGGGTGGTCACAGGACATGGTTTGACCAATGAGATGAACTTGGAAGTACAGAGGTAGAGGGTGTTTCTGAGCAAGCTCTTTAGAGGGAGCTGACTCCACCTGTGCCTACACTTTTGCCTGCCCCTTTCGTCCCATGAAGAACACGGACAGGAGGCAGGGGGTGAATCAGCCACCCTATGACCACAAGATGACAAGCATACACACAAGGATGATTGAAGGGACAGAAAAAAAGTGTATCTGGATCCCAAAAACACTGCAGAATAGAAATATCAGTTTTCTACTGCTTATCTTGCCTTTTCATTACCTGAGAAAATTAAATAATGTATTTCTCCACAACTTTTTAAGCCAGTAAAAGGTCTCTGTAACACACAGCTGAATACTGATTCTGACACAGCTGAGGCTCGTGACAGCAAGATTTAGAATCCACACCTCTTGACTCCCAGTTCAGGGGACTTCTAACTACACATGCTACTTACAAGTAATCCTTAAACTTCTGTTATATATCCAGCACTGCATAGAGATGGTCTTCCTATTTATTAAAGAGAAAAAGTCTATATTACTGCATACTCAAGTCTGATTAAACTGGGATTGGAGAGTTTCCCTGGCTCCTGTTGATTCTATTAATTCATATGCAACTCCATAAATTCCATTGAAAACTTTGCATATCACAAGTCTTCCTTCTTTTCCTTTCAACTAGGTAATAGAGAATGTAAGTTGAGGATAAGCTCGTCTCCTACATCTACAGACTCAGACTGCATATATTTAGAAAAGCCTTGAAGGCTGATCCTTGAAAGCATAACTTGACGATAGCATGGTCTGGATGTTTTAGCAACAAGACACCATGCCATAAAGAGGTCCTTACGTATTCCCACCTTCACACTTGTCTTCCTTCTCTGTACCTTACCTCAGCATTTAGAACACTGTGTTGCAATTCTTTGGTATTTATCTGTCATCCTCACTAGATTGCTAGCTTCTTGAGGGCAGGACGTTAGGCCTCGTATGTCCACTAGCTAGTATGCTAGCTCTTCATCTCAAGAGAACTATCTTCATTAATCAATGGATGGAGAAGTGTGTGTGATACTTACAGAAGGAATTATTCGGGACCTCAGAGAAGCAAACTACAGAATGAGAAAGATGAATTTTGTGCCCCTCAGAAAACAAAATTAATAAAAAGAGCTTTGACTCCAACGTCAGGAAAGTGTATTTTGGAGCTTTTTTGGAATTAAAAATTGTATTTGGAATCAGACTCTGTTCATTGATTTAAGAGAACATCTCACTAAAATAATTTAAAGACATCTTAGAATTTAAAAAGTGGAGTAATTTTTACGGAGTCCACTTGGCTAGCGAGAAACTGCACGCGCATCCAAGAGTGCCGCCTGCCCGTCGGCACACTGCTGTTCCCTTCTCTATTACAGCTACCAACCCGGGATACTGGCTTTGGAACGGAGTGACATCAGGGTCAGTGGGAGCCAGCCAACAAGATCCGAGGCCAAAGGCAAAGCAGCTGTGTTACAACTTCTGCAGACCCGTAGGCAATCCTTGCTGGAATCAAGGCATACAACGGCAAGTGCGTAACTCACACGTCAGTCGTGCGTGGCCATTGTTCCCCAAACCAGGAGGAGCCTTTGCTCCTTCGTCAAGCCAGGCTTCTCAACACCCCCTCACCTGGTTTGATATTGAAAACCAAGAGTAACAGTTTATGGTTTTAGCAATTTTATAGCAGTATCAAAACTGCTTTCTTTAATCCTACATGTAGAAATTAGAAGGATTTTGTAAAATCCAAGCAAACAGAAGAAAATATGTATACAGAGGACAAAAAACAAACAATTCCCTTCCTCCTCTCGGTGGTAAGTTCACTGTTAGACCCCGGTCATGCAAGTGCAACTTGGTTTCCCGGTGCCAACGTGACCCATATCTGTGAGGGCCCTTTAGGACTCACGACTCCATCCTTGACAGAAGGATCGCAGCATTGTCAGAAGGGGGCTTGGGTTGAAGGCGCTCAACAATCTGGACTGATGCCAAGCACCATGAACATGAACCTGAGCCCTTCCGGGCCTCAGTTCCCTCATCTGTAAAACAGGCATATTCATATCACCTTTGAAGAACTGCTGCAGACCTGGTGTGCAAGCGCTTGGTAAAATGTACGGCAAATGTGGGAGGCACCAAGGGGGAAAGTCGTTAAAGGCACAGAAGGACACAAATGGCAATGATTCCAGGGTGTGTGGATGGCAAGGCTGCCACTAACAGCGCTGGGTTTGTGGTTGGGCACTCTGCGAGGCGTCTGAGCACCACATACCCAGGCCTGTGTGTGAAGCTGCCATCAATCGAATCACCGAACAACTTCTGAATGTGCATCTTGTGGAGAAACGCAACAAGCCAGAAGCGAGAGAGGCTGATTAGAGAAACAAAGGAAACACAGGATTCTCAGGCCCTCGGAGGGCACCAGGTCCACACCCCAGACCTGCCCATAGCAGCCTGACCTGGGGAAAAGTGTGCTGGAAGGAGCAGATCACGTGTGACTGAGTGCTGGCCCCTCCTGGTGCTTCTCCGTGGGTGGCAGGGGTACTTTATGTACCGTTTCCATAGAGAAGCACAAACCTTCCGGGAGATTTATGAACTTAATTTCTCCATCAGAGGACAGGGAGATATTTTTGTCCTGTATTAGGGTGGGCAGATCACAAAGTCACAGGAGTTAGGCAGAGGGACCAGGAAGGGCTGAAACCCAAGTGAAAGACTGCTCTGGGAAGCCTTCCCTGGCCTCCTCACAGGGGAAACCCTCCTCTTTATGAGGACCCACAAAACTTACCTCTCAGGAACCTCCTGTGTTCTCTCTCTCTCTTTCTCCTCCCCCCCTCCTTCTCTCCCTCTCACAGTTTCTGTCTCCCTCCTTCTCCCACTCACTCCAGCACCATCTCCCTCTCCTTCCTCTCTCATTCAGTCCCTCCTTTCTTCTCTCTCCTTCTTTCTGTCCGTCCTTCCTTCCCTTCCTTCCTTTCCTTCATGGCTTCCTTCTTCCTCCCCTCTTTCTCTCTTCTCTACCTTTGTCTTTCTCTTTTCTTTTTTTCTTTTTTGAAATTTTATTGAGGGGCACCTGGGTGGTTAAGTGTCCGACTCTTGGTTTCATCTCAGGTCATGATTTCAGAGTCCTGGGATCAAGCCCCGCATCAGGCTCCGCACTCAGTGGGGAGTCTGCTTGAGATTCTCTCTCTCCCTCTCCCACTGCCTGCTGCCCCTCTGCCCCCCTCTCTAAAATGAATAAATAAAATCTTTTTTATTTATGTTTTTATTTTTTATTATGTTCAATTAGCCAACATATAGTACATCATTAGTTTTTGATGTAGTGTTCAATGGTTCATTAGTTGCATATAATACCCAGTGCTCACCAAAAATATATAAAAAAAAAAAGATTGTAAAAGATCCAAAAATAAAATAAATAAAATAAAAATAAAAATAAAATAAATAAAATTTTTAAAAGAATACCTTCCATATAGCACAAGTTGCCATATTTGGCATACCTTTACTGTAGCGAACAGTTTCTTATTCTTCTATTCTTTCCCCTTTTTTATTCTTTCAACAACAACAACAAAAATTAGGCATCTATTATGGTGCTAGGTACACAACAGAAAAACTATTTCTTTATTTCAACTCAGAAAACATTTACTGAACTGTTAGAATATGCCAAGAACTGTGAATATTTGAATATTTGAATATTTGAATTTGCCCCCAAGGAGCTCACAGGTTGTGGGCGACCCACATGTGAACAAAAAATAAATGGCATTTGGTCTACGAGGCAGTCATGGCCAGCAGCCCGAAGAGTCATGTGACTCTTTCAAAATGGAAACTTACTTCTGGGAAGTAGCCAGCAAGGATCTACATGTCTTGGGGTGCCTGGGTGGCTCAGGTGTTAAGCGTCTGCCTTCAGCTCAGGTCATGATCCCAGCATCCTGGGATCGAGCCCTGTATCGGGCTCCCTGCTCAGCGGGAAGCCTGCTTCTCCCTCTCCCACTCCCCCTGCTTGTGTTCCCTCTCTCCCTGTGTCTTTCTCTGTCAAATAAATAAAATCTTTAAAAAAAAAAAAAATCTGGGGCGCCTGGGTGGCTCAGTTGGTTAAGCGACTGCCTTCGGCTCAGGTCATGATCCTGGAGTCCCGGGATGGAGTCCCGGGATCGAGTCCCGCATCGAGTCCCGGGATCGAGTCCCGCATCGAGTCCCGCATCGGGCTCCCTGCTCGGCGGGGAGTCTGCTTCTCCCTCTCCCGCTCCCCCCCTCTTGTGCTCTCTCTCTCTCTCACTCTCTCTCTCAAATAAATAAATAAAATCTTTAAAAAAAAAAAATTTTATAAAAAAAAAAATCTACATGTCTTGCCCCAATCCCACCCCAGCTGTCTGAATGTGGTCAGATAACAAAGTGAGCTCTGGCCAAAAACACCCTCTTTGTAACGTTCCACATTCTCCCTCTCCCCTATCTGGAGACTGACATTAAGATGACCACAGAAGCCACAGGTTAAGGATGGCAGAATCCACATCAGCCTGTGTCCCTGAATGTGTGGAGCAGAGTCACCTAATCAACTGCAAATTGGTCTAAGAGCAAGAAATAAAATTTTATTGTATTAAGCCCCTGGGTTTTCAAGGATTATCAGTTATGACAGCTGTGTATTATCTTAACAAATATATCGGGGCACCTGGGTGGCTCAGTCGGTTAAGCGTCTGCCTTCGGCTCAGGTCATGATCCCAGGGTCCTGCGATCAAGCCCCGCATTGGGCTCCCTGCTCAGCGGGAAGCCTGCTTCTCCCTCTCCTACTCCCCCTGCTTGTGTTCCCTCTCTTGCTGTGTCTCTGTCAAATAAATAAATAAAATCTTAAAAAAAAAAAAACAAATATAATGTGATAGTTCATTTGACAAATATTTTTAAATATTACATTATATATTATATACCAGATACTATTCTAAGGATATATATCAGTGAACAAAAGAGACAAAGATCTCTACCCTCCTGGAGCTAAAATTCTATTGGATACCTAGCACCATAATAGATGCTCAAAAAATATTTATTAAAGGTGTAACTCCAAGACTCACTGAGCTTACACTTTAGAAAAAAGAGTGGGGGAACTGAAGAATAAGTAAACAAACCAAAAAACTGATTAAAAATAGTGAGTGACTTAATCTAGAGTAAGAACACTTTCAGAATGTAGCCTGAATTTCACCAAGTACACAAGCCTCTCTAGAAAAGCCTCTCTCCCCCTTTGCCCTGCCCTCTGCCCCTAAGCCCCAGATAGAGAGTTGTCTCATGGCAGAGACTCTCTCATTTGTGTGGATATCGTCAAGACCTGAACAATGTCAAGCATGTCATAAGCACTCAATAAATGTTGAATAAAACCTGGTCTTATGCTTTAAGATTTATATGTTATGCATATCCTTTTATTTTATCAAAAGATATCTTACATTTTTTTAAATAGTACAAAATCAATTTAAACTATTAAAACAATAGGCTTGCCAGAGAGAGCAGCTCTACCCAGGGGATGAGTTAAGCAGCATCACAGATGGACACATGAAAGGTCCAAAGGGCAGAACCAATAGTGAGTTCAGAGAAAGGCAAAATCCTGAGAGCTGAAGTAGCCAGGAAAATTTTACAGAAAATACCATTAACGATAACGGCTCGCCTATTTATGACATTGTAGAGCTTACAAAGCATTCTCACACATATTACTTCATTTGACACATTTAATAGCTCTCTGGAGTAGTTATTATTAACCTCAAAGAGATTAAGGGATTTGCCTAAGCTCAACAGCTATTAATTGGGAGTCAGAATTCGAACTCTCATCCTTTTTTCTGTATCTGGAATAAGGTTCCCAGGTGAGGTGGGAATATGCAAGGCATACTTAAGGGGCTTTGCTCCCTGGAGCAGAGGGTTAAATGTGTTCACACAACACTCAACATTTCCAGGGACTGACTCACTTCTCATAGAGAGATCACACTCAGGCTGTCTCATAAAGGAACTATGAACTAGTCAGTTTTTCCCCAGTGTCCTGCCAATCAGTTTTGGTGCTTCACCAACATCATCATCCTATGCTGCTTACATTATTAGGAAACAGAATCCACCCCACTGGTTAGATGAGGAAGGAACACATAAGTTTAACAAGTCAATTTAAAATGAAGGGGAAGAGGCGTCTCGGTGGCTCAGTCGGTTAAGTGTCTGCCTTCGGCTCAGGTCATGCTCCCAGGGTCCTGGGATTGAGGCCCGCATCGGGCTCCCTGCTCAGCGGAGAGCCTGCTTCTCCCCCTCCCTCTGCCTGCTGCCTACTTGTGCTATCTCTCTATTAAATAAATAAAATCTTTAAAAAACAAATAAAAATTTTAAAAAAATAAAATGAAGGGGAAGCGGGAGAAAGCATTCTTTAGTGCCCATCAAGTGTTAAGGAAAAATTTCAGAGTAAAGGAGGGGCCTAGTATACATTGGAGGTTTCAGATAGCACGAAGTTCAAGTTATTGAAGAGAAAATTATACAATATTAGAGGGTTCATGCTTGTATTTCCAGAAATGCCACCACAATCCAAGCAAAGCCCTGGTGATCCAGGTGCCAAAGACCTCACATAAAAATTCCACCTGCTATCAAAATGACTTCACATGTGTTGTTTATTTGTTATGTTTCTTTTAATAATATGGTAGAAGTTATTGAGTGAATGTGACACAGTATGAAGCCTGTTTAAGAGGAGGCACACTGTGAATAAAGACTTCAAAAATTCAATCCATCTAGTACACTGTAGATGGAAGCATGCATCATGCATCATGTAGGAGGTTGGATACCATGACCTCTCAGTCCATCTAGTGACCTTGTGATCATCTGTACTGAACAGAGACCATCCAGGACCCAGAGGATGCCATCTCTAATACATGTCTGGGTATTACTTTCTGAGCAGAAAACACACCCAGTATCAAAGAAAATTAAAAAGGTAAAAGAGAAAGAAAAACATATCTAGAATCAAGATGAAGAGAATAAAAGTTCTAAAAACTTTCCAACAGTGTTCAAAAGAACAAGTGTATTTACTAGCTGATGACATGCTCAGGACCAGCAATTTCAACTCTCTTGAGTTTTGGACCGCTTATGGCAAAATAAGAGAGAGAAGACACTGACA
The DNA here is from genome assembly GCF_011800145.1 of Mirounga leonina. NCBI lineage: Eukaryota > Metazoa > Chordata > Mammalia > Carnivora > Phocidae > Mirounga > Mirounga leonina. Next base: position 42,671,756 of record NW_023270447.1, read on the forward strand.
GAACACCTCAAAGTGTTCTGTCAGCTCAAATAGTCTGTGATTCAGTGACTTCAAGAAGATGCTAACGGTGCACTGGCTGCCTTATCAAGATGAGTGGATATCAGTTCTCGATCGTCACTCTTTCTATCTGGGAGCCTCCACATGCCAGAATCTCAGGCCGACTCCATCCTGCCTCAACTTCAAACTCCAACGTGACAAACAGAGGTGGTCCTCTTCCTCATTTCTAATCATCTTTTTAAGGAGATGGAGATACAGGGCTTATTTTCTTGAGTGGGTGGTGCGTAATCAGCCTTTACCCAAAGTTTCTAGTTCAGAAATGTAGCTAACTTTACAAGACGATATCCCACTACCAAACCAGAAACAACTAAGAAAAATGTGGATAACTCTTATTTGAGTTTCCAAATCCAAGTAATAGGCCTATGTCCAAAGAAGAACATGAACATATTGCAAGAATGCAACACTCTGTTAACTCTGCCCAAGGCTCTTCATCAGCCAACCACCACGGTGTTGGTTGCTATCTCTACCTTCAGGGATTATGACATTTTATCTAAAATGCTTTATAACTTTCCCACAACTCCGGTCAAATCATATATTTACATAAAATACAATCATGCCATGAGACTTTTCAGTGTTATGTGTCCTCCAAACATGTTTTATAAAAGGTATTCGAAGCTGACTTAAATAATGTGACCTAAAAGCTCCTGTAATTCATGTCCAAGAATTCTCTGGACCAAGGGAAAATAAGTACTGTAGGATTTCCCACACTCCCATCAAAGATTTGAAGGACCTCAGTCTACTTGGCAAAATAAAGAAAATACATTTAAGATGTAATGACTCTTGCCAGAGAAAGGGTTTTGACCTTCTGGCCAAGCAGATTCCAACCTAGTGGCCAAATCAAATGAAAACCAGCTTTTATTCTACAATTTGTAGAATATTTGTAACTACCATTTCCGTCCTTCCCACTTTGCCAACTCATAGTCCATTGCCCTGAAGGAGGGATTATGCAGAGGGCAGTGGTTTCTGTGTATAAACAATGAAGAATCAGATCCTCTTTGTGCCTCCTTCTTTTTTTTTTTTTCTTTAACCCACGTAATCCAGAAATCTCCCCTGTGCTCTTGAGGCCCAATCCTGAGCATGCTAGGAATAAACATCAGGTTCACAAAAAACAATCACACTAATGTAAAACATATGTGATGTGTGAAGGGGTGAGAGGCTATATGTATATGAATGAATGAATGAATGAATGAATGAATGAATGAGATCGGTTACTGCAGAGAGCAACACAATGACATCTACCGTCACCATCAAACTGCTTTGTCTTATATTATAAACTTGTAGAACACACCAGCCGACCCAGTTGGGATAGCACCACCCAAAGATTACCAATACTTCTGATGTCATTAACTGAGTGAAAAGATTGCTATTTCCCTCCTATCCCAGAAATGTTGAAGCCTATAAATCTAGCAAAGAAGACCAAAAAAAAAAAAAAAAAAAGTCTATATTCAGTCAGTAAAAAACAAAACAAAGACACCCACCAAACCCAAAAACTCTTGTCTAGACATCATGGACATATATTTGAAATAAAATTGTCAAAAATCAGCCTCTTTTCTACTCAACCTGACTTAGAAGCAGTCACAAGTGAGTAATTATCCTCAAGGATAAATTTAATGCATGCTTTTTTCCCTTCTCTCAGCACCATCTTTATGGGTAAGCATAAACTTGAGAAATCTCCATCTCAGGGCAGCAGAATTTGAGAAATAAGGCCCAGAGCTGGGAACTCTGAGCCGCAAGCCCCCCTGTGACATCACTTTGGTAGCAGGAAGTACCGCAGAAGTCTGAGGTTTCACGCCTCACTGCCCTCGCCACACAAAATCCTCCCAATGACACTGTGCCCAGATGATGTTTGCTGCCTACACGCAGTCCATCGCTCCTCAAAGAAACACTCTTTCTGCGCCCACCATGTCCACTGCTGTTGAGGCAGGGAACTCGTACCCTCTGTGGCTGATGCCATAAAAAGGAATTCATCTCGAAATACACGGCGCCGCTTTTTGCTTTCTTCTGCCAGTTGGTCCTTGGCAAAGGTACCTGATAAACCCCAACACATCCCGTTGCATAGCACCTGGGTGGAGAGGCGAGGATGGAGAGGGACTGTCCCTTTGGGAAACCAGACTTGCCACAAAGCTACTCTTTGTGCCTGCAGCTAGCGGTGCCCCTGCCATACCCTCAGCCACCCCCATCGCCCTTTCTGGTTCTGTTCCTAGGAATCACAGGCTGCCTAACTGGAAGGGCCTCAAGGCCTACTCTCTCCATTGTGCCCATGAGAAAACAAACGTTTAGAGAAATCTGGCAACTTGTCCAAGCTCACGGGGCTCATTAGCGGGGCAGAGCTAGGCCAAGCCCAGGACTGCTGGTTCTAGTCCAGTAGAGACTTGCACGAGCACGGGTTTTATAGTAAGAAGAAGAATGCCGGGTTTCAGCCCTAGCTGCTTGTTTGTTGGTGACGCTAGGGAAAAAACATCCCCTTATCTCCGCTTTGTCAGGCTTTCCAGTCTGCAAAATAGATAATAAACACCAGTACAACTCAATAAGTACATGTTCAACTCCAATAATACACTTGAAGGTGCTTCTCGAAAGGTAAAATGTTACAGCTTTTGGAACAAATCATTCTTCATAAATCACACCAACTTTATTCCATTTGTTTCAAGACCCGTTAGGCCTCTGGGTCAAATGGGTTCTTACTCATCTTTTCAGGTTCAACCTGCTATCAATCCCCTCCAGCACCTCCCCTGCCCACCCAGATGTAGTGAGGGGCACAGGTGCCTCTGCATGCATCTGTCTTGCCCTATATTATGATGATCTTTTGTGCCGTTTCCTCCATTTTATTGTGAGACTCTCAAGAAAATGGACTAGGTCTTAATCTTCTTTGCATTTTGAGCACCTAGCACAGTTCTTGGCCCCAAAAAGTAAACTCAATTATTATTTTTTAAAATAAGAACAAAATCACTAAAGGGCCAGGTGACTCAAGACAAACTGAAGGTGACCACACCTTCTTCCTTTGACTTGCAAATCCTAGAATGAAACTCCTAGGCAACCACTCACCCCTACAAGTCTTCCTATGAGGTGCATCTCCAGGTGACCCACTTTAGGGTCCTCCCACAAAGGACTCTACTACCACTCTCCTGTCACTATCACTGGGCTAGTAATAATCTTTTCAAGGTATTTTCACATATATTACTCTCTGACAGCCTCTAGGGTGTTCCTAACTCACCACACACACACACACACACACACACACACACACACACACGAAAAGAACTATTTTTAACAGAGCCTGCATGATGCAAAAAAAAATGGAAATCTTCATGTTATAAATGAGCACAGGAGAAGTTCCCACTAAACCAGAACTCGTGACTGCTGCAAATCTGAAGAACATTGAGATAATCAGCATTGTAGTGGGTTTGATTAACAGGAAGCAGTGTGACATTCCAGGCTTCCATATCTGACTCATGGTGGGGTCTGACCCCATACGAGGGGTCCTAGAGGTGTCTGTCCCCAAAGGTCATGATGAGCACTAAGCAGAAAATGTAGTTTTAAAATATCAGTCATGGTGATGAGAATAATAATAAATGCTGCCATCTTTCAAGCTTTTTACTATATACCGTCTCTTTTGGAGGAAATGATACAGCATTTGCATTTGGAATAGTAGAAATACAGCACTCTGGTTGCTGAAACTATAGAAGGTAGAGAGACATTGTCAGTTAGAACCCAGACAACTTGTTCCCAAATGGACCATGCTGTCTCTCAATTTGTGTCTTTGTTAATGATTCCTCCGCCTGGAATTCCTCCACCATCATTCTAACCCTCCATTTTCCTTCCCTTGCTTCTTTTTAGCAAACCCCCCCTCATCACCTCTGGGAAATCTTTCAGTACCTCCTACCTGAAATAAAGTACACTTTCCCCTATGATTTATAATAAATCAAAAATTGCCTTGGGTTGTAGCCATCATTCTCTGTTAGAATCTCCCATTCAACTGTGAGCTTCCTGAGGGTAGGAAATTTATCTTTTTTCATCTTTTTATCCCCAGTATATATGAAGGAATTTTATACCTATTACTTCTAGCACAGAGTAGGTTTAAATAAATGTTAAATGAACAAATGAGTGGAATAGATAAAGAGTTCCCTTAACATAAGTAGGACAAATTGGCAAATTAATAAAAAGAAATTGGTGAACAGGACTAGGAAAGTGACATTTTCCTATTTCCGTAAGATATTCCAAGATCTTCAAAAAAAAAAAAAGAGCTTGAGAAGTATGTGTAACTTTTATTATTTGCTTGGTATGGACATTAAAAAGTGGATAAATGTTTACCTTTTTAATGGGCCAGTTAGAGACCATGTAATCTCCCTGAGTTCTTTCCCTAAAATGAAATTCCCTTAAGTAGGTCATGACAGGGAGATTTATCTCAGTGGTCAGGTCCTCTTGCAGTAGAACCAACTATAAAAATGTCCTTTTCTGGATGTGGTAAGCCAGGGTGGCTTGGGATGGTCTGTGAAAACACCATCAACACACCAACTCCTTAAAATCTTAAACATGACTAGACTTTCACATGGTTTATTAGTGTCCTCCATGGATCTCAAAAGAGTTTAAAATGGGATCTAATACCACACTTACCCTACAAGAGGAAAGCAAAACCTTCTTCTCAGGGTCGCTTCATTCACACACAATTAGAATACCACTGGTGTACTCCAATATCTGAACATTTATTTAAAAATCAACTACAAACACCAATAGAGTGCTACAGAAAGATATACGCAGAAATCTTTTAAATATTGAACTCCCATAGTACCTTTTAAATAAAACTGAATTTGGAAATCTTTGGTTTATGCCAAGCTCTTCAGGGACATACTAACTCTATAAAGGTAGGTACCTATGAGAAAACAGCAATCTGAGGCACCCTCAGGAACATGCTAGGATACTCAAGGCCAGGTTTGCAGGCACTTTGTTCTTTCTTCAGGCTTCCCTGCATTGGGCCTTCTGGAAAGCACACAGGCAATGCAGTCAACCAGATCAGTGTTCAAATTCCAACTTACTTGCTTCCTAGATACATAAGTTGGGAACTCATGGAACCTCTCTGAGCATCCATTTCTCATCAGGAAAATGGAGTTAGTAATGCATATGGTAGCTAGTCTCCAAGGTGGCCCCAATGATCCTCATCTCCTGGTTTTCACACCCTTGTGTAGTACCCACCCACCTTTTACTGTATAACCAGGTCTACCTCTATGATCAATGTTGTACAACAGAAGCGATGGTATGTCACTTCTGAGAATAGGTTATAAAAGACTATGACTTCCATGTTGGGCATTTTCTCTCATCGCTCACTCTGGGAGAAGCCATGTTGCGAGCCACCATATGCAGATGTCCACATGTAACTAAGTGAACCTGGAAACAGAACTTCCAGCACTGTCAAGGCTTCAGGGGTTGCAGACTCAGCCAACAGCTTAACGGCAATCTCATGAACCACTGAGCTAAGCCGCTCACAAATTCCTGATCCTCAGAAACTGTGTGAGATAATAAAAGTTTGTTGTTTCAACTGCTAAATTTTGGGGTCATGTTATGTTATATGTTGTGCAGTGATAGGTAACTAATACAACGTCTATTGAGCAGAGTTACACAGAGTTACTCTGAGGATCAGAAATAATATATGGGGGCACCTGGGTGGCTCAGTCGTTAAGCGCCTGCCTTCGGCTCAGGTCATGATCCCAGGGTCCTGGGATCGAGCCCCGCATCGGGCTCCCTGCTCTGCAGGAGGCCTGCTTCTCCCTCTCCCACTCCCCCTGCTTGTGTTCCCTCTCTCGCTGTGTCTCTCTCTGTCAAATAAATAAAATCTTAAAAAAAAAAAAAAAAAAGAAATAATATATGTCAAATGCTGAGCATATTCCACTCAAATGGTAGCTATGAAAATTAAAATTATGCTATTAATAATCATATCTCAATTATTGTTTTATTCTTAATGATGCTATATTATAAAATAATAACAAATATAATTTTATGATAGATTCATCACAACGCTTTTCTACTGGGAAAGAAGCTAGCAGAATGGTCATCAATCTTAATGACAGATTTTTTTTTCATATTTCCTGTTGTTAGCTCAAGGCTTAATTTTAGCACCAATAGTTCTAATTGGCAGATACCCAATGACATCAAGCATCCTGAGGCACTATAGAATTTTTCTATGTAAATATTTAAAAGGCAGTGGGGAAATAAAGGAAGATTATACTCTAACCAACAGATACTACCTTTAAAATAATAATGAGCTCTGCTTAGCTCTTACATCAGTTAATGAGAGTCTTCCATGCATAGATCTGTTCCAGGTTAAAGCCCTGGACACAGAGGCTCCTGACTTTGAATTATGACTAACCACTCTAGGGCCTTAAGCAAATTAGTTCACCTCTTTGAGCTTCAGTTTTGCCATGTGTAAAATAGGAAAACTGGTACTTAATTAAGGGTGTTGTTTTGGGGACTAAAGAAATAATGGAGTGAAGTGTTTAGAAGAATGACCGGCACATAGTAAGTGGTCAATAATTGTGTGCTGTTTTTCTTCCCATGTTCTGCTGTGTGGTAGGAATTATTATCATTATACTCATTAAGGCCCAGCATGTCAAAGGATTTGCTCAAGGTAAAGAGGAAAAGCTGCCCTTAACTCCAGCGTTCTGATGTTTGAAGGCACAGCCTTGGATAAAATGTAACTCTTCCTGGATTTACACAAGTTGCAGGGAATACGTGTTTTTCAAAATGGCACTGTGTACAGTCTATGGTGATAGACATCAGAAAGTGATTGCCTGGGTCAGGTGGAAGGAGTAGGGACGGGAGATAGGATTAACTGGGAAAACGAGCACAAGGGAACTTTCTGGAATGATGAAAACATTCTGTAATTTGCTTTAGGTAGTGGTTTCACAAGTGGTCACAACTGTTAAAACAGATGGAACTGAACACTTAAAACCTGTCTACATTAATTACGCCTCAATAAAAATGATGAAAAAATAAACATGAAAACAAAAAAACAAAAAAAAATTACTGTACATATTCAAAGCTTCAGTCCCGTCATGACCTCAAGCCCACTCTCTTCTTCCTCCCTCCATGTATTCTTCATGAAAGAAAAGATAGGAACTCAAGAGTGGACAGACATAGCATGCCACCCCTACCTCCCCAAAAATCCCTAAACCAAGCAGGAAACAATAGGGCAAAGGAAGGTGAGCTCCTCAATGGGCCCTCAGACAAACTCCTCTCTCTCCCTCAGAGGTGGTCTTGTGCCCAGTCTCCAGGGACATGCTAGAGACAGAAGGCCTCAGTCTCCTGGACTGCCAATCTAGCCCCTCAAACAAACAGGAAATTCATTTGGGAGGAGGAGGGAGCGTGGAAGGGTCAGGATCCTTCCATCCTTCTTTAAACAGAGTAGAAAAACATCATACATCCAGCTAACTCTAATAATTCAAAGTTGCTCAAACTTCAACTCCGGCTCCCATCCCACTTGATTGGTGGTAACACAGCAGGGCTTAGGGGTAGCTCAGGATTCCAGATTTCGGCTGGATCTGTGCTAGTGTGGAGGTGAGTGGTTGAGTATGTGGGGGGGGGGTTCCTAATATTTGAGATAAAAGTCTTTTTTGGAGAAGAAAGAAATATGAACCTTAGAAGGAAAACATTTCCCTTCTCTAAATGTAAGAGAAAATGGTGCAGCAGCTGGCTTTCAACAGAAGACTCAGAGACCTCTCTACCGTCCAGGTTCATGTGTGCCGTGTGTGGAGATTCGGTGGTCTGCTAGGTTTACTCACCAGCTACGTGACTCATTCTTGTCAAACCCTTGCCTCAGGAGAATTACAAATTACTGTGTGTCTTAGACCCTCCCAGATTCTTAGCATGAAGTGAAAACAATATGTATAAAATCCATAATGCCAAGGCCCAAGAGCTAGATGTAAAGCCCTGGACACAGAGGCTCCCGAGGGTGTTGTTTTGAGGACTAGCAGGAACCCCAGAAACCATTCACCTCAACCACCTCATTTTCCAAAAGAAAGTGTACCTATCCCATAAAGAGATGTGCTTTCTAACACACAAGATGGTTCACACCCAGAGGGATCAAGTCTGCTTTTGCACTGATTATATACCCGTGAGCATCACCGGGCATCTATTCCGGGGAGGAAAATGTTTTCAGGTGGCAAACAAACAGGCTGGAGATGCTAAAGAAAGAGACAAGGAGAGGGAACTGGGATCTCTCCAAGATGACAGCCCTCTGTTACATGACAACACCCTAAAATGCTGCTTTCTCTCCTCTTTTCCCCACTGCTCTCGGTAGCCCCTCTCCAGGGCATAGTATCTGTGGGCACATTTGTCTTCACTTCTGGAAAGAAACTCCTTCAAAGCAAGAGTCATGCCCAGAACCATTACTGGTCCCCCAAAGCCCCAGACACTGCCGATACCTGCTGTCGATCAACTGAATAATGCTCACCCCCTCCATGGCCCAATTTAGACAAAGCCATGAAAGGAAAAATCCCAGCCTTCAGAATTTCTTCTCCTCCAAATCCCTTCTTGTCTGCTGCCTCCACGTGGTACCTGGCACTTCCAACCCAGGTGCCTGGCTCCCCTTCTGAGGAGAGTCAAAACCACCATCTCCCATTAACAACGATGCTACCATTTCTGGATCTTGGGTCATCACTAAAACAAGAGGTCTAGGGGCGCCTGGGTGGCTCAGTTGTTAAGCATCTGCCTTCGGCTCAGGTCATGATCCCAGGGTCCTGAATCGAGCCCCGCATCGGGCTCCCCGCTCAGCGGGAAGCCTGCTTCTCCCTCTCCCACTCCCCTGGCTTGTGTTCCCTCTCTCGCTGTGTCTCTCTCTCAAATAAAGAAATAAAATCTTGGGCGCCTGGGTGGCTCAGTTGGTTAGGCGACTGCCTTCGGCTCAGGTCATGATCCTGGAGTCCCGGGATCGAGTCCCGCATCGGGCTCCCTGCTCGGCGGGGAGTCTGCTTCTCCCTCTGACCCTCCTCCCTCTCATGCTCTCTGTCTCTCATTCTCTCTCTCTCAAATAAATAAATAAAATCTTAAAAAAAAAAAAAAAAGAGGTCTGTCCCACTCCTCAGCACGCTATTTGAATACAGCTTTTTGCCAACCATCGTCATCATCATCATATGGGTTTTACTCTATTCTACCACACTTTTAAAATGTTTTAAAAGTATTAACTCATTGAACTCTTGCAATAACCCTAGGAGTTAAATATTATTAATTTTCCCACTTTCCAGGGTGGAAAACTGAGGCAATTAAGCAACTTGCCCAAGGTTAGTCACTGGGTAAGTGGCAGAGCTTGGTTTCCAGTGCAGGTAGTCTGGCTTGAGAGCCCACTTCATGATCACTACCATGCTATAGTATCTCTCCAGATTACCTTTGTGCCTTTTCCTTCCCTCTCTCCAAAAGTCAGTGAGGCACTTCCCCCTCCAAGTTCCCATATTTGTCAGCACTTTCCACACTGAGTAAAAACTGTCTTTGTAAATGCCTATCTTCTTTCCTGGACTACAAGTTGCCTGTGGAGACAGACTTTATTCATCTCTGTCACAGTTCAATAAATATTTGCTGAATCTGAATAAATAAATAAATAAATAAATAAATAAATAAATAAATGAGTATGTCCATTTTGAAAGGGGCAATGCTTTAACCACAGAGAGAATAAAGATCCCTGGATTAGAAATAAACCCAAGCATATACAGTCAATTAATATTTGACAAGGGGGCCAAGAATACTTAATGTAGAAAAGCCAGTTTTTTCAATATATGATGCTGGGAAATTCAGATACTCACATGTAAAAGAATAAAACTAGACCCCTATCTTATGCCACTCACAAAAAGTAACTCGGGCGCCTGGGTGGCTCAGTTGGTTAAAGCAACTGCCTTCGGCTCAGGTCAGGATCCTGGAGTCCCGGGATCGAGTCCCGCATCGGGCTCCCTGCTCAGCGAGGAGCCTGCTTCCCCCTCTGACCCTCCCCCCTCTCATGTACTCTCTCTCATTCTCGCTCTCTCAAATAAATAAATAAATCTTAAAAAAAAAAAAAAAAAAAAAAAAGAAAAAGAGATCAGATTTGTGGTTACCAGAGGCAGGAGGTGAGGGGAGGAGAAACTGGAGGAAGTTGGTCAAAAGGGGAAAACTTTCATTTATAAGATAAATAAGCACTAGGGATATAACATACAACGTGATGACTATAGTTACCACAGCTGTACAATATACAAGAAAGTTAAGAGAGTAAATCCTAAAAGTTCTTATCACAAGGAGTATTGTTTTTCTTCTTTTTGCTTTTTCTCTTTATTATATCTTTATGAGGTGATGGATGTTAATTAAACTCTTTGTCATAACCATTCCACAATATATATAAATCAAACCATCATGCTATATACCTTAAATTCATGCAGTGATGTGTATCAATTATATCTCAATAAAACTGGGAAAATATGTAAATAATTGAAATAGTGGGGCGGGGGGGGAGACATTTTAACGTTAAAAAAGGAAAAGATCCCTGGACTGTGAGTCAAGAGGCCAAGGTCTCAGATCCCATCACCAACTAGCTGTGTGACCTTGAGCAACTTCCTTCACCTCTCTGGTCCTCAGTCTCCTCACAACTAGAGTGGCCGGGTTAGGCTTGAAGACCTCTGAGCTCCCTTTCAGTTATGGCATCCTAGGATTGTGATGTTCTAGCAAGTCAACAAGGGAAGCGACTGGAGGAGACCAAGCCTGACTTTTTCTGTCCCTCACTCACATCCAGAGGTACGACTCCACCAGTCTGACTTTACAAACAGTCAACCAGGAACAGTAGGCCGGGATGCTAACTGGGAAAGGGTGAGGCAGAAGACCACACCGGGCCCCATGGCACCAAGTTCCGTGTGGGAACTCCCAGAGAGGGGACAGCCAAGCGCTACACACAGTCAGCTGCCTTCTGGGGGCCACTGGCCCGTAGTGTGAAAAGAATGAGACCAGCCACTCTGTCTGCACCAAAGCCACCGAAACGCCTGTAACTCAGGAAGGGATTACTCCACTTGAGCGAAACCTGTGATGTTCTTTTCACTGCTTTTCCCCCTGCTATCATTACCCAGTCAAGCATTCTTGGCAATGTAAACACATGATTAACAGGCAGGTTTGGGAAGAAACGGGATCAGGAGCTGGATCCCAGGAGCTGGCGCGCAGGCATGTGCATTTTCTGCTTCCTCCCCGCCCCTCTCCGGAGAGCAGCCATAGGGACAGCACCTCCACACCGCCATCGCATCCACAATGGCTGCCCGCCCCACTGGATGAAGACTTCTCCTGGAGGAGGGGGAAGGAGCATCATGATGGTGGGAACCTCGTTTATGCAGCAACACCAAGATGAACCTGGCATGAGAAATCAGACTCAGAACTGGAGTTGGCAAAACATCTGACGGCTGCTGGCAGCCAGAGACAACACGAGCTGCGTGGAGTTGCAAATGGCACAGATCGCCAATCAGCAAAAGGGCTTCCTCGTGTCGTCTGGTCTTTTCTCTGAGGCCAGCTCATTTCACCCAGTCATAACATGGGTTTTAACAGAAGCTCAGAGCTGGGAGATGGGGCTTTTTGTGTCTTATCCTCCAGGTTATAGGAATTTTTATAGAAAGGTGCCTTCCTTTCTGGGGAGTATTTTATGGGGTGTCTTTGATGTGAGTGGCCAAAAAAAGCAAGGGAGGAGGAAATTTTCTTAAAAAAAAAAAAGAGGATGAGGATTCTAAGAATAGAATAAGGAAAGGCCAGACAAGAGGCAAAAGCCTTGCTGTCATCACAGCAGATCAAGAGAACTTCCCCAACAAGAAGTCAATTCCACCAAGAGATTCAACTTAAAGGTTGGGCTCTAATTTACAGATGTTTATTTTCTGGCTTCAGCAAGTACAGTACAGTGTCAGGATATCTTATTTTCTCTAGAACAAGAAAGTCTCAGAGTTGGAAAGGCCTAGGGGCCCAAACCCCTATCTAATATATAAACCCCTTCTCTAATCTATCTCTAGCAAGTGCCAACCCAGTCTCTGCCTCTTCACTTCTGGGAGAAGAAACTTACTATTTGCCCTTTCCGCTTTGGAGATCTTATCATTGGAGGTTTTATCCAGAAACTGGGCTGAAATTTGCTTTCCAGAAATGTCTATGCATTTTCATCACTCTGTATAACATAAACCTAATTCTTATGCTACCGCTAATCTTCAAAATTTTTGAGGACAGTTCCTGTGTTTTCTCTTTTTGGGTTTAGCAATCTCAGAATTAGCAACCAAAATACCTCCCAGTCCTGGTTATTTTCCTCTGGACACATGCCAACTGATTTTTACCTTTAAATTCTTTACCAAAATGAACTTTCTTTCTGTGGTCTGAACATGATAGACAAGAACAGGCCTATCATGCCTCTTTCTGAATACTCTATGCCCATCATTACTATTTTCTCAGTGAGGCCATATCACACTGTGTGGACTAGTAAAGTTTGCAACCCAGATCTGACCCTTTTCAACATATACTATTGCTAGGCCAACCATTCTTCCATCCTGCTCTTGTACAATTGGTTGTTTGAACCAAAGTATGGAATTTTACATTTTTCCCTATTAAATATCCTCTGGTTGGAGTCGTCCAAGCTGTTTGAGACAAAATCTGGCTTCAGATTAAGTCATCCACAGATTGATAAACCTTCCAAACATTGTGTCTTCTACTAATTTGATCAGCATGTATGTCATCTTTGTTTAATCAAGTCACTGATATAAAAGTTGAACAGAACAGGCTAGAGACCAGGACTCTGAAAGGGTGCAAGAGCCTTCTTTCCAGATTAGTATTTATGAAGCAAAGAGTATTCTATAGTGCTGTCTCATTGTCCTCCGGGCTTTACCATCCAAACTACTCAGTGTGATCTGGCCTTTGCAAAGTTGCTCATTCCCCCAGTTACCCAGCAAAATTTGCCTTTCCCCAAGCACATCCTACTGTCCCTTGCCTCCATGTTTTCACTCTACCTCCTTTGCCTAGGGTCCCCTTTTCATGCCTATTCATCTGGTGAGCTTCTATTAATTTTTCAAGTCTCAGCTCCAGCTCTCATGCTGCCATTCTCTGCTTTGGAAGCAGAAGAAGGTATTCCCAGAGCATCCTCTGCAATCCTCTACTACCGTGCCCAACGTACTGAGTTGCAACTGCGTATCTCTCTCCCAGAAGACTAGGGATAGCAACTGGGTGGTACATCTGCCATGATCCCTCTCCTACCCTCATAAAAACTGTGCTAATCAATCACTAAGTCCAGATTGAAGCTTCAGAATTCTTCCCAACACAACCCTCCAGGCAGCCACTACCAATTAATTGATTGGACCCGACACTCAAATTGAAACCCTGTACTATTTTTTAATTTCCTTAAGGGTAGAGACCATACCTCATTCACCTTTGTATTGCTAGGCCTAGCAAAATATCTGGCATAAAATTAACTCAATAATTGTCTGTTGAATAGAATGACTTTGTTTGGCAGAAGCCTAGCATTCAGAAAATGAATTCCCCCACATACATATAAGATCCCCATAAACAAAATAATTCTGGTAATGGCAAGAGCTGGCCACTTGCACTAACTGTGATTAACATTAGAAAATAATAATTGACCAGTGCTTAAAAACATTCTCCACCAGATTCTGAACTGAGCTCCATGGTTGGCCTATTCATAGCCCTCACTTGATATTGCATGGAGACCTGCAACCAATTTGACTGCCTTTCAAGGTTTATGCATCCTAAATATCCATTAACTGACAGTAATTTTAGGAGGTCTGAATGCCAGGGTTGAAAATGGGTCTGCCAAAGCTTTATCTACAAGAAATATGTATTATGAAGATTGCTTCCCCATGGAACTCTTCAGAACCAGCCACTTGAACCAAAAAGAAGAATTCCTAAAGAGACTCATTTATTATCACATGTCAGTGTTGTTAAAGATAGCCCCTGGGATGAGTCAAGGGGCAGCTGTACTTATGCAAAGGTCAAAATAGGGCCATCATCACCACTGACCCAAACATTTCGTAATCAGCCCTTCTTTGTGTATCTCTATCTATGGAATGGATGGTCCAGATCTTAATCTAATCTCCAATATTACTTTGGCAGAGCCACAATGTGCACAGAACAGAATTTGTCAATGAGGAGGGTAAAAAAGTTAAGATAGAGCAAATTCCCCCTGCTTTTCATAAATACCTTTCAGAGGCCTCTTTAGAATTCCTAGTACTATATTCAAACCACATCTGGGGCTTTGTTAATTAGAAGTGGTTAGCAGCACTTGGCTAGAGCTAGGTGGTCAAAAACTGTTTATTGGATGGATGGACGGACGGATGGACGGATGAATGGGTGGGTGGGTGGGTAGATGGATGGATGGATTGATGGAAAGATAGGTGGCATGCAACTTTGTCAATGGAGTAACTAAAAAACCAGACATCCTATCTCTTGATTCAGTTTCCTAGAAACCAGAAAGACCCTGGCATAGTTAACAAGAGAGCCAACACCTCAAACAAAGCTTAAATTAAGTCATAAGCAAACTTATTAGGCCTAACTTCTTTCACAGGGAAGTATCATTTAAAGAAACAATTTAAAAGAGTATCAAGGAACACTTGGATTCAGCCACCAGAGCTAATTGTGATTAACAATTTGTACAGACACGCATATGGCATGACTTCCACAGTGGTATTGTAGGACCACACATTGTGGTCCTTTCTGCTTATCGTGGAGCCCAGGGTTCTCCAGCTGGGAAACTATTACCCCACCAGCTTCTAAAAATATTATCACTTGCTTCGAGCTGGAAAAGACCCCATGAGAAGAATAAGTTGGCTATTGGAAGTTTCTACATTTTGTTCTGAGTAAAGGGCTCTAATCTTTTTGTGCTTATTAATTCCTTGGCATAACTTAATCAGCAATACTAATAATAATAGCCGGTATTTATTGAGCTCTTACTTTGAACCAGGTATTGTTCTCAGCATCACATTTAGCTTTTAGAAAAGCTTATAGTCATTACTATCATCCCCACATTTCACAGATGAAGAAGTAGGCATCAGGATGTTAGGTTATTTCCTATGTCGCCCAACTGAGACATGGTAGACCCTGAATTCATAGCCAGCAACCTGTCTTCCTCAGGACCAGATCCTTCTGTGAAATAAGTGTGATCCACATCATCCTCATCAAGGGAAGATCTGTGATGATTTTTAAAATCAATTTTTGAAAGAGTTCTATTTCACCTTTCTTCTCAACAAAGGAGATAACTCTACCTTGATCTCATGTGCTAGTTCTTCTTCCTCCCACCAACTTCTAAATTAATATTTCCCCAGGTCTGCCCTGAGGGAAGTTCTGTAATGTTTTCTGTGGTCAAGTAAGTTTGAAAAATAGTGGACTTAACACCTAGCCACTTCTTTGCTGTAAGACCACTCAAGGTCTTTGTTTGTGTACACACAATATATCTTCAGCACAAGGCCAGGATATCATACAGAGTGTTCTGTAATGTATCTGACTAGAGAACCCTTATTCCCCACAGAATACCTTGATGTCCCACAGAATACACACAAGAAACACTGTCCTATGGGGAGGTGGTCCCCACATCCCTTGCGACCTTGGCCCTCGTCTCAGACTACAGATCATCTCCCTATTTGTCTGCAATTCTCCCTAAATTATACACAGGCTTAACTTTCCATTCCCTCTGGCCTCTCCCCCTCTCACAAACCCTGGCCCTTTGGCAAAACCACAATAGAAGACATCATCCATGATGGAAGCAAGCGTTGGTTTTTTTTCTTTTTCTTTTGTTTTCCTTTACAGATTCATTGTCTAATTTTCAGGGCACATTCTGCCAGGAAATAGTTATCAGTCCAAATGAGCTTCCTTTCACCAGATAGTAAGAACCAGTTAACTGGGTTTCCTTCCTTACTAACAAGAAATATAAAAAATAAACATTGTGTGATAAGGAAGGAAGGAAGGAAGGGAAGGAGGAAGGAAAGGAAAGAAGGAACGATGGAAGGGAGGGAGGGAGGCAGAGAGAGAAAGCAAGCAAGCTTTGCTTAAAGCTTCTGTTCCTGCTCAACCTTGAGACTCATTCCAAATTCCTGTGACTTCTATTTCTCCCTCTGACAGTTATTTCCTTTTAAATAAAATTGTCTATTCACTATAAATTTTAATATTGTAGGTTATCAATCCCCTTAGAGAAGGAATGAATGAACGAAGAAATGAAACTATTCAACAAACGCACGTTGAGGACGTGAAATGTGCCAAGTTACACGTACAGTGGCGACGAAACAGACTATGGTCTCCACCCACAAGGAGTTTACAGTCTTGTGGGACAGACTGACAGATAAACACGTGACGATATGATACAATAGTAACAAATGTTTAGTCCTGCTCATAAAGACAGAGAGAATGGTATGACTGAGAATACTCACGCGGGATGGGGGTTGAGGGAAGCCCACCTGAAGATGAGGTGTTTCGGCAAGGGGAAGGGTAAAACAGGCTAGTTCTGACAGCAAACCAGGCAAAAGCCAGACCCACAGGGCCCTTCCTGTAAGCCAAGCCACGGTAAGGGTTTCAGTCCTTAGCCTAGGAACAAGTGACAGCCATTAAAGAGTTCTAAACAGGGAAGGCTCAGGATCAGATTTCTGCTTTTGAAAAAAATCATTCCAGCTACAGTGTGGCAAACACATTAGAAGGGGGGCAGAGAAAATGTACAGAGACTGTCCTGAGACTGCTACAAGTTTCATAGCTTGAAACTGTTACGTAAATAACAACTAGGTTTATTTCCAATCAGGTCCTCATTGCCAAAGAATGCTAACTGTTTTCAAAGCCAAAGGGAAATGCAGAAACATAAGAAGCTTGAGAATGCTAAGGTATGTATGGAAATCAAGCATTCTCAAGCATGCCACAGGAATCCTATAGAGATAAAATCCTGCAAAGATCCATTCCTCTCCCTGGTTCCCTGCAGGTGAACCCTGCTACATTTGCCATGTTGGCAGGGAAGGGCAGAGGGCGTTCGGTAGTCCCCAAGGCCACATGATCAGCCCACCCTCTTCCTGGCTGTGTACCAATGCCAGGTAAAGAAGCAGAGGCAAAGCAGAAAAAAGATGGCAGGAAATCGAGCGAGCTGCCAGAGAGGTCCTTGGAGGTAAAGGGCTTGGGAAGCACTCTGCACCTCACGAGGGAAGTCTCTGTGGTGAGAACGGAGGCTCAAGGGCAAGAAAGGCTTTACACTCACCCAAAAGCCACACCTGCACACAGCTATTCGGCTTTTCTCAACAAGAAAAGTCTTTGCCATACATGACAGGTTCTTACTAAATTCATCATATAGTCTACAAAGGGTGACAGCACATATCAAAGGGTCCCAGTCTCATCTTTTAATGCTTCCCGGCCCCACAAAATGCCTAATAAATTGTTTCTGCTGAATATAGCAGCTAAACTTTCCTCTTTACCTTGGAAGTCTAAATCTTCCCTAAAAATCAATATCCCACACATTTTCTCTAGAAATAGTAAAGAAAAATATAGAGGTCTCCTCTGGCCTGCAGTAAGAAGAAATGCTACTGCTCCGTCTCTAGCCATGCGATATCAGGAATCTCTGCTGTCTTCTGCACACTCCCAACCCACCTTTCCACAAATGGCTCCTCACCCTATTCTCACCAAGTCCAGTCGCCTTGGCGTAGCTTCACAAATGAAGGAAGAATACAATTTACAATTTACCATGTCTTTAACTATTTCCACATGTCCAATTCTACACTCCTGCCTTAAACTGTCACTTAATCATGACAACAAATCAGGCAGTGTGCATTATTATCCCCATCCTACAGATGAGAAAACTGAGACTTCGATTAAGCAATTTGCCCTACTTGTGGCAGAGCCAGATTTGAATCCATGTCGATCTGATTCCAGAGGCCAAATTTTTAACCGCTATGGCCTTCCACCCAGAGCAATGTAACTCCCCTCCCAGAGGAATTTTTCTTTCAATGTTGGGCAAACCTATGAACTCTTTGGGTTTTGGTGGCTGAATTAGAACAGAACTGGAGGCCACTACTCTCTTCCACGACATAAAGCATCCAATGGCAAACGATCTTGCCTCACTAGCAAATCGAAAGCTGGACATCTAAACTAGAGAAGTCAGCACGAATCCCTGCATGCTCTCATTTCCTAAGAATTTTTTTTCAGGAGGAAAAGAAAATGCTATTTTCATTGCAGAAGAGTCATTGCTTTCTTAGCCAAAGCGAGCTATTTACTTGTTTCTGGCAAGCCCATTGACAAGAGTGCAAAACATGAGATTCTCAGTGGATGAGCTATGCAGGCTTCCACATGGTATACTTTGGTTTAGAGGGAGGGTATGCAGCACGACCTCATTTCTGTACAGCCAACCTAAAATATAACCTTGAGACTACAAAAAGGAGGAGGAGGAACAGACAGAGAGAGAGAGCTGACATAAACACATGTGTGTCCGCCCCCCCTTCATGGAAATAGTTTCCAATTTATTTCATAATTGCTTTGAGTCATCTGGGCTAACACTCAGACCACTTCTCAAATTCACCATGCTCCTTAAATGCAGGAAAATGAGGCATTTAAGGAAATTTCCCTCCTCCCCACGTAATCTCTTTCTCTTTGGTTCGTTGGATAAGGGTGGCCCGAGAGAGGAAGGGGGCAGAAATTCTGGAAATCACAGTTGATGAACTGCAAACGTGTGCAAGTGATGCACAGGGTGGGAGGGAGTGAAAAATGAAATTCCTCTGTGAAAATAATGCACATGTCCCAGGGAAATGAGCCACACATTTTTTATGAATCAAGAGACCAGTGGTTTCTTTATATGTGTGCCAAACAGCATTCCTGGGTAACAGTTCCATATCTCATGAGGTGTAAGCCACTTCACTCCATCTTATTAGAAACATTCAAAACAAGGCAAGTATTTTGAAACCCATAAAATTTATGGAATTCTAAGCACACCCAAGACAGAATTGACGAGTGACTCCTCTGTTTAACTGGTTTTAATTTATATTCATTTTAGCAGTTTAACCCACCTTTAAAATCCAACCAAGATTGGAAAACATTAATAACTATAAACCATTTTTAAATGGTCTCCCACTTTCTCAACAACCTCAAACTCACTTGCTTAAGGCTTCAAGGACATAAGAAAAATGAATCCCAGAGTCCCTAGAAAATTGGCTATAACCTTTGTCCCTCACTGGATTACTTACCCACCTCACAAGCCATTTGAAAGGCGAGAGAGGCCTCCAGCTGGTCACCAGTGCAGCGACCAGCCTCAATATTCCCTAGAAACTCTAGACAGCAAATAATGAGGAGAGAAGTGATCAAGCGAGTCTATTTATCCTGAAGCCCAAGTAAATCAGCCAGGGCATGGTGGCAAACAGAATACAGTCTTTGGAACAACCAGGCCAAACAGCACCATCAACTCGTGAGCACACAGTGTTAAGTAGCTGAGAAGAATTTCATTTTTCTAATTCCCCGACATGAGACCCAAAGGGAAAATTCAGTTTAAATATTTACTCTTAATTTAGCAGCCCTTATACACATGGCATACCAGGTAGAGTTCAGAAAAAAAAAAAAAAAAAAAAAAGCAAAGAAGCAAATCATGGTCAATTTCAAATGATAACATTAGCAAATCTTTCGGGGGCACTTACAGTGTGCCAACCACCATGCATATTATCTCATTTTATCTTCCCAACCGGCCTCTAGGGAAGATACTTTTATTCTTTCTGCCCTGTATGCCGATGAGGAATCAGAAGCTTGGAAAGGTGAAGTAATTTGCCCAAAAGCACACAGAGCCACAGCGCTAGGATTTAAGCACAGCCTAATTAATTCTAAAGCCTCCCGAGATCGTTAAGACCTGGAGGTTTTCTACGCTAAATTCAATAAAAGCTAGCACAGAGTAGATAGTTTGTTCCGGGTGCTGCTGTGGGCACTTGGCATAAATTAACTCATTTGCTCTTCGTAATAGACTTATACAGTAAGCACTATGATGATGCCCAACTTTATAGATGAGGAAACTGAGGCACAGGGAGATTAAGCAACTTGCCCAGGGTCCTACAGTTCATAACTGATGGAGTCTGGATTCAAACCCAGGCAGCTGGTTCCAGCCTGTCCTCTTTGCCACTCTGCTATCCATCTGTCTAAGCATGGTGGCCCCAAGAGGTCGGATAAATTCTGGGTTCATTAAAAGGATAATAACAGAGTCCAGAACCGTAAGAGAAACGTTCCACTGTACTTTGTGCTCATCTGACTGTACCTGGGGCATTTCAGTCAGCTATTTTTACAACATTTTAAGAAAAACACTAACAAATTGGAACTTGTCCAGCAGAGAGCAAGAAAGAGAGGAAACAGGGAAAAGATATCTTAAGAGTATGGAGTAATTGGGACTGTTTGGCCTGGAAAGGAAATTTCGAGGGCACACATATACCATCTGACTAAAATACCAAGAGGGCCCTAACCACCTTGAGAAGATGGAATCAGCCCTTGTACCAGACTGGTTTATTATTCATTGGCTCATCAATCTTACTGAGTAGCCAGTATGTGGTCAAATGGAGGGAAAGTACTCTAGCTTAACAACTCCTGCATTTCAGAAATGGAAGTTCTGCTCACTCATCAGGGAGATCCACCAGATCAGACAGCAGGGATGCTTCCCGCATGGGGTGGAACACTGGACACGTGACCTCTGAGACTCTGTTACGATCCATTTAACCTGACCTGCACTACCACTATCAAAAATGCCATAAAAATCCTTGCAAAACACAACCCTCAATCATCTTTAAGAGGCCAAAAGGAGCAGCACCCCCAAAAAGAAGAAACACGTTTGCAGTGGCCTTTTGCATTGAGCATTTGACAAGTTTGAACAAGGGTAAAACATACCACACTTTGAAAATAAGCCAAAGTTCTACTTGTGTTCTAAAACGAGAGTATAATTGAGAAGGAAAAATGCAATTTCCTTCCTCCACGTCCTTCTCCTCAAATTCCTCATTAGCATGTCTCATTAACACTCATCTTGTTCCTAGGCGTGTCTCCTCTGTTTTTTATGTTTTTACACAGCGCAAGAAACTTTGGCATCAGCATTCTAGGTCTCCCTGGACCACAGAACCAGCTCCTAACATGTCAGCCCTGGACCCCGTTTACAGCAGGGGCAGGCACTCGCCATTGGCCCCTCTAGAGAAATGTTTTCCAATTTCTGAGTCAGAAGCATCTGAGGTCAAGATCTATAAACACATTCCAGAATATGAGTACTTCCAAGAGAAAAAACAATCAAACCACTGCGATGGTTTTAAATTTAAGTCAGACAATACTTCCCATGAACTACTGCATTCTTCGTTAAAATGAAGATGCACACATACTTTCAGTATTACTATTAGGATGATTTTTTCAAGTTTTTCCTCATTTCTTTTTCTTTTAAACAATGTATTACTTAGTAAAAAAAACATATTATAAATCTTATGCTATCTCAAGGCATTCTTCTAGATAGGATAATGAATGTTCCCACCAGTAAAGAGTATTTTTTCTTTTATACCAACTCTGATAGTTTTGAGTGATACTTTTTCTTTTTTGTCTCCATGAATGAGAATGAGAGATTTGCATGAATCAGTGTAAAACAACTGAAGTTAGCCAATCAAAAGGATGGTCACAGGATTCTACTGTATTATCAGGAGAAGGCTTTGACCTAGCCTGCTCACTTCCAGATGTTTTCTCAACGTGAGTTTTTGTTTGCTTTGTTTTGCTTTCTAAAGAATGGTTTGGAGGACTGAGTGTGGGGGAGGGACTAAGAAGAGAAACAAGATCTCCCAACAAAATATATCTTACTCTTTAGTTTACAATGCTATTGAAACAGAAACACCATTTAGCAGTAGCTGGAATCACTCAAACAGAGGCATCCAAACTCACCCCTGAATCTCGGAGCAAACATATCAGCAGTGGAGGGCAAAAGTCTCCATGTAGTACCGATGGCCTCAGCCCTGAGTGCAAACAGAAATCATGGCAGGATTTGTCGAAAGCAGTTCAGTGTGTCTCTACCATCACTTACCATGTCTCCAATTCCAACTGAGAGAAACTGAGAGAGAATACTTCTCTGTGGGAATACTGTCTCCATAAAGATAAAATCGTCAACCTACCCTGATAATCTTGTATGTAAAGGACTTCTCGGATCATCTTCTACTCTCTCCCCAGGTTTCTTTGGGTTTGGGAGGCCAGGAGAGGACACTAAGACACAACATATTTTCACTATTGTGGGATTTGAAGAGACCAAGAGATTATGACTGACAGAGTAAGGAGATAATTATGTCTCCACGAGCGCCACTAATGAAGGGAAGAAGTGAAGGATATATAATAGACAATCCAAGAACCATTTGTATTTGATCCTGCAACAAGATAGATGGGTTCTCTTGCAGTAGGCTTGCCTTCCTAATTATTTTCCTACCTCTGAACCAATGATAAAATTGGACTGCCTTCAAGAACACACATTAATTGATAACAAGAGAGAAGGCCAAGAAAGGCTGGGTGGCCTCGGACAAATCTGGGAGGAATTCAATTGAATGATGTGTGTACTTCTCAATGGACCTTTAAGTGAGCACTAACTACATGTGAGGCGCTACATGACCTACTTGTATTATCTCTACTAAACCTTTCAACAGCATTGCCCTATAAATATCACCATCCCCATGCTGCAGATGAGAAGAATCAAGGCAAAAGGAGGTTAAGGAATTTATCTGGTCAAGGAAACGGGGAAGAAGAAATCTGGGACACAGGCCTAGATGTGTGTGGGCTCCAACATTTATAGTCTTTCCACTATGCCCTGCTGCTTCCCATTTTTAAGAGACAACTCTCATAGTAGATAATCCACAGGCAAGATCATCAAAAGCTAGTGTGTACAGCATTTCACACCAGACAAATGAGTATGCAAAGTTACCCGGGAAGGGTGATTCTTAGCTATTTACTGATGGAACCTACTATAGACCACCCTGGTATAATATAAAACACAGTCACCATGAATTTCTTCCCAGATATGATGTTAACAGTTTCTGTTGAAACCAGGCAGTTTGTTTATTTCTATTTCTCCAGCAAGTTTAACACAGAGGATTTTGCAAAGCCACATCTCAGGTTAGATCTTACACTTTGGCAAACACAGTATAAGATTGGTGTTTTATCTTGACAGCATCTCATTAGTGTAAATTAGTGACTTAATATTAAAACTAGAAAACAAGTGGTTAAGAGACCCCAGCTAAGACAAGTTTCACTAAAACAATAATGACTTAATACACGCTGTGCCCAGTTTCAGAAAGCTTCAAGCTCCCTAATCATTTTCTGGATGGTTTCCATTCCAACCAGTTTCCATGTTGGTGTAAATCCATCAATCTCCAGTGAGGATGTACATGGGAAAATGAACATAATGTTAAGTCTAAAGAGACCTTGTTGCAATGTCAAAATTAAGTGATGTCAGTTTAAATTACAGCTAAAAAAAAAAAAAAAAAAAGGCACCATAAAGACAAATGTCTCCTGGAGCCTGTCTGGTTGCCTAGAGCAAATGCTCTACCAAGTCGGGTAGAGAAACCGGTTTCCATTTGCCTAGCAGTTTTCCCACTGCTTCCAGTTTCCAAAGAAGCACTTGGCAGTGAAAGAATACGCAACAAGCCAGTTCACACGGCTGAGCACTGGGGACTCCACGGTGTATCAACTGCTAGTGTTCTGAAGAGAATGATCACTCATACCAATCAAGTTGTTTGCACATATCACCCTCTATTTACTCCCATCCCTACTGGAAACCCACAAACTTCCATTAAAGAACTTGCTAACTTCCTGAGTTGGAAGACCCAACTTTTTCAGCAACAAGGACCCCTTCTGGTATTCTTCCTCTGAGGGTGCCCTGTTTCAAAGACTCTACCATGTGCTCATTACAATGACCAGAACTGCATACTTCTCTTAGACTTTGCAAGAATGCCAAACATGGTTTACAGATCCCATGAGTACCTTTGTCCAGGGATACCAGTTTGGAAAGCAGTAAGATTGTAATATGAAACAGGAAATAACAAAAATAGTAATAACACTTCACGTTTATTGAATGCTTACTATTTATGCCAGGCATTGTGCTAAGTGCCATTATTTACATTATCCAATTTAATCTCTCCACAACCTTGTGAGGTAGGAACTGTAATTATCTTTCTCATAGAAATATTCCGAAATGTTATGTAATTTGCCCAAGGCCGCCAAACTAGCGCCAGAGCAAAAATCTGAACCACGCTATCTGACTTCAAAGCCACTGCTTTTCTCCACTCCAATGGTTCCCCTGCCTCTCCCTCCTAGCTGCATTCCTAAATCCTTCTCACTCCCTTTGGAAAACATCATGTGCATTATGCCCACTTTGGGGACTTTCAGAAAGATTCAAGTTATCATCTTATTCTCTGACACCACATCCTCAGTCTGTGGAGGTTTGCATTCTTACAGATAAGAGAGGGAGGGAGAGGGGAAGGAGCGAGAGAGAGAGAGAGAGAGAGAGAAGTGCCTAAAGCATCAGAAGAATTCAAAACCAACGTGCAAAAGCATTCCAGAATAAACCAAGGAGCTGGTTCCTTCAGTCACCATTTACCTGCACCTAACTTCCTCCATTCAAAATAATAATGTAGATCTATCTCCTGGATGTCTCAGGACATCCTCAGATATTTCCTTCTAAATATCCTCAAATATTTCTTTCTAAATATTCTCAAATATCCTTTCTGAGTTCTCTTCTTTGAATGTGAAAAGCAAAGAGGTTTCACTCTGATAGACAGTGCCTCTAGGTTTCTGATGAAAGTACCAAGGACAGCCTTGAACAATGAACTCTGGACAGTTCCCTCTTGCTACCATCCTTAATTTCCCCTCTCACCATGAAGAGAAAAGAGAATACCTGGATGGCGTAGGGTGGAAGCTTCCTCTAGATGCTCAGAGTTTAAAACACAGGTTCTAAAAAATAGCTAAATGTTTGCATGCAGATATAAGTAGTTCTAAAAGCATATGAATGACATAATGGTGTGTGTGGAGGGGGTAGCTGGGAAGAGCAGAATACCAAATGGGTATCTATAGTACAGTGTCAACCATACTGTCATACATACATGGACAGGGACTCTTTTTTTTTTTTTTAAAGATTTATTTATTTATTTGAGAGAGCGAGAAAGTACATGAGAGGGGGGAGGGTTAGAGGGAGAAGCAGGCTCCTCGCCGAGCAGGGAGCCCGATGCGGGACTTGATCCAGGGACTCCAGGATCATGACCTGAGCCGAAGGCAGTCGCTCAACCAACTGAGCCACCCAGGCGCCCTGGACAGGGACTCTTAATGGGCCTAAAAACACAGAAAAGGTTTGATTTGTACAAATGGTGAGCCCACACACATTTTCCCTTGTTTTGAGTTCAGTTTCTGTTATAATATTTGTGCAATAAATAATTTCAAAAGCATATTATATACAGAGTATATAATTATGTGACACAAGCTTAAACAAATTAGCTTTATAACATGTCAGCCAAGCATTAACCATTCAGAAAATTCCAAGTTAGGATGCCTCTCTGCTATTACTTACTTACCTCTGTCTCCCTCAAAAGGAACAACGTCCAGTTGCAAGATTCCTTTGATCCTATGCTCTAAGTGTCCAGGTCCAAATCTTATGGACAGCACACGACCTGCTCCTGGAGCTTAACAAGTATTCTAGAATGATAGAATGAGGTCTTCTACAAGTGCTGCTTTCCTACTAAGAGAAAGACCAGCAAAAGTACAACTAGAGTGAATACAAGTTGGGTTCCTAAAAACCCAACACCACAAAGCTAAGTTCTGTTCTGGAAAAAAAAAAAAAAAATGTGAGGAAGAGCAAGATTCAGCTCAGAAAGTGCAAAGAGGAGAGCACACTGTAAGTCCGATTTATGCCAAGAGCCTCCTATTTATGCTTGTCCAGCAGCACAATGCCTCTTCTTAGCAGGCCTGACAAGAGATGTAAGGTGCACATTATCTCAAGTACTTGGCAGGCTAGCACAGAGGCCAGAGACAGACAGACAGACAGACAGACAGACACACACACACACACACACACAGGCCGGGCACAAGGGCCAAAGTTATCCCAGGCCAAATGAGCTGCAGGCCAGTGCAGAAGAACACTAGGCTGACGCCAGCCTTCTCAGACTCACCAAGAAGTGAGGGGTCTTTGACAAATAAAATTCCAAGTTATTAGAAGTTCCAAATAATCGATCATAATCACAACTATCATTAGCTTAGTCAAGGGCTTGCCATGCACAGGCCACAGACCATGATCCTGCTCTGATGTCGCCAGGCTCTCACTATTCTGAGAAGCAGCTAGAACTTAGGATCTGGGCACCTTTAAGAAAATAACTCCGATCACAGTGGATTCAGAGGGCCATCTCCACTCAATGCAGAGATTTCAACACAGCCAGGGCATGAGCCTCTGCAATCATTCAGTAGATGCTGTTTATAGAGGGTTGCGAGGCAACCAGAGAAAACAGAAGAAATACACAATTCTTGGCATTGGAATTCATGCTAAAGTTTAAGTGACATAATGATTTGATTCACATGTTGCAAATAAAAATGATGCAAAATTGTTGCCTATTTGCTAACAACAAACAAAAAAAGATATAAAAATATATAATAAGTCTTGAAGACAGTTTCTTCTCTGTTGCCCCCCCCACATTCCCAAATCCTAGTCATCTCCCCAAGCGCAGCTCAGATGCATGTCCCCCATCAAACCCCTGGTCCCTTCACTGCTACTGTCCCTTCACCACCCTCAAGTTCACACAGGACTTGATCTGAACCTGGCCAGTTGCAATAAGATAATAAGAGCTGCCATTTAGCAAGTGCCTACTCTGTGCCAAGGCCATTGTCCCAGCTTTTTCAAAGCTTAACGCAACTCTTCCAGGAAGGGAATGCATTATTCACAATTGAAAGACTTGGAAACCAACCTTGAACAAGATTGAGTCAACTGACTGAAATCAAAAGACCTAATGAGTGGTAGCCCCTGAATCTGAACCCAAGTCTATCCGATCCCAAGCTCTGTTGCTCTGCATTCTGCCATATCCCATGGACCAGCCCCTCTCTGCCTCATATTCATCTCTCTGACCAGGTGACAGGATCCTTGAGGGCCAGACCCACACCTGAGTCATCACACATTCATTTATGAACAGTCTGAAGTAAGCCCTGAAGTATGTGGTGAACAGAACAGAGGGTACATAGTTCATAAACACTTGTTGAAGGAATGATAAAATGACAGAAAACCCTTGAGAACAGGTAGGAAGGACAATTGTCATAATGGTGGCAATAAAAGACAGCTCTAACATTTTCCTGGGCTTGTAATTACAGAACATCCTCCTTTTCACTCGGTCCCCATTGATTCGCCCTGACGGACCTCGGCTACTTTTTTATTAGTGGCCTCACCTTAACCCCGCCTGGGGCCTCCTGTGCAGTACCGAAGCACGGAGCCCCAGGCAATGAGAGTGACGGCTTATATTTCTAAAGAGAACTAACTACATTACCATTCTCCGCAGGAACCTCCACTCCACAAGCTCCACTGTCCCCCCCAAACAGCCCGAAAGAGGAGAAGCCAGGTAAACCCAGGATGGGGGAATATTTGGCCTCTGCCCACCATTTACACGGTCCAACAGCAACCTATGAATCTTCATCTAGATTTATTTTTTCTTTTAAAGCATAAAGGACAAGTGGTCAGGAGCAGGCCCATAAATTTGCTCTGACTTTTATTAGATGGGGAATATTTTCATCCAAGAGGTCAGCAGCACTTGGAGGAAAAGACAAGAAAACTCTCTGAACGTGAGCTACCACGTGACCCCTGACATAACGCAGGACTGCTGTCTTACTGACGAGCAGGCTGCCTGTTATCGGATGCAGTTAGAACGCCTTCAAAGTCATCAGAATAGGTTCATTTTTCCCATTCAATGTTATCGCTCACAGATTTCACATCTCACACAGATTCCACGGGGAAGGGAACAGGATTGGGACTATTAAGTAATGCGGCTGAATTCCTTAATGATTAAAGAACAGGGGACTCCCTACATAAACCATCTCAGAGAAGGATCAAAGCACAGACAGGAGCTGAAGAAGAGGCTGAAAACGTACGAGGAAGTCCAGTAAACCAACGCTGGTGTTTAGTTTTGTGAAACCACCTGATCTAACATTCGGGTTTGATAAAAGTGCCGTGTTCATTCCTTCATTTTTAAAAAGCACTAATTGTGTGCCTACCGTGGTGCCACGAACTGGGAATGCCATGATGAATAAAGCTGTGTCTCTGTCCTGGGTACGTGTGCAGTCCAGCAGGAGAGAGGCTGTCTCAGAGTTTCCCCTACGGGAGGAATGCAGAGACAGAACAGCATGGTGGCTCTAGCAAGCATCCTACCGTGAGACTGCGCAACCGGCCCTACGGCCCGGTGTAACGGAAATTAATTAAAATAATGGTTTTCACTATGCATACCCAATGACTTCACCTATGTTATCTGATTTCTTCATCCTCAATTACTCCATCACAAGAAAATAGGCTTCTTGGGGGGAAAAAAGAAACAACAAAACCTGAACCACCAAATCTATTCCTTTCAAGTCTATATAAAAGAACACCTGGAATTTCACAGAAAATAAATTTCGGTACAGAAAGGAAACAGTTTATGACAAACTCAAGATATCTCATGAGATAAACCATCGCTTCACCATAAAGGTTTCTTAATAAAATAGTTTCCAGCCACTGGCAGGCCTCTTCTCAAAGCGTAGACTCCATAGCCACAGCTAACGAAAGAGACCCTCTGATTTTGGAAAACTCAAAAAGAAATGGTAAGAAAACAAAACAAAACAAAAAACCAGAAACAGAGGTCTCTAGAGCTTCAAGGGAAGGAGGACGCCGCCCTGTCCTCACTCTGACTGACGGGAGGAAATCCAAGCAGTTCTCATCCATACTTGATACAGAAAAAGGAGAGCTCTTATTTTCAAAAGAAACCACTTATTCAAGATGATCAAGTGGAAGTAACGTTCTAAGTCATTTGGGGAGATGTCATAGACACCTCGGTGGGTTCTGCATTGAACAGCCACATTTTCCTTGCCCATATTTCTTCGTGTTTGATACTTGGATTACCCCAGCAGGAAACGAGCAGTCTTTGAATGGAGGGTTTTGTTCAGAATTCTAATAGCTTCCAGCATTTGCCCCAGACCACTTGAAGTACACCAAATTTACTTAGACATCCCAGCCAGACGTGAAGAATTTCTCTGTCAGATCTAGTAAGCTCTGCCAGTGTAACATTTTGGCTTTTCGTGGGCAAAGAGAAGACAGCCAAACAGTGCTGGTGCTGGGGGGCAGCCTGGTGACATGTGGCAGTTCTTGAAAGAAAATTAATGAGCACGACCAGTAACCTCTCTGCCCCTCGCGCCTCCCCTCTCCTCATTCGAGGGAGAGAAGCAAAATTTCAGCCATCAGGGTGACGAGGGAACTGCTGCTCCTTAAAACAGCTTCAGGGTTCTTGGGGTTTGTTTTTTTTTTCCCCACCAGACCGGCCACATTTCATTGTTAGATTTCAAGATCACCTTGCTACGAAGTTTGTTGACTTAAAGGTGGAGCCATCATTTGTTCCATTCAGCAATTTCATCCTCGTTAATCGAATAAATTAAAAAGTACCCCTAGTCTGATTCAGTCACAAATGCTAACAATGGACCATCAAATCCAATAAAATATTTGTTTGGTGCCTATTCATGTGCCAGGCACTGTACCAGGCATATTACACATTTTAATTTAAATGGTGATGCTGATAATATTATATGACATATATATATTATTATAATGACAACAATAATCATAAAAACAATCAATCAACAACAGTCATTTACCAAATGCTTACTGGGAGAAGCCTACGGTAAATGTAGAAACATGCCTGATAACACTCCTCACAACCCTTTGAGCAATATATAATTATTACTTTCTCCTTTTATAGATGAGGAAAAGAGGATTCCAAGAGATTAAATAAACTTGCCCAAAGTCACATGGCTTGTAAACGACAGAGCTGGGATCAGAACCCAAGCCTGTCTCCTTCACATCCTTAAAGATCACACTGAAATAACATTAAAAGTTTGTTGTAGTGAATAAGGATAAGAAAGATGGTAAAGTTTTACAGATGACAGCAAAACAGACCATATTACTCATCTAAACCAAAAGCATAACAAAACTACTTTGTAGTAGAATTTTGTCATCTCTAGCATAATATGTGTCATCTGTTTTCACCCCTAAGAAGATCTAGAGTAATCAACTGTAAACAGAGACTAGGAAAGAACAATTTGTATTTCGTATCTGTGTGATAAAAAATAACACAGCTATCAAAATGATAACATCCTTAAAAATTTTTTTCCCTAGCAGATACACTCAATTTCTGTGAACAGAAGCTAAATTGCCTCTGTGTGTGTGTGTGTGTGTGTGTGTGTCCTGTTGGATTTTCTAGTTTTACTGCTCTGTTCTTACTTTAGTATAAAGTATAACATTCTTACCTGGTTTTGAAAGGACTTAACAACAACAAAATCATAAAAGTTAAATGAGAAACTGAACTCATGGGTTGGATGAGTAATAAAAAGCTTAGGAGCATCTGATTTCTGAACAAAATCGATAAGGAAGAAGTAAAACAAAGTAAAATGAAGAACCCTCAAAACCTGAGGTTCCGAAATTTTGAGAGGAAAAAAAATGATTGAAAACTTTGGAAGGCTTTAAGGAGACAAAAAGGCATCGTCCGACTGTTCCAAAGCAACAAAGCTGTGAGCAGTGGAGGGACATGTGGAAAGTCTGGTTCTTCCACGTTCCCACAACCACTCTATTGTTCAGTGGGTGGTTATGCCCAAACTTCCAGCCCGGAATATCAACACAGATTTCGGGCCGACGAGGACCTGCACAGCTAGAATTACACCAGTGGCGGGGCAGGGGGGCCTGCTCTGATAATGGGCAGGAAATCCTCAAGCAGCCTACCCCCACTCACACCAACACATATGGACGCATAAATGCAATTTGCACACAACTTCCAAGGGTTCGTGTGTCACCTGAGACATAAAATCCAGACTGAGAACACTTGCACATAGTAAGAACCCTCCCGCTTAAGGATCTGGCCCAGTTTAGAGCTGCAAGTAAGATGATTAAGCAGCTTGCTTATTCTGTGGCCTCATAACAAGCAAGTCTCTCCAGTTTCTCAGATGTGAGCTGAGAGTGAGCAGCTTGCACTAGGCAATAGTCCAACCGGGAAAAGTGCAGCTGCAGAGGCTTCCAATCCCGCCTCTATCTCTTAGAGCTGGATAATCTTAAACAAGTTTTACTTACTGCTCTGTACCCGTTTTCCTTATCCTAGGACAGAGGCAGGGGTACTTCAAAGTGTTGTAAAGATAAATGAGCCTTTATATGGAAAGCACTTAGAACAACACCTTCCTAGCACAGAAGCAAACACAAAATAAATGTTAGCTATTATTATTCTATGGTCCTTTTTTTTTTAATTCTTGCTTTTTAATTGCATTGCGTTTAGTAGAGACAGTGATTAGTATAACAGATTATTTGAAATACATTGAGATTTTCTTTGTGATCTTATAACTGGTCAATATTTGTGATGCTCCTTTCACGTGTGAAGTAATGTATGCTCTCTATTTTTTTTTTTTTGTGCAAGTTTCTATATCCAAGCAAAAATACTTTGAATGGTGCCCAGCACATAAATTCTTAGTAACTCAGAGCTAATAGTATTACTATCTTCTATTTTCCCTTTTTTTTTTCTGCATGATCTATCCATTTCTGATAGAGGCTGTTAGAATCTTCCACCAGGCCTAGGCATTTGTCTATTTCCTCTTGTCATTATGGTCCTTCTTGCGTCCTTTTTAAGGAAAATGACCTAATATTACAAAGCTTTCTATCAGAAAAACACTGTAGAAGTGCAGAGAGTAGTAGTTACTGCTGGCATTAACTTTCATGGCCACTATTAAATCACCACCAGATGCCCCTTTTTGCTATCACCGCAAAGTTGTCAGGTTAACTAAAAAGTGTCACAACTGGGTTTCGATACAATGGTGGTGTCGGTGTTAAGAGAATGCAGTTAGCCTGTGAAATTTATCACAGATAATGATTAAGAGAAACATGCCATCAGTTTGCGAAGGCCCGGCCAGCACAGAGCTTTGGAGTCTCACAGATCCTCAGATGGTGACAAAGGCCTCAGTGATGGGTAAGTACTGTGCACATCTAGTCCAGTGCTCTTGCTAGGCAGCTGGGACACCTAAATCTGGAGATGTGCATGACTTGCCCAACTAGACCCTGGGAGTAAGTAGCAGAGACAAGAATTCGGATTCTTGGATGTTTTTTTGCCTTTCTGCCTCCTTCCACTAGACTGGAGGCCCCTGGAGGCCAGAACCTTGTCATCTATGTCTTCCTACCCTCAGCCTAGCCCAGCACATGGAGACACAGAAGGCAACAGTAAGTGAGGGTTAAAATGAACCAAAGTGGCACCATGTTCTTTGCTTCCTCTAAGGTACTATTTTAACCCCCAAAAGGAGACTGTGATATCTCACTCACTGAAAACATGATGCAGATGATAAAGCAGCCATCAAACCTGAGCATCCTGCTGGTCTGTGAGTCAGGAGACCTGAGCCCTTGACCTGCTTCTACCCTGCCCTAACTCACTTTCTGATATGGAACAGCATTTAACTTTTCTAAGAGAAGATGACGAGACAAAGTGCTAGCCTCGATAGAGCCCAAAAGAGTCAAATTTTATAAGGTCACAAAATAGAATTAAATAATAGAAGCTATAGTCAATTATATGTTGCTCTACGCTTATATTACACTGGATAATTCTTAAAAGGCTTCTTTGTACACTATCACTTAATCCTCCTGGTAACCTTGATGTAGGTCAGGAAATACAGCCCCATTTTACAGATGATGACACTGAGGCACAGAGCAGCCACATGTTTATATCAGAGCTAAATGGCAAATGCCATCTCCACCAAAAGGCAGAATTCACACAAAGAAAGAAAAAGAGACGTTCAATGGCAGAGGAAGGGCCCAAGAAGAGGCAGCGCGTAGTTTCAAGCTGGAATAAACAAGAAGCCGTGGAGCCTAGCCATCACTCCCCAATGGTCAGGTTTCTTTATTCAAAATGCTCCTTTCAAAGATATGCCTCTCCCAGGACCACAGGAAGATCAGATGGCTTATGGAAGACATAAAGTCAAGGCATTTAGCAGAGGGATCAGACACAGAGGGGGAAGAAAGCCTCTTGAAATGTATCCTGCCTATAACAAAGCAAAATGTATTTCTCAGCATCTCACTGAAACTTCACAGAAGAAAAATCCTGAAATGCAG
This sequence comes from Mirounga leonina, assembly GCF_011800145.1. NCBI lineage: Eukaryota > Metazoa > Chordata > Mammalia > Carnivora > Phocidae > Mirounga > Mirounga leonina. The sequence goes on from NW_023270447.1 coordinate 42,705,099, forward strand.
AGAGTGATAATAAATGGAAATTATGCGACACTCATTATGTATTGCTGAAGCTGAATTAAAATGTCACGAATATTCATTTTCTTTATAGAACATGTCATTTTAAAATTTTATTTTAGTACATGTCAGCAAATACATAAAATCAACCCTAGACTTATCAGGAAGGGCTACTCCACCCCCAGTATCACAGAAAGCCCAATACCAACCTCCTGGCTGATCGGAAGGGACATTTGTTTTTCCAGATTTCCCCAAAACCTTCTGACCATCCTTCTCAACATCCTGGTGGTTTTCCACATTGTTGATAAGGGCCATCATCTCAAAGTGAATCCAAAAACACTGTATTTCCCAGGTTCCCTACAGTGAGGCAATCACAAGCTCCTCTGCAAAACACCCAGGCTGAAGAAGGAGTCACGAAAAGCAGAAACTGCTCTCTGGGACACAATCTTCCAGCAAGCCCCACGGTGAGGGGGACTCTGGTGGGGCTTCTGGTCCCTTCCTCCTGAGCCCGGTCAGTTCAATGTGCTGGGCGCAGTGGCAGGGCTAATTTCTCGAGAGCCGCCTCATAGCGTAACCGGGCACTGCTACAGAATGTTCTTGGCTATGCAGCATCCAAACCTGGCTTTCAGGCCCTCCTGAAGATTCAAAACTCATGCAGGCTGGGACAGAGCAAGAGCCAAAGAAGAGAGAAAGATACAAAATCCAAAAGAAGACCATCTGACTATGAGTAAAAGGAAAAATGTTCCCCTGAATTTGCATATGCAGCCTTATAACTATTTCTCCCACAAACTCAAGAGAACCATAAAGAAAGAAGTTTTGGCAGCCACATCCCGATATGCAGCTTTGTTTCATCACAAAGCTTTAATAACCCCATTTTGCTGGCAAAACACTGGGGAGGTGGGAGAAAGACAGAAGTTCCTGGTCTCAGCAGTCCCAGATTCCTTCTGGAAAGCTGTGCTCTTCCCCAGAGTAAAGTCCCTTTCTGAAGAGAGAAAGGCTTTTATTTTCTGGTACAGCCATTTTCAAGACAACTTAACCCAATTCACTCAAAACATCATCAGGAAAAACAGAATCCTTTGGCCATGACCAACTTTGTGTCAGGTAAGGGAAGAGATGGCAGAAGGACAAATTATTTTTTAAACTTTAAAGACTGCACAGCCTCCTCTCTGTTTGTCATTATTATAAGGCATGGCCACATAACTAAGTAATTCATCACCTCTATTGCTTTTGCTCAAGAATACTATCCGTTGGCCAGAATATTTTCAAGTGTTGTCAACCGCCAGACTGTTTCTTCAATTCTATTTAATTTCTTTCCAATTTTCCAATACAGAATCTCATTAACTGGTTTGTTTCTGTGGCTGCTATTTTATATTGTTGGAACTTCCCCCACTTTTAAGATCGTATTCTATTACGCATTTCCCTTCAGAGACTCAGAGTTACCCACCTTCCCACACAAAATCCATATCCAGTTAAATTCAATAAAGTTTTATTGAAGAGCTGCAATGTATATTACTCAGTGCTAGGTGGCATGGTGAAGAAAAGTGTAAATTATAGAAAGATAAAAGTAAGAATAATAATAATAGCTGTTTATCCTGACCTTGTGTGCCAGGGAGCTTAACATACTTAGACACATGACATAGCATGGTATTACATGATGAGGAGGAATGTGCCTTCTGCTCTCTCACAGGCCTGGGCTCAGCTCAAAGCTCTACCACTTGGGTCATTTTTCTCACCCTTCTGTGCCCCTGGTTCTTCATCAGTAAAATGAAGTTATTAACAGGATGTAGCTTATAGGGCTATTCTGAGGAGTCCATAAAATCACAAGTGTAAAGCACTTAGCCCAGGACCAAGTTTTTAATGACTTGTGGCAACTACTCTGTCATCCCCATTTTAAGAGGTGGGGATTGAAGGTCAGAGCTAACACATGAAGCAGCTGGGATTCAAATCCACGTCCACCCAACGTGAAGCCTTTTCTCTTTCTCCTCTCTCCTACTGACCAGGACATTGGAGGAGGGCACCTTAGAAGCCTAGAGTGTGGCAACTGGGAGAGCCTTGAAGACTGTCCTTCAGGGACATCCCTCTCCAGGGAACTGGCAGGTGATCACCCCTGCTGCTTGTACCCAAGCTCAAAGTCCTACACATTTCTGCATCCCCAGACCTGGAGCAGCACCCGCAGAGGGGACATTTGCTTGGTGAATGAATGAATGACTGAGGTGATTCAGATTAAGTAATAATAATGACTAAGTACTCTCAGTACTAAGCATGAACGATGTGCTGGACACCATTCTAAGGAATCAACGTTGTGCTCACATTTGATTAAATATTTAGCATTTAACTTAAAAAATCAAATAGGCTTTGTAGAATGATTCACGGGGTCAAGGGGGAGGGAGTCGCATTACTTCATTAAAGAGTAGCTACTTTAAAGTGGGCTTTAACAGAATTAGCTGAGGCAGTGGAAGGCATCCAGACAAAGGGAGCCACATGGGCAATAGCCAGGAGGTATGAGTGATGAGTCCACTGTGATCAACGGCCTGAGGAGAAGAGCAAGGCCAGGTCAAGGCGTGTCTGTGGAGCAACTGAAAGAAATGTGATTAGATGTCTAGAGTAAGGCCAGTACGAGAGGGACCTCAAACACCCAGATGGGTGACTGGCCTTGACTCCATGGAAATGGGAGAAGCTAATCGAGCTGCAGGTAGCAGCAAGGCACACAGCATTCTGCCCCAAATCTTCAACAAAACAGACAAATATCACAGAGAAAATGAATTTTTGAAGTTGGTGAGGCAGACAGAAACATCACAAAAGAGGCCGAAAGATAGAATAGGAGGATCCTCATGCTCATCAAGCCTGCTCTTCACAGAAACACTGACAACTGCCCTCCTTGAGACCACGTGACACCAAAACCCACAGACGATCCAAAAACAAAAGTCAGAGGATCCTCATACAACTGTGCTGGATGTGCCCTGCAGAAGGAAGCCCAGCGCAGGGAGCAAGTGAGGACAAAGTTCCATCTAGCAATCCTCCAGCAGCAATGCGCATCGTGGCCAGGGACAGCAGACATGCAAGGGAAGGGGCACCTTTTCTAATTTGTACAAAGGCACCAAAAGGCCTTTGGCTATCCTAACACAGTCTCATTTTGTATTCAATTATCTCATCTCATATCCGAAGACTGCATACATTTAGACCACTAACCTGGAGACTTTTAAAGCAGTAACTATATAAATACATTGATTTACTCACTTACACACTCACACGTTCATAATTTCTTTATGTAAGAGTGCTATACTCATTATAGTGGGAGATAACAGAGCTTACCATCTAATAGACATAATTACAAGTATCATAAACAGTAGGGCAAAAGAGAATAAATATGTTAATTAGCATTCTTGACAACAGCAAGAAACTTGCTGCCTAGGTCACAGTCAGGGCAGCTGTACCAGACCAGCAAAGAAAAAGGTTCAATTCCCCCATCTAAACTAGACAAAAGGAAAAACAACACTATCATCAGATTTAAATACAAAGTACACTTGAAAGTTAAGCTCAACTAGTAGTTTTGGAGGAAACACAGTTTACTCTTTAAAGCAAAAGTTCAGATTTTTATAACTTGCAAGGTCTAATCTTGGTTTAGCCACAGAATCACTGTGCCATTCTAGGAAAATATGCAAAATACACCCAGTCTTCATTTATGCATCAGGGAGAGGTTTAATCAATAACCGAGAGGTAGAATGAGAAATCGCTTAGCTAATGCAGAGTGTTTCTGTAAATTAAAGTCACCCCCTGCCTTGGCCATGGATTAGAAGGAGGAAAGACAAAGGTAGCTTTAGACAATCTGATCACCAGGCAAAGCAGTAAAAACAAAGAAAAGCAGAAGACTGTACTTTAAGTCAAGAAAACTCCATTTCAGGAAAATAAACATCTGGCCTAAAAGTAAAGGAATGCACATTAAACCTTAAAGGAAAAGTTGCTAAGAGATACAGACAGAATAACTCCATGAGTCTGTATATTGGTAGCCAGTCAATACAGTTCAACATTAGAGGTAGAGAGCTACCTTTTAGATGAGGTGGCGGGGGGGTAGGGGATGGGGGGGGTGTAGAAGGGGCAGGGGGCCTGTGTGCCTGGAACCATGATAGGCAACTTACATTTATTATTTCATTTAATCATCACAGCAACCTGCCAAGGTAAATCTCACTATCCCTACTGTAGAAAAAAATACTGAGTCTAGAAGAACACAAGCTCAATCTACTGCCCTGCCAACTGTGCAATGGGATGGCAATGGGGGAAGGGAGGACTCCAGAGGCACCTCCGGTAACCAAAAGCTGCTGAGGAAATAGAACAAGATAGTCTTAAGAGGCTTACCAAATATGGTTCATTCTACCAACTCTAAAAGACCCAAATATAGTATGGATTTGCACTTGACCATGGCCCCCGTGGCACATATCCACTGTCAATTGCCTCCAGTTGATAAGAATGCACAGACTCACAGCTATTTGCAGACCAGTTGTGGTCTACTCCGATAACAGATATCCCAGTACATCCAACATGGAAAAGCCACTTGAGATAAGAGTACCACCTCACCAAATTTCAGGCTTGGGATACACCATACCTGAGTCTCAAACATAACATGGATTACCTAAAAGTCAGCCTTCATTTTGATTGTCTATAATATGGTTATTCTATTCTTTGTTCATTTGCTTTCACATTTAATTTAAGCGCTAATTAGATGGACTTTAATAACACCTTCTAATGAGAGGCTACAAAAAAACAAACAGATAAAAACCAGGTCTAAGCTATCAAAAACAATGGATTATTTAAAAATTTAAAAGAGACTTCTGCACATATAAAACTACAGTCTATTTTCTATTAAAACAGAGCTTCTGAAAGTTGTTCATAAACTGATACTTTGAAAATTGAGTCCTATTCGTTCTTTCATTCATTTAACAAATGCTTATCCAACAATTGTTAAATGCCTGGGACTACTACGTGAGGTGTGGGAAAACCAGAGATAAAAGACATTCCCTCCCCTCAAATAAATAACATCTAATGCAGAAAGAGAGAGTAAAAAAACATAATAATAATGCAGGGAGGTGAGTGCTGTGCTGGTGAGCACAGGTCTGATGGAGACACAGAGGAAGGGCTCCTCTCCCAGGGTCATGGAGTCAGGGACGGTGAGGTTTGGAAATTGAGAATGGAGGATAAGTCCAGGCAAAAAGAATAAAATGAATCACTTCCACTTCTGGCCAAGATGGAAACAGGGACAGTGGTCAAGAGCTGGATAACAGGCAGCAAAGGGCTGGAGGAACAAGCGAGGTGAGTCCTCCGAGCCCCCACTTACTACCTGAGAGGGTTTCCAGGTGGAGGTGTGTGGGGGAAGGGAGAACTCAAGTGGACATCCTGGGTTGAGTAAATGGAGCTAACAGTCCAAGGAGACGAAGGCAACTAGAATCTGTCTCGTGGACACAGTCAAATATTTTGAGAGATTGTGTAGATTTAAGAGACTTGAGTTCTTATATCTTATCAATAGATAAAAGTGTTAAATGGTAAAAAGAAAAAGGAAGAGTACCCAGAGAAGGGAGAGCTACACAGAGACCCCAAGGAAGTTCTCAATACTCAGTGGAATACTGCTCAGGGCATGCAATGTAAGGCCACTACCCAAGGCTGCAGGAAAAAACATCCATAAGGATGGTTCCAACTGGAAAACTCCATGATTCCCCAGACATTGGGTAGGGTACACAGAAGGGCCTTGTCTCTGTCGTGAGGAATGATCAGTCCTCGACTGTATTATACCAGTCCTGCCTAACAAATCTTAAAAGCAAGACCCAAACAAATCAAACTGTTTCTAAACAACTTAACTGCATCCCCGAACAAAGAATATTACAGAAATACAAAAATATCTAGCATCCAACAAGGTGAAATTCACATCTGATATCCAATCAAAAATTACCAGGCATACAAAAAAGCAGGAACATATAATTTCTGATGAGGAGAAAAATCAATCAACCAAAAGCAACCCAGAACTGACAACAGATGTGGGAATTAGCAGACAAGGACATTAAAACGGTTCTTATAACTATATCCCACATGCTTGAAAATAAGTAGAGACATTGAAGATGGGAAAAAGACCCAAATCAAATTGCTAGGTGAAATCTACAATGTATGAGATGAAAAATACTCTGGATTAGATTAACATCACATTAGATGTTGCAGAAAAGAAAGATCAGTGAACCTGAAAACACAAACATCAAAACTATCCAAAATGAAACACAGAAAACAGAATTTAAAATATAAACAGGAAAATTGTCATATTTAATTATTATTAATAAACATTAATATTAATAAATTTTAATATTTAATTAAAATGTAATACTTATCTCTGTCATCTAATAATTTGTAACCTTTCTGTGGAAACAAATTATAAGAAAAAAAATAAAGTCATAAAATAATTGAAAACCAGAAAATATTATAAAACAGGAAAAAAATGTCATGAGGCACTACATAATTAATTACCAAACAAATAGCACAACTGTTAAGAGGAGAGGAAAAGATTATTTCAAGTAGGGGAGATCAAGTAAAGAACGGTCAAAGAGGGAACATCTGAACTGTCTGTTTCATAAGTGAATATTTTCATAGAACTTAAAGCATTGTTCACTAGTATATATTTAGAAATGCAACCTTTTTCCTTCTTTATTCATTCATTCACCATTTATTAAGCAGCATCTACATGCCAGATACTAGCTAAGCACAGTCATGTTCTGTCTATACCCCTGATGGTTTTGTAATCCAGGGAAGGCAAAAGAGAAATGGCTACTGACTACCCTTCAAAATAAACTCTAATGGATGTGTGTTCAAGTGTTGTGAGAAGGGGGCACCTAACTCTGCTGGGGAAGGAAGCAAATAGAGAGGAAATTCATGAGACAGACTACTATCACCCATTTCTACAATCTCCATCCTGTCCTGCTTTCAGGTGTAACTGCCAAAAAGTGCTTCTGGAAAGTGGAAAAGTTCACCAAGGAAAGAAGCAAGAAGCCAAGTAGTTTTGCAGTGGATTTCAATTCACTGATTCACATGAGGAAGACGTCAGGACCTCCTCCTTCCAGGCAATCAGCCACACCTAAATGGTGCTAAGATTTAAATAAACCCTGACAAGTTTGTTGGAGAAATGACTTAAAGAGATGAACAGCAGAGAGTAATATGTCCTTAGCTTCTGTGAATAAAAAATTTAAAGCAAGAGGGGAGCCTGAGTGGCTCTGTCAGTTAAGCGTCTGCCTTCAGCTCGGGTCATGATCTGCAGGTTCTGGGACCAGTCCCGCGTCTGGCTTCATGCTCAGCAGGGAGTCTGCTTCAATCTCTCTCTCTCTCTCTCTCTCTCTCCCCCTTTGCCCCTCCCCACCACTCGTTCTCTCTCTCTCAAACAAATAAATAAAATCTTTAAAAATATTTAAAGCAAGAGATTGGCATGAGATTGGGTATCTGTTATTTTCATTAAAGAACAAAGACGCTTTATTTTTCCTGAAGCTAGCAATCATTATACATTATGCATTATGCAAATCTAGAAGGAAGTTTCGTGATCAGAGTCCAAAACTCACATTTTACAAAGGGGAACACTAAGACCCAGATGGAGAAAGAGGCAAGACCAATGCCACAGGGAGGGTTAGGGACGGTGCTAGCTAAAATTCATGTCATCTTATCCCTGAGAAACTGGCAAGCTTTACGCTAAATTGTGTTGCCTTTATCTCTTAGGGTGAACCACTTCATGCTGTGATTTTAATAGAGAATTATACTAATATAGAAGGTATATCTGGATGTGGAAACAGATGCTTTATAATAAGCCTTAGTTTAACAGTTTTCTAAGAATGAGTGTCTAAGAAAATCTCATACTGAGAAAATGTTCATGTTCCATTTACAATGAAAGACTTTATAATGTGTCCCCAGTGCGCTGTTTAATGTTCAATTGATAGTCTATTTTGCCAAGAAAGAAACAAGGTATAGGAGCAAAGTGTGAGCTAAGACTCTCGCTCTGCTACACACAAGGTACATGATCTCAGGCAGGATACGTAACCTCTCGGTTTTCTCATCTGTAAAACGAAGCTAACAATAGTACCTACTTTCTGAATTTTGAGAATTCATTGAGATAACTTGATGCAAAGCACATTGCCAGGCACATCATAGGTGTTCAAAAAACACTAGAAACAGTTGTTGCTGAAGTTGATGACTGTGATGATGCGGGTAGAGGGGTCATGACTATTATTAATATCTTGAGGTTCATCCACACTGGATGGCTTTTTTCATTCTGGGTCTCAAAGAGAACTCAGGTGCATATATGCCAGGCACTGACAATGTTAGAACACCTTAGTCTTAGAATTCCTCTCCCTGGGTTGCCTGGGTGGCTCAGTCCTTTAAGTGTCTGCCTTTGGCTCAGGTCATTATCTCAGGGTCCTGGGATCGAGCCCCGCATTGGCCTCCCTGCTCCAGAGGGAGTCTGCTTCTCCTTCTCCCTCTGCCCCTAACCCCCTGCTCATGTTTTCTCTCCCTCTGTCTCAAATAAGTAAATAAAATCTTTCAAAAAAAGAAGAATTCCTCTCTCTAAGAGTTTGTGTTTTTCCATAAATTTAAACCTTACTCAATATTGTCACAATTATTTATCTTATAATAATACCCTTCTAAGTCTGGGAGGGGCAAATTTCTTTGCCACCTTATGCTGTAAACACTGGGTCATAGATCTTGGAAATAAAATATAAGAGTATCACGCTTTCTCCATCTCTGCAATGTCCTCACATAAAAGCTGGGCTCTAGGGGGCACCTGGGTGCCTCAGTTGGTTAAGCGACTGCCTTCGGCTCAGGTCATGATCCTGGAGTCCTGGGATCGAGTCCCGCATCTGGCTCCCTGCTCAGCAGGGGGTCTGCTTCTCCCTCTGACCCTCCTCCCTCTCATGCTCTCTGTCTCTCATTCTCTCTCTCGCAAATAAATAAAATCTTAAAAAAAAAAAAAAAAGCTGGGCTCTATTACAAGTGTCAGCCTTAGTTTCCCATGGTGAAAGTATGTGGTAATACTGAACTGTCATGCTACAGATTGGTCCTAAAAAGTAGGACGTGAATTCTACACTCTCCCAGTGAAAATGATCTGGTTCATTTTGAATTTTTTCCCTTCCATCAATACCCAAAGGAACTGGTTTGCATTAGTGAGTAAGTGCCTACAAAGGTTTCTTCCTCTTCTAGACAATTAATTTATATCATATAGGACAAATATTGGCACATCTGGACAAACTCAACATGAGTCTAAAAACCATGCAATTTCCCAAGGCATCTGTGAATAAAAACACCTCTCCACGTTTTTCAGAAATGACAGACTGAGGTAGGGGGTGGTTGGAAAATGGGCACGAGCACCCTCTTCAGGAATGTGAAGGGCTGTCATGTGAAAGAGGGAGCGGACTTCTGATGCTGGGTGCCCAGGAGGGCAGAATGAGAACAAACATGTGGGAAAGTTGCAGAGGGACAGCTTTCAGCTCTATATAAGCAGAGCTTCCCAGGGCAACTGTGCGCACACACGCGTGCCTCAACAGAGTGAAACAGGCTGGGGCAAATCCACGTGGTGCCACTGATTGGCCCCTCGTGCAGGGCAAGTTTGTTAACCGCTCTGCACCCTCAACTATCAATCAGGATAGTTATCCCTACCTTCCATGGTTGCCCCAGCATTGAGAGAAAAATGCAGGTATTTGATGCTCAATGTAATAAACATAATGATTACTCCCAGTCTTATTGTTGCTCTGACAAATAGTATGGGTTTGTCAAATGCCTTTGGAATACGATCATCTACATGACCTAATGGTTAAAATCTTCTCAGTGGTGCTTTCCACTTCTTTCTTGGTCTTAAAGCCTACTGAGAGAAGGTCGAATTGTTCTACGCTCAGTTTCACCACTGCTTTTATGTAAGATGCTGGTCTAGTTGTGTTTCATCTTTCCTGGATATTTCCAACATCAATACGTAAAGAAAGACACTTATCACCCACCAACTTTAACCCAGGAAAGGATTATAGGAATTATCTAAGAAATTATTACAAATCATTTTTCATATACAGGTGTTCCCCCTTTGCCCAACACATGTTTTGTGTAAATCACATTCTTTTTTCTAACAAATGAGCTTATAATTGTTTGCATATGTTTATTATTTTATTCCAAGAATATTATTACTATGTGACCATTAAAGAAAATTTGTAAAACAGAAAAATGGGGCAGTGAGGGGAATAATCAGTCACAGTTTGTATCTGCTCTGCTGTCCCCACTATTGTCTTAATGCATGAGTGACGATGATCTTTTTCTACAGAATTTTAATTTCGATTGCAATTTCAAAGGGGACTTTTTAGCACTTTTATCTGCTTTTCACTTAGTGATGGCTCCTGCATAAGTTCCTCTGTTCTCAAGACAAATTGAGCATCAGTGACTCAAAAACGTTTTACAGTACCAAAGGACATTACTATTTAGAAACATGGAATTTTGAGACCAAAAAAAATTAGCACTTGAAGAAAGAATGAGTAATGCAACCCCTCATTTTATGGATGAGAACATGAAAGCCCAAAGACAAGCTGACAGCAGTCTCCGCTTAGCAGAGACCCAGGTCTCTTACAATGAATCCACCCTAAATCAGGCCATAGTGACCACTGCTACCCACCAACATAGATTCCATGAGTTTGGATTTTGCATCTTCATTTTCCTTCAGAAGGTCCACAAGACCATGTTCCATGTATAATGAATGCAGAGCAAGCTACTTAAGGCCAAAGTAGCCCTTGATGAGAATGACCTTACTCAACCAGAAACGCAAACCTGCCTTGCAATATAGCTAGAACAGGAGGAAAAGGAGAAATCCCCAGTCTTTGCTCAACATCTTCACTCAACTTTTGACATATCTCTGTACACCCAAATTATGATAGAGTATTTCATACCCACCGAATAAGCAAAAACTAAAACAACTTCTAATACCAAGAGCTAGAAAAAGTGAGAAGAATGAGGGACTCATATTGTAGGCAGGAGTTCACACTGGCACATGGCATTTGGAATACAATTCAGCAACATCTAGTAAGCCAAAGACACTCATACTCCACCATATTCCTAGGTATATAGGAGAAATTTCCCCCACATGTTCACAAAAAGATAAGTCAAAATTTTTCACAGCACCATTGTTTATAATACAAAAAATGAAAACAGGAGAATGAATATATTAATTGTAAAATGGTCATATAATAGTTACTGCACACCAACTAAAATAACTTTCTAGATTAACATGCAGTTCCTAAATTAACAAGGTTAAATATCAAACACCTAACGTTGAACAAAAAGAGTAAGATGTGGAAGGTCAGGTACAGTAAGTCGCCATTTATATAAAGTTTAAAAATGCGGGGGGGGGGCGCCTAGGTGACTCAGTCAGTTAAAAGCATCTAATCTCAAGTTCATGAGATCAAGCCCTACCTTGGGCTCGCTGGGTGTGGACCCTGCTTAAGAGTCTCTCTCTCCCTCTCCCTCTCCCCCTCCCCACCCCCACCCCATCCCCATTCTTTTGTGCCTGAGCACACACTCTCTCTCAAAAAAAAAAAAAAAAAGGGTTAATAATCGGCAAAAGCAATACCATGTATCATTTGTGGCTTTATACATACTTAGCAGCCAAAGTATAAAAACATGCATGGAAATGAAAAGACATTAAATATAACTGAGAGATGATTTCTAGAGAAGAAAAACAATATTTACGAAGGGTAACGGAGAGCTTCAGTTGTATCTATAATATTTTCTTTCTTAAAAAAAAAATGAGGCCAATCTGGCAAAATGTTTGTATCTGAAAAGGAATTTGTCATTTTTTCAGTTTTTTCTGTATGCTTATGATATTTCAAAATTTTAAAAAAGGAAACAAAGCATGATGGTTTAGCCATGGATTGGTCTAGATATCCAGGAGTCTGAGAAGGTAGGAATAACAATCGTCCACCCACTCTTTCTGGCATAGTAACAAGCCTGATAGCCATCACTACTCCTTTGCATCCCTAGGCCCCAGCACAGTGCCTAGTCAAAAGTGATACAGAGGGGCGCCTGAGTGGCTCAGTAGGTTGAGCATCTGCCTTCGGCTCAGGTCATGATCCCAGGGTCCTGGGATCAAGCCCCGAATCTGGCTCCCTGCTCAGTGGAGAGCCTGCCTCTCTCTCCCCCTCTGCCCCTCCCCCTGTTTGTGTGCCTGCTCTCTCTCTCAAATAAATAAATAAAATCTTTTTAAAAAAGTGATACGGACTAAATGTTGAATAAATGAACAAATGAACAAACAAGCAAATGACCAAATGAACTGAATGGGTTGTTATACATGTCTTTGATTAACAAAAATGGAAAAACCAAGTAATTATTGTTAATAATTTGATATTCAAACTATTTCTAAATATGGGATCATGGAGAGCTCTTCTTAAATGCATCATTAGTAGAAAAATAATTGAAAACAAATATACAAAGTAATCTTTGAAGATTTTTCTATCCCTAATATGTAGTGCTTTTTCCTTATTTCAGAGGCAGGCACAGCACACCCACCACATTCTAGTCATTTAAAGGATCAGGAGTTCATTGCCATAACAGACCCCAGGATATGGCAAATAGCCTGAAATATAAGTAAGTCTTAGGGGTAAGTCAGTCAATGAAAGTGCTCTTCTGAGCCTATGTGAAAGGTTCCCAGAATTTCTGTGACTTGTTTACCAGGTGCACTAGGATTCTAAATCATTCTGTCTTCATGAATGTAAGTTGTTCCCAAACTCTCCTCAAAATGCTAGAATGTAACAAAAAATTGCCAGTGTGATCATCATGATTTCAAATTCTTCCCCATTATATGGGAGTATAGGGACTCAGTGAAATCAAGCAGAAATCTGCTACCATACATTTCTGCCATTGTTTTTTTTTCCACAAAACTCCAAGTGAATTTAAAAAGAACCAAAATAAGATACATGATACATTCACCCAATCCTAGTAATTAAATCCAAAAACCAGTTTAGAATAGTGTAAGCAAAGAGACTAACTTTAGAAAGTACCACAGACCTCCACTATCTGAAATGAGGTGGATGTTTTCTACTGTTTTCTTTATGTTATTAAAATATTAATTTACTTTTAAATATAATCCTGGAGCTTCCTTCAAAATACCTTCCCCACGAAGGGGGGGGGAGCATATAGTTTGGTGTCCCTTTAAAGTTTAACAAAAGAAGGATTCAAATGGAGTTACCTCCACTCTGCAAAAGTTTTTTTTCAAATGTGTAACAGGATCTTACTGCAGTCACTAGGTCTGCTCTGCACACAAAGAAAGGCTGGAAAACATTTGTGTTATGCTTCTGGAGTTAAAAATGAAGAAGCCTTTTCCTTTCCATCAGTTCTTTGTTATTAATAAGGTGGCCACACTAAGCCAGAAATTATAACCATCTGCTTTAGCCATTAAATGCAGATTCAAAGGCTTAATGATAAAGTGACCTCTTTATTAATAACAGAAAGCAACAACTGGCTATATTCTCAGAGCATTTGAGGAAATAAATCAATCCATCCATTCAGGTCGATAGCCTCCCTCAGCAATATCGCCTTGTAAGTTTTCTCTTCTAGTTGGCCTTCATGTTTTTTATCACTAGGTAAACAAAATGGGAGCTCCAGAAGTACCTTTTCCAGGAGTTCGGTTTCCCTCTTCTACTGATGAGATGCCCCTCAGCACCTCACGTAATTTGAAGACACTATTTTTTATTCCCCCATCACAAAAGAATCATTGCACGCATCATCCAACCAATGAGTAAACACATGGGACTTATTTCCTGCAAAGATTATATCTGAATCAAGGCCCAAAACAAAGAAGGTGTGTGGAAAAGCTACAGATCTGGTGGAGGAAACAACAGTAGAATCACGACAGCTGGACTTCAATATTTCAGTAAACTGCCCATGTTTTCATTCATATATTAGAATTTTAATTATCAAGTTGCTAAATTATAGTGGCTTTCAGCTGAAGTGGGTTTTACTGACCCAACCTTGTAGGGCAGACAGAAGTTCTCTGTTGCACTGCTAGACGCATGGGGATGCAAGCATGGCAGCATCCATGTCCTCTGCCTCAGATCCTCCCGGCAGGAAGCCTCCACCACCACCTAGAGCACGGGAATCTCTGGGAGATGAATCTCCCTGGCACTTGTCCAAGGGGCTTCAGTACTGGGAGGGCCAGAAAGACCTCTTTACAAACTTCATCTTTCTCCTAATGCAACTCATAGACTATAACCCTGAAAAACAGCAAGAGAATGGACAAGGATATCTGAGCTAGGTCATGAAGGATGAGTAGGAGTTCTTGGGTAAAGTACTTGGGAAAGGATGTGGAAAATACTCCTCTCCTGCCACAGAGGGGATTCTTCCAGTCCTGTCTTCACTACAAAGTTGAAATCCTCTACAAACCCATAACCCAAAGCAAGAAACCAGCACCTCTAACCTGCCGGCACCTCTTGCCTCACTCCCTTGCTCCCTCTCTCCTGGGCTCGCCTCACTGGTTCCCTAATTCCTGCCACACTGGAGAAGGCTGTCCCATCTATCAAGGAAGAAGACCTCCGTAGGGCTGAGAGGGCAGAAGCAAGAACACCAAACTGAGAATTCAAACAGAGACACTTGGGAATCCACCTGAAGGGGACATGAGGGAACTCAGCCTGTCTATACCCTTATCGAAAGAAACTTCCTTCTCCCCAACCAGAACTAAACGTGCCCCACAACGCAAGGAGGAAGGATGCTCCCCTACCGGCCAAATCCCACAGATCCACCCTGGAGACTGAGACAGGTCACCCATCCTGGGCCTGAGATCAGGAATCCAGTGGAGTCCTTGCTCTGCAGTAACCAGCTGTGTGACATTAAGCCTCACTATCCTTCCCCATAAAATGAGAGAGTAGGGTGAGGTCATGCCAAAAGTCCCTCACAGCCTTGGCATTCTAAAAGTTTCAATCACTTCCTTTATCCGGTGCCTCAGTTTCCTCAAGTATAAAATCATACAGTTGGAGTAGATGGTTTTAAGGTCCCTTCTAACACTGAGGCTCTGTGATGCAGCTGGCAAACCTGGATCACAAGCAAGGATTATTATATTAATCTCAGTGGCCCACTCTTTGCCAAATCATGATAGGAATGTGCTTCAGCTGAATGCCCCCATCTCAGCTACCAGTACATCTGGTCACGAAACATACAGCTACTTCTATCTACTCGCTTGCCAACACGGAAATCTTCAAACACAGATGGGATGATTAATAGCATCTTTAATAGGGCCCCCACCTTGACCTAAATCTTGGGCTGAGGTTATCAAAAACAACAAATACACAAAGAACTTACTCACAGCTTTGAGAGCAAGCCAGAGAGCCAGAGACTGTGCAGGTGGCTGGGAGGAAAACTGACATGAATTACAAAGAAAAGGTGCATTGAGTTAATAGAATATAACTCTGGTATTGGGGTTGGGGGTTGAAAACAGATGTGAGGGGCAGTCCACTTCAGCACCACAGGGAATGAGAACAAGAGCCACAACTTTTCTCAACCTCTCTCTCTCTCTCTCTCTCTCTCTCTCACACACACACACATACACAAGTAAAGCATATGAAATTCACTATGTTGGCCAACAGGTGTGGCTTGTGGTACCCCTGGAGGGATATTATAGAGCCAAACGCTGACTAGACACAGCCCCTAAAAACCAATATTCCAGAAAAAGTCTGAAGCTAAGTAGTGTGAAGGTAGGGTGGCAATTTCACATACCAGAGAGGGTGTTGGGCATATAGACTCTAAGATCAACTTCCACCTTCATGATCTTTTATATAAGTTGTTAAACCCCTTAACCAAATTTCTCATCTATAAAATGAATATTACAAATATTCAGGCTATCAGAAGACAGATTTTTAAAGTGTTTAAAACACACACATGGGGCGCCTGGGTGGTTCAGTCGTTAAGTGTCTGCCAGGGTCCTGGGATCGGGCCCCGCATCGGGCTCCCTGCTTGGCGGGAGGCCTGCTTCTCCCTCTCCCACTCCCCCTCTCTCGCTGTCTCTCTCTCTGTCAAATAAATAAAATCTTTAAAAAAAAATAAAAAATAAAAAATAAAGCACACACAAGTATTTGGGACACAGCAGATACTCCAAAAATTTGGAGCTTATTATCAAGATGCACGCAGGTATCGAAGATCAGAGCACAGTGGTGAGTCAGTCGAGAGAGACTAACAGAAATCAGGAAAGGACAGGTAGTGACAAGCAAGGCAAAATGATGGGTCAAGAGCTGAAACAGCAGGCTACAAGGAATTCTTCAGCGCCATCACTTCAAATAAACATCTATTGATGTGAATGGGGGGAAAGCAGATTGCTGGAGAAGCGGAAAAATATAACCCCACTTCATGTTGAGAGAGAGAGAGAAACAGAGAAGCAATAACCTAAAGCAAAGGGAGAGAGGCTAGAGACATAGTATAAATACTAAAAGTACTTAGCCCCAGGTTTAGATATTAGGTTATTTTAGGGTTTTATATTTATCAATATTTTCCCAAGTTTTATATATATGTATATATTTACAAACACACACACACATACACACACTTCGGTTTTTCTTATTTCAAAAGTAATGAAAGTTGTAGATTAGACATTTAATAATGTGCATTGAGAAGCTCCTGTAACAGGGACCTGAAGTCCCGGGGATCACTGGCATTCTGAGACTAGGGCTGTGTTCTAATTACTCAAAAGTTGTTATTGCATATATGGAGAATCCCAGTCGATCAATAAATATATGTGCAGAGACTTCATAATTCAAAAGCACAACATTAAACATTTCAGGAAACAAATATAAATTCCCAAAGACTCTCGATCTCATTAGGGAACTAGACATGTTCACATAAAATCATAACTCATAATTCAGGGTGTACCAGTGGGAAAGTAAATTCAAGGAGGGTGATTTGAGTCAGACCCTGGAGGCCTAGGGGACTTCAGAAGGGGGAGAGACAAAGTCACTTTCTGTTGCAGAGACAATTTAATTAAAAAGAAGTTCCATTCTACCCCTTCCACCAGGTAACAGAGAATTCATTGTCTTCTGAGGAATTGAAAATCTTACAAGAAGGCAGATTGCATGACCTTCCATTTGCAATAGCTTCTTTTAGGGAAGGGAATAATTAGAATCACAGAGAAGGGACTGCTTTCTTCCATTCAATAGATAACTTTAAACAGGCTTTCTAACCACATGCACTTACTCAGTGAGCAAACTCCCTATGCTGAACTCCTATAGGACCTAATTTTCACCTCAGCCCAACACTTGCTCAGATTCCCCTTCACTGTTATTAAGCTACTTAACTGCCTTCCATCCCTCTTCCCCAACCTCCAAACACCCCAGTAGACTGTGAACTCCTTTTATTCTTTCATTTATTCATTCAGCATTTTCTCAACATGTGCTATGTGCCACTACGCTGAGATAAGTAAGACAGCCAGCCCATCCTCACAAAGCTCATATTCTAGAGGCAATAGCTGACTTGTTAGCAGATCCCTCTAGCTCAATAGCTGAGACACGCACAGTGTATCCAAGAGCAAGGAGACAGGATGTGTCTGACCAGCCCGCACCCAGGCGATAGGGACTGGGGGGCAGCAGAGGCAAAGGCACTACCTGTGGTGAAAAGCAGCACAGAATGAAGAGAAAACCCCGTGGCCAGATCTTAAAAGCGTGAGGGAGAGCGTAAAGACACAACCGTAACAGGCAACACTCACTGGGGGCTTCCTCTGTGTGAGGCTGACCCAGTCCTCACAAGAACCTGCTGAGGTAGGTTCCACCAGCCTAATGCTACAGATGAGGAAACTGAGGCCACAAGGGTTAAGTAACTTGGGCAGTAATGGAGGCAAGCCCTCTGGTATGCAGTCTTCCCGGAGACTAGAAGAGGCTACTCTGAGAACACCATTAGTATCCTGCTAAGGAGCTCAGGCTTTTCCCACAGATAATGAGAAGGCCGTGATGGTTTTAAGCAGGAGGGTGGCACAGTCAAATCTGTCTCAGGAGACTATTCCAGCAGGGTGTGAGGGACTGATTTGAAGAGTCGGGGAGACCAGTTAAGAAGCGATTGTGATACCGCATTGAGAATGGGGTGGCCTGATCTGATGGCGTAAGGAAAGAGCACAGGGAACAGATGCAAGACAAATTTGTTGGGAGACAATTCTGTACATATTGTAAGCAACGCACTGGTTGCCCTTGGTTCCAGATTATCTTTTCAAAGATGTTTATATGGAAAACAGCTTTGGAAGATATGGTCTTCCTCCAGAACAAAGGAAAGCATGCTTACTGTCCAACATAAAAGGTGTCGGTTCCCCAAGCTCAAGGCTTCTCTCCTATAACACAATGTGTAGGTGTCATCTGGCTCTCTTCATGACACCGTATGCAAACTATTACAAGAAAATGCCAACACTCTGGCTACTGCTATTGCTATCAGTAATAAATTCCTTTGTCTCTAACCCAGGAATCTCGTGTCTTCTGCCAGCACCCATGAAACTGAGCCAGGCTAACTAATTTATTTGCAAGTGGGATAAAATCCCAAATCCTTCATGGTTCTTAGGACTTATTTTAGCTGGGAAAATCAGCAGGATTGATCAGTGTTGATTGATGAGTGGCTAAATGTAGAAAGTAAGGGAGAAAAAAAATCAAAGTTTATTTCTGGTGTTTTACTTCAGATAAAGGAGAGGACAGTGGTGCCACCAACTGAGATAAAATATATAACAGATACAAAGCTGGGGCCCAGGAGGTGCTGGGGATTAGATGGCAAGTTCAGTTTGGAGGTGTCTGAAACATCCATGTGGACATATCCACCAAAAAGCCAAGGAACCAAGCTAAAAGGAAAGGATCCAAGTTAAAGATATACTGGTCATTAGCATCAGGGGGGTAGCTGAAACCATGAAAGTCAAAAAAATCTTCTCTCCAACAAATACAAAGACCATTGGGACCTCAGTGAGCCAAAGGCAGAGTATTCAAAGGAACCATCATATTCATCCTTAAGCCTTCAGTGTCCGACAGAGGACGTGACACATTGCACATGCTAAATAAATGTCTGTTAAACAAATGGCCGAAAGGAGACCTAGAATTAGTTACAGCCTTGTTTAAATTAGACTGGCTTCAATAATTACCTATGTAGGGCGCCTGGGTGGCTCAGATGGTTAAGCGTCTGCCTTCGGCTCAGGTCATGATCCCGGGATCCTGGGATCGAGTCCCGCATCGGGCTCCCTGCTGGGCGGGGAGCCTGCTTCTCCCTCTGCCTCTGCCTCTCTCTCTCTCTCTCTCTGACTCTCATGAATAAATAAATAAAACATTAAAAAAAATAATAATAATAATTACCTATGTAATGCTAATCTAGATTTTTTCAAATCAGATCTCAAATACAGACTATCTAAAATTTGTTTCATATGAAATAGTTTCATATGCAAAAAATTAAAAATCTTTCTCTCATGTGCAATGTTCTGTCCAGAAGCAGAACACAATTCTAAGACTCATAATTTCATGGTCATTAAAAAGAAGTACTTCTGGTTTTCTGTTGGAGAAAAGTTCCAAGTTCTCTTATCCATAGGATCATTTCTTCATTCATTCATCTTAAAAAAACAAAGAACAGAACCACTTACTGAAGACTTACACTGTTCAGGGAACTGCACTAAAATTCTGTAAGAAACCTAAAAGTATAAAAGTCCCCTCCTTAAAGGAATTTACAAAAGCAGAGCGGTGGCAAACAAGCCAGAACAGAATTTAGTTCCTAGGTCCATATTTAGTAATTTCATGACCCTGAACATGTTACTTAACCTTTAAAACCTTTAGTTTAGTTTCTTCACCTGTGAAAAGGGGTAATAAAAAAATGTATACCTCATAAATGGTGATGAGAACTGTACTTTATAATATATGTAGAACACCTGGCATAAAGTACTCCCTCAAAAAGTGGTAGTTAGTATTAGTACCATTATCATAAGCCAGTTGGCAAAGAAGTGCTCAGAGCAAAGTCACTCACTGAGGGATATTGAAGAATGTTACGAATGCCACTGAGTGGTCGAAAGCCCTAGAAATGTAGAGTCCAGAGCCTGGTCAAAACAATAATATTGCAGTTAGCACGATTGAGTCCCTACGGTGTTTCAAAATATTTAAGCCATTCCAACAAACCTATGAATGAGTAGTAGTATTCCCATTTTCCAGATGAGAAAACTGACACCCAAACAACTCAAATAACTTGCCCAAGGTCACCCTGCAGTGAGTCAGGAACAGGAAGTAAGCCCAGGCTGTCTGGCTCCAGAGTCCAACGCCAAATTGCCTCCTCAGGGAGAAAAAGAATGCATTTTTTATTACTTATATTTTTTAAAGGAAAAAAACAGGGAACTTTGGAAGCATTTACCTTCAACCTACAACTACAAACACTCTTCTACTCAGTATCGAAATATTTTTCATAAATATCTAAACAGACAAGCAGACTTTTCTAGGTTGACTGGGGTCCTATTTCACAGATTCTGCAAATGGAGTAAGGAAGACTTAATGTCTCATACTGAACACTGGAAAATCATGGTGTATCGTGGCCTGACTCATGAAATGGAAAAGGACTCAGAATCGAGGGGCATGGGGCTTAAATCTCTGAGGTACTTTCATAAAACAAAATGACTCCATTTATCAGCCTTCACTTCTAACTGACCTGATGGCTGTTCATAAACACTTCCTTTTTTTTTTTTTTTTTAAGATTTTATTTATTTATTTGACAGAAAGAGTACAAGCAGGGGGAGAGGCAAGGAGAGAGGGAGAAGCAGGCTCCCTACTGAGCAGGGAGCCCGATGCGGGGCTCGATCCCAGGACCCTGGGATCATGACCTGAGCCGAAGGCAGATGCTTAATGACTGAGCCACCCAGGTGCCCCTCATAAACACTTCCTTAATTAGAGTTTAATATATACTCCTCATAGATGTGCAGCGGTTTTTTTCCTCACATTTCCAAGTGAATAATGTAATAGACTGCTAAGCTATATAGCCATTGTTCTGGGCCATCCTGGACTTCAACCAGGTTTTTTGTTGTTGTTGTTTTGTTGGTTCGTTTTCAAAAACAGTGCAGGTGAAATGTCTGACGTAATCCAACCACCAAGTGACAGCTAACTAAACTATTTAGGCTACACCCGCTCAGTGTACTATCACAAGACATAAAAGACAGTAGTTATGAAGACCTGGAAAAAATAATATTTTCACATTAAGTGAAAAAAGCTTGATTCAAAATCTTGTATATACAAGATACACATATACACACATACATACATACATCTGTGGAATTTTATTTTTTTTTTATTAATCACATCTATGGAATTTTTTTAAATGTACACATAGGGCAAAAGAGGCTGGAAGGAAATATACCAAAGTGTTAAAAGTGATTATTTGTGGGGCGCCTGGGTGGCTCAGTCAGTTGGGCATCAGATTCTTGATTTCGGCTCAGATCTTGATCTCAGGGTCGTGAGATCGAGCCTTGTGATGGGCTCCATGCTGGGCGTGGAGCCTGCTTAGGATTCTCTCTCTCTCTCTCTCTCTCCCTCTGCCCCCACCCCCTGCTTATGCACTCTCTCTCTCTCTAAAAAGAAAAAAAAAATTGGCTATTTGTGTTTGTAATATGAGCCTAAGGGAGACTGAAGTTTTTCATTTTCCAATGTTCCTCTATTTTATCTGATAGACATATGTTATTTGTACTTTTTAATTGCAGTAAACTTATTTAAAAACAATTTAAGAAGAGGAGGTGATGGAGAGATGGAAGAGATCAAAAGAACAGCTCATTGAGACCACTTAATATTCTGTCTCTGATGCTTTCAGAGCTCTCTGCTGAAAGTAGTCATCTCTTTCAAGATCTGCACTGCTTATGTTTCTTAAGTGTTTGGAATATTTGTTTTACAGTTAGACTAATGAACAGATGGATGATAGATCAACAGATTGATCAATAGATTCATAGGTGGATAGATAGAGGATACAGAGACAGCTATTCTTTCTCCAGAAACATTCCAGAATAGCTCCCCTTAGAAATATACTGAAGACGAGGCTTCCCTGTTCAGCTCAGCTGCCTCTCTCTTCTCTAAACTAATCGACTGTTTGGTTTTTTTAAAGTAAGGGAAACTTATTCATAGGCATCCTAGACATATAGATTTGACCTCTGAAACTCTGAATGGATGTTACAGGTAGCCCGTTAACGTATGAACCATACAGACAGAACAGGAAGCATAACTTAGTGCACACACAATTAGATCCACGTTTCTTCTGGCAGTCACAAACAAGTAACTATCAAATATAAATATCAATGTGACAAAACTGACGCTGCTTTTCAGAAAAGGTTAATCCAAACCTAACTTAGTTGAAGAAAAAAACGTACTCTGCTGGCCGGAAATGACTGAGCCGAGTCTGGTAAAACGAGTAGAATAGCTACACAAACGAGATAATGAACTTCAGCGGCTGTTTACATCTGGGAATGTACATCACGTACACATCACCCCATATGCAACCAGTAGTCCCCCGACCACTTTCAAAACACCAGTCATAACACAACTCAAAAAAGAATAATAGTATGCACATTTTTTTTAAAAAAGTATACAATTATTGGAAGAGCTTTGGGAAACTCATGCAGCCCTACTGTGGAGGTCAAATTCATATGTCGTTCCAAAGGAAAACAAATCTGACATACTGAACATTTGTTATATGGCTCTCCCTGACAGGGCAAGCAGGATTTCAAAGCAGAATGGAAACTGGAGTTCAGTTGGAAGTACAGATGCTTGACTACCTTTCTTTAAGGGGAGCAGAAACATTCTATTAGTTGCTTCCTGGTTTGGCCGAGTGAAGTCTAGTCTCCCCTGCCATTGACCCAGGACAGAGTGCCAGAACCTTGATGTTAGTGAACAGAAAATTCAAACACGCTCACACACTTCATCGCTAGAAGAGGTTACCTTCTATGTGGTTGTCAGCGTTTAGCATTATCAACTCACCAGACCCACATGTTTTTTATAAAACAAACATGGATTAATTGGGAGACAAGGAGGAGGATAAGGGGGGCAGTGGTCTTAAAAGATGGAAAGCCAACTGCATTAGTGGTCACAAAGGAACCAGAGGGTGTTTTTGTTTAGTGGTAGAGCTACCACCTTCAGAATTGTAAGCTCTTTAATCAAGGTATCGGTGATTTTTAAGGAATTATCTTCAGGCTTGATCTGCGCCAAGGGTAGAAATTCTGCAATAAGACATCACAGAGCAGAGGAAAATCTACAGTTCCTGCTCCTTTTTCTTTTTATGATCTCTGGACTTAAGTATCATCTCTTGGACTATCTGCAGAGGCCTTTTTATATCATTTGCTCAAAATTACCCCTCTGGTTATGAAATCTTAAGAAACTGGGTGGAGAGAACTTTCTTCCTACTTATATCTTGACTCGCTTAGCATTCCAACACCTATGGACTCTATTTATTGTTCATAAATTTAGCTTTCCCACTGGTTCAGATAAGCAGGTCCTAAAAACAATTTGTGACATGTGCCTTTTCAATGAACTGCCTCAAAAGCTTGCAATCATCTTTAGACACTACAGTGAGGATGAATCATGGCTGGGCTATGATACAGAGGCTGAGGGCTTGGCCTCTGGAATCAGGCCTGAATACAAATCCTGACTTTGTATGTTATGTTGTGTGACCTTGAGCAAGTTCCTTAAACCCATAATGGTCCAAGAGAGCTATTGGGGGGATGGAATGGGACAGTTTACAGAAAGCAAGTAGCAGATCTAATGACCGCAGGATCGAGAAAAAAGAGAAGGCATTTACACCATATGGGTAAAAGTTGCTGTGCGTCCAGTCTCAGCTTTACTTGTCCCTAAAATGTGTGACGTATTAACCATTCCTGGGCTCTGTTTCCTCAGCTGTAAAATGAGAGTGCTACCTCTATGAAACTCTTAAGTTTCAAAATCTGCATATTTGGAAAAATGCAATCTACATTGCTACATGCAGCCTATATTACTCAGCAAAGTAAGTGCCTTTTAACAACCAG
Organism: Mirounga leonina; assembly: GCF_011800145.1. Taxonomy (NCBI): domain Eukaryota; kingdom Metazoa; phylum Chordata; class Mammalia; order Carnivora; family Phocidae; genus Mirounga; species Mirounga leonina. Next base: position 42,729,094 of record NW_023270447.1, read on the forward strand.
AACATATTGTCTTTCCATCTGCCTTCCCCACCCTTAGGTTTATTTTATTACACTGTGAGCTTCTCAAAGAGAAGAGCTGCCTTATGTGCTTTTTTTCTATCCATAGTGCTTATAAAAATATCTGGCACACAACAGATGACCGATAAATGTGGAATGAATTAGTGACTGAATCATCTTAGTATCCTCCCCAAGGGCACAGGGCTTTTGCACACAGTAGGTATCAAAATATGTTTGTTGAATGAATGGATTTGAGTAAAACTGGGAGTGCCTTTATAGCAGAGTCTTTTTCTTACTCATCTCTGAAGCCTCTGGGCCTAGGACAGAGCCTGGCACAAAGAAGAAAGCAGGATCAACTAATCTTTTTGCTCTGGAGACACGTCAACTGGGATTGAAGCAATTGGCTTACTCAAAACAAAAAAGTAACTGGTAAGAATTTGTGTGGATTCCAAGTCCGGAAGGCCTTCTGGGTGCCTGGCGCTGTAGTAGACACTTTACATGATGTTTTCTCAGCAACCCTGGTACTGAGAGACGAATGACATCATTTTTTAAATGAGTAAGCAAAGGATCAGAGAGATTAAGTCACGTGCCCAAAATTACAAAGCCAAAAAATAACAGAGCTGGGATTAAACCCAAGCTTCTGGAGCTCATGCTCTTTCCATTATGCAAGGCTAAGGGAGGGGGAAAGCACCAAAAGAGATGGGACAACCTTATTTATTTGAAGTCACATGGCTTTAGGGGAGAAAGGAGGTGGGAACTGTCGATCGGGCTTAAGGAGAGAAGCTGACCAGTTAAGGCCAGTTGCCCCAGCCAGTGACTGAGCCATGTGCTTGCCACCGCAACCATGCCCAGCTGGGCTACAAATGTTGGTTAGAGTCATTTGCCAAGCAGCCTTGTCCATCCAGGCTAGTGGCTGGGGAGAATGGCACTGCCAGCCCCATTCCTTCTGGTCATTATCTATGAGTCCAGCCCAGGCAATCAGAATGCCTAAGGCTCAGATCTCAGAGCCAGGAGTTCCTTTCCCCCATGTTCCTATTGCCAATACTCCTAGCTCAAGAACTCCCTTGTGGAAAGACCATCCACGTATTCCAGCGAACTTGAGAGGGAGAATAGATCCCAAAGGAAGGAATTTATTGGTTTTGGAAAAATCAATTTAAGAGCAAGCCTAAATCTCATGTGCTCTTCTTCATAGAAACAAACAAACAAACAAAAGGATAACATGCATTTTTAAAGCATCAGAGCACATAGTTATCATTAAAAATATGCCATTTTACGTTCTTTAATAGTTTTGTTAAAATTTAGCATGGGAGGACACCTAGGTGGCTCAGTTGGTTAAGCGTCTGCCTTTGGCTCAGGTCATGATTCCAGGGTCCTGGGATCCAGCTACTGGCATCAGGCTCCCTGCTCAACGGGGAGCCTACTTCTCCCTCTGCCCCTCCCCACTGCTTGTGCTCTCACACACTCCCTCTCTCTCTCTCTCAAAATAAATCAATAAAATCTTTTTTTAAAAAAGATTTAGCATGGGAACAGTGTTGCCCCATCTATGATTAGAGAGAAAACTCTCTGAATAAAACTGAATCTGTTTGAAACATCTATTCTTAATAGCAAGATCAGATAGAAACCTAGAATCTTCTGCATCAGTATTAGACCAACTGCCCAGCATAATTAATTTTTATTCTAAAAATATAATTCCAAAAAATAATTCTTCTAGAGATCCTGCCCCTCTCCCTCTAGTTTGCAGGCTCAGAGTTTCCCACTGCAAATACTTGAGACAGACTGCCAACACTCAACTCAAATTCCCTGTGCATCCTGGTGCTTCTCTCCATCTTAGCTCTGTTGGGAAAGTTTGAGACTAGGATGACATCTTCCTATTACGAGAGCCTAACAGCCTGGCCCAAGTAGAGAGGACAAAAGCTATACAGGATGTTAAAGAGAAATTAAAGCCATGTCAGCAACTAGTTAAGCTTTCTTCCTGAGTTGGAACAAAAAAAAAAGGGGGGGGGGGGGGGAAGAACGCTGGATGGAAAGCAGTGATGTGATTTCACTATTCCTAAGCATGCCCCAAGCCATAAGTATTTGTAAAGCACAGTCTTTAGATTTCCAGTGTCCAAGGTCATAACTAAAGAAAAGTCGGTATGTAAATATGTCCACATGTGAGCTATTCTTTTAGACCATTAAAAAAAGGAAGCAAGAGCCCAAGTATTGCTGGAAAATTTCAGGGGTTTTTTTGTGTAAAATTTCTTCTGGTAAACCTGCAATTATCTGTCTTTGCACATTATCTTTTTTTAAAAAGGAACTTTAGAAGGTAGAACCGCCAAAGCCAACACTGACTTCTCCCTGTCCTTGCCCATCCCAGAGTGGTCACAGCAGCCCTGTGCCAAGCAGCCCCCTGGAGCCGACAGCTTCGGCTTTGTGTGAAACCCCACAAAGCAAAGCAGTCCTTCTTGCCCAAGGCAGCCCTCTGAGCTGCCTAAAGATCATTCTTATGGCTTCTCTCTTCCTGGATTGCTCTTTTCTAGACACATCTGGTTTGTCACCAATAACACCCCAACAGTGGTCTGAGCACCACACACTCGGAAAAGACAAGCCCAGAAAACCCTCCCACTCAGCTGCTCCATTTCACTTACGTTCACAGTCAAAGTAATTAAATGCTAGTGGTCACTGCCCCAATCCAACATCACACTTAAATGGATTAATAATAAAGCAGCTACCTTTTGGTCAGTGCCAGGAATTGTGTTGGGTTCTTTAAATACAGTCAGCTTTGCTATCACAGAAAAGGCAAGTTCCAAAATATCACCCTGCTATGCAAAATCATGCAATAAAAATGACAGGGCTTATGCGAAAATGGGATTGAGGCATGCCACTCAAAAACTTCATTAGTGACACAAAATAAAAGATAAGAAGCTAATAAAAATGGTAGCCCAGGTTTCTTTTTTACATATCCTGAATGATGAAGACATATAAGTAAGAGACGTGGCCCTTTACCCTGAAAAAAACCTAAGTTTGCGTGTAGAAGTGGGTGTTGGACGGGTTATGGCTCGTGGGTTATGGAGAAGCTGTGGAAGGAGAGTGATCGGAAATGAGACTGAAAAATGTAACACCAGATGCGGCTGGGCGCGGCTCACAACACACGCAGTGAACTTCCTTCGGTAGCAGGAAGATGTTGGAGATGTGTGTTCTGCATATTCCTACACAGTTCACTCCCTTGGGTGCAATTTTCTTGAGTTCACCTAGCTTTTCTTATGGATAACACTGATCACATTTGTGTTATCTTCAAATCATTCCCTAATACATCAACCAGGTTGGAACAAATTCATGTTTTTAAAACAAGTGCTATAGCAGAACTAACTACGCTTTATCTCACTGAATCCTATCAACCCTGAAAGATAGGTAGCCTTAACCCCCTTTTCCAGAAAAGGAAACTGAGGACTAAAGAAGTTAAGGAGTTCCCAAAACCACATCATGCGTCATAAGTTGCAGAGCAAGGACAGGACCAAGGTCTGCGGGGTGACCCCTTCACTGCCTGACACCCCATCGTCGCCACTTTATTTCCATTTGGCAACTAGCAGTGGGTAGGAGATGCTGTCAATCCTTCTGGGTCTAAAAGCAGATTAGGACTTTCTCTGCCTCCTCCACTCCTGCTGTATTTGTCTGCCCCACAGTGATGTTGAGTTCAGTGGAAATATCTACATCTATAGCAACATCATGTCCCTAAACTCAAGCTATGAACTGTACACCCAAAGATAATGAAGCTTCTTAAGCTTTTGGGGGTGGGAGTGGACTCTAAACTGTGAAACTCACTGGTCAGATTCAACATTATTTCAGCAGACGTTATGGAGCTCAAAGATTCACTTTCTGGAAGCCCCTTTAACCGTTCGCAAAATTTCCCTTCTGGGGGTTTGTGTTCGAGTTCTTCATCTCAGGAGAAACAAATGTCTTACTCGCTAAAATGACTGTTGTAAATGAAAGACTGACCAGGTCAGTCCTGTCCGTGGAACCCTTCCATGGCTCCGCACTGCCATCAGCATCAAACCCAAGCTCCTCAACGTGGCCTACTGGCTCTCCTTTCAGCGCCCCCATATTCCACGATTACTCACTTCCAGTCACTATACGCATTCTTCTTCCTTCCTGGAACCCTCTTCACATCGCCCATCACATCACCCTGACTCTGTCTGCCCAATGCCTGTTCTGTCTCCAGATGTCAGCTGTGATGCCCCTCCCTCCTGGAAGCCTCTGATGGTCCTTTCTCTACATCTGGATTAGGAGTCCTTCATGGGTGCCCCCATAACTCATTGTACCTCTCCTATCACTCTTACTAGCCCACTTTACTAGAATTTCTCATATGTTTGTCCAATTCCTGCCCCACGCATGGCACTTCCTGAAACAAATGGGGAATCAAGCAAAGGATCCAAGAAAGCAAACGTACTAGTCATTGCCACATAACCAGTACATCATAGAATATTCATCCATTCGTTCATTCTTTCATTCATTCATTCATACATTCACTCATGCATTCATTCATTAAACCAAGTTGTAGCAATGATTATGTTCTAGGCAGTAGGTGCACAGCAATGACCAAATCAGACAGAAACCCTTGCCTTCATGGAGCTCATATTCTGGTGGTAGAACAAATGATAAACCAAATAAACCAGTAGGATACACAGCATCTCAGTCTATCCATTTATCCGACAGTGATGAAACAATGAAAAAACAAAGCAAGGAAAAGAGATAGGGAGGGCCTCACTGAGATGGTATCTTTGAACAAAGACCTAGAAGAGGTAAGGAAGGGGTCCAGGCTGGTATCTGGCCTCCAAGAAGGCGGAATAAAAAAATGCCAACATAGAGAAGCAGGAGTAGGCCTGGCAAATTCAAGGAGAAGCACAGAGGATGGTGTAGCTGGGATTGCATCTCAACATTAGAGGGTGAGAATATTGGAGGGTGAGAATACTAACAGGTATTATTTCCTGAGTATCTACAATTCACCAGAAAGACATACCTGTCCGTACAGGCTTTACATCTGGTCATGTAGGTTTAAATACGCTAGAACTGAATCACATCCTCTGAAATACATACAACAACATCCATATACAGGCCACTTCATTCCTCAGCCTAGCCAGAGGATACCGATCCCTTGAAAACTGCTTTGTCAGACCTCATACTGAATGAAGAAACAGGTGGTAAAAGTTGCCCCCATCAGTAATTTTAGTGTTGGCTTCCTAAAGATGAACAAGAAATCTGCTATATGTAAACCGTACCAGCAGCAACATCACAGGGGTCTGCGAACTCTGGCTTTCCGATCAAACATATGAAATTAACACAGAAAGGTTTTAAACCATATTACGGCTAGGGAAATTATGTAATAAAGACAAAAGCTTCCCTATTACTTAAGGTAATGAAAACAAAAATAAGGATTTATAAGCTTCCCAGCTCTGACCTAAATTTGCTGTGCATTATTTTTCTACATCTCTTTCTACTTTGGAAAAACCACTACTAATTGCATTCACATTACACAGTATCAACCAAACCTGGATTTGGGTTTCTTCCAAGACCACCAACAGGCTCAAGTTACAGCAAGTTTATTAAATGGGTTTGTGTTTTTTTTCTCTTTTAAGCAAAAACTTAGAATGCCGTTACCTATTGGAGGGACTAAACAGATAAAATGTTTGATAAGTAACATTTTAAGAAAATCTCAAGCATATGAACAAGGGTAAAAAGCACTTTTTTTTAGGCTCACAAAATAATAAGGAATTTTTAAAAGCATACAGTTTATTGGTGGCTGGGAGCCTGGAACTAATGAAAAAAACATTTACAAGTTAGGTTTCCACAGCTTTTCTTTTGTGTTTTCTGGGTACAGAGGCTGCTGGCTACACTCTAGGAAAACCTGGAACTCTGCTGGAAACGGAGAACACAAGGAATCAGAGACCAGTTCTGTCTCCCTCAGTTTAAACTCTCCCTTGGAAGGCAAACATGACGACCTATTGTTTTAATGGCAACATTTCTAAACTCTTGACTCTAAAAGTATTTCCAACCTCAGTATTCCTATAACAAGCTCTACATTCTTACTCAGGAGCACAAAACCCAGAAAGCTTCTTGGTGATTAAGTCACCCAGTGGTGCTCCTCCCCACGGCAAGGGCCACGGCCAAGCAGAATGCTTCCAGTTTACAAAGCAGATCCCACCCAGCTTCTTGTCATCATTTCATCATTGCAGTCTCTCCTGAGTCTCCTCCAATGTCTGATCACCTGGGAACCCAGCACGCAGTTCCTACCAACTTCCTACCACATAGGAGAGCAGGAGGGGACTCGGGGGACATGGACAAGACAGTGGTAAGTCATCCGTCACTGGCCTCTAATTCTGGGGAAATCAGTCGTTTCATTACCACTACTACCCTGTTTTCTCTTCCGATCCTCTATCCCCTAGGGTCCAGTATCTCCTTGTGTCCACTTCTTTTCTAGATTTTACAAATGAAGAAGCTGGGGTCCACCCAGCTAGGAGGCAAAGCTGACGCCATGCGAGGTTCCTTGCCCACCGGATTAGGATTCAGTCCACTAAATCATTCTTGTTCAAGCCCAATGGCTCAAATGTAACCTGCTGAATATAGATATTGGCTAAAAAGGGAATAAATACTAAACATTTCTCCCAAGTCACACAGGATAAAGAAATGAAACATTCAAACAAAGAAATATACTATTAAAAACTCAGTTTTCAATGAATATTTTTAACAATTTTATTGTGCAATAATTTACAGACCATAAAATTTACCCATTGTAAGTGTATAGTTCAGTAGTTAGTAATGTGTCTCATTGTGCACTCATCACCATATTCCAGTTTTAGAGCATTTCCCCTGCCCCAAAAAAGTTTGGTTGCTCCTGTTAGTAGCCACTTCCCACTCCTACCCCAGCCCTAGACAAACACTAACCTGCTTCTTGTCTCTTTTTTTTGCCTTTCCTAGAAATGTCACATAACTATAATCATACAGTATATGTTCTTTTGTGTCTGGCTTCTTTCACTGAGCATAATGTTTTTGAAGTTTATCCACGTTGTAACTTGCATTGTATTTTGCTCCTTTTCATTGCCGAATGGTATTCTATTATATGACTATGCCATATTTTGTTCATGCATTCACCAGCTGGTGAACATTTGAGTTGTTTCCACTTTGGGGCTATTACAAATAATGCTGCTTTGAACACCTGCACACATATCTTTGTGTAGACACAGGTTTTCATTTCTCTTAGGTAAGTTTTTTTTTTTTAATATAGGCTTTCTATGTAATGGTATCTTATTGTGGTTTTAGTTTACATTAGGATATTTAGCAGCACTGAAAAATATTACCATATAGTATTAAGAGAAACAAAGCAGGATTCAAAATTGTTTATATAGAATGACCTCCCACATATCCCACATATGTCAGCCCTACACATATGTGAAGACTAAGAAGAAATACATCAAAAAGACATCTCCTATCCTTGACAAAGGGTAAGAGAGCATTTTTTTCTTTATACTTAACTATGAAATTTCTGTATGAGTCAATATATAATAAAATACATTTCAGAAATAAAAATATTGCTAAAACACTAAGAACTACATGTTGCAAGTCATTAAGACTCAGGATATACCCAAGCCTCAGCTAAGCTCAAATCTATCATCCCTTTGTGAATTATCAGTTCTGGGGGTTGGTTATAGCGAATTTGCAAAACTAGGTTGGCTTCTCTCCTCCTGAAAGCATGCTTCTGAGACTCTCTCTTCCAGAGCTCGGCAAACTACAAACCCCAGGCCAAAATCCAGCTCACTGCCTATTTTTGTATAACCTATAAGCTAAGAAAGGTTTTTACACTTTTAAATGATTGAAAAAAAATCAAAAGAAAAATAGTATTCTGTGGCATGTGAAAGTTATATGAAATGTAAATTTCAATGTCTATAAATAAACTTTTATTGAAACATAGCCAGGCTCATTTGTCTATGGCTGCTTTTGCACTATTAGAACAAAGTGAGTGGTTGCTACAGAGATAGCTCAGCTTGCAAAACCTAAAATATTTACTATCTGGCCCTTTACAGAAAAAGTTTGTTGACATCTTCAGCTTATCTTCAGAAAAGATAAGCTCATCTTTGTCCTTTATTATCCTAAAGAAAATTCATTAGGGAAAAAAACATTTGGATTAGCCACTCTTTGTATTAAATCATATTAATATGTCTTTTCTAAAAATGTAAGATTTGTAGCTGATAGCAGTGATATCAAAAACTTTCAAAACACTATTTTAGATTATAAGCCTGTATTTATCCGCCTGGCATCTAGTAGGTCCTCAATACTTGTTAAATAAATCAACAAATAAACAGATGGATAAATAGATAATAGATGGGTGGCTGGGTGGCTGGATGGGTGGATGGGTGAATGGATGACTGGGTAAATGGAAAGAATCAACAGTTATTAAGGGCTAGCTGTGGGATAAGTGCCATAGCAAATCCCATCATGGACTGGAAGGGACCAAGAAAAGATCTGTCCTGGTGAATCTCTGAATAAGACAATGTATATGAACTAGCAAAAGGAGAAATACAAATGACCAAAAACATATGAAAAGCTATTTAGCATCACCAGTAAATCAAAAGTATGTGAACAATAATAATATTCCCTTTTTTAACCCAGAACATAATCGTTTAAAAAATGATAATACATAGTGTCAGTATAGGTAAAGGGAAAAGGCTCTTTCTGTCAATAGAATATGGAGAGGGGTATGCATTTTCCCAGTCTTTAGGGTAGGCAATGTGATTATATACATCAAAAGCCTCTGACCTTTAACCTGTAATTCCACTTCTGAGAATTATTGCCAAGAAAATAATCATGGATATGTGGAAAAGTTTACAGACAATCACAGCATTGTGTATACTAAAGAGAGAGGGAAGGAGGGAGAGAAGGAGAGAGAGAGCGGGGGGGAGGGGGGGAGGGAAACCTGATGTCCAACAACAGGGATCAAGAAAATTGTGATATAGGGGCACCTGGGTGGCTCAGTGGGTTAAGTGTCCGACTCGATTTCAGCTCAGCTCATGATCTCAGGATCATGAGAATAAGCCCTGAGTAGGGCTCCTCCATGCTCAGTGGGGAGTTTGCTTGAGATTCTCTCTCTCCCTCTCCCTCCCCTCCTCTTTCTGCTCGCATGAGTACATGCCGTCTCTCTAAAAATAAATAAATCTTTTAAAAAAAGAAAATTATATAATCACAGATAAAACTAAATTGTGCAATGTTTAAAAAGTGATGTATTTTGATATAAGAAGTTATGCACAATAACACTGAGAAGTGGAGGGAAAAAGCAAATCATAAAATCAACTTTGCCTGAAGATGAGCTTATTTTTTAAAAATGTATATTTACTGGGGCACCTGGGTGGCTCAATCGGTTAAGCAACTACCTTAGGCTCAGGTCCTGGGATCGAGCCCCAAATCGGGCTCCCTGCTCAGTGGGGGTAGGGGGGAGCTGCTTCTCCCTTTCCTCCCCACTTGTGCTCTCTCTCACTCTCTCTCTCAAATAAATAAATAAAATCTTTTTAAAAAATGTATATTTACTATTTACATAGAAAAAAGTTTTGAAAGATAAAAGCTTAAATGAAAATAATTACTTAACTATTTTTCTCCTTACTTATCTGTTTTCTCATGTTCTAAACAAACACATCACTGGTTTTATTTTTAAATATAATTAAAAGAGATTAAAGACCTAATAAAACCGAAGACTCCAGGACACTCATAAGTAGAATAAAGGAATAAAATCACTAATTATTTAATATTAATTGATCAAATGCAAACAAACTAGGTTGTAAGTTCTAATAATTAACAATTCTAATGCAAACTAAGTTGCAAGCTTTTATAGGCAGAGACCTATACTCACTCAACAAGCATCTGTTTAGCATCCACTCTGTGCCAGACACTGTTCCAAATACTACAGTATATTAGTGAACAAAATAACAAATCCCTCCTCTCAAAGAGCTTCCATTCCAGTGTTTCTCATACCCCTGCTTCTGCCACATCAACAAGCAGGGTGCTGAACACCCCTGAAAGTCCTCATTTAGCAATCAGGGCCGGTTAATTTCTTACCTAAAGGATTCATCAGAGCAAGCTTCCCAGTGCATTGATTAAATGCCTTTATATTCACACACAAAAAAATGTGTGATCTAAATACAGCCTTTCACAAAACTGTCTAGTGTGCAAAGTGGGGTAAATCTCTAATGCCAAAATGAGAGCACAGGGTCCTGGAGCAGCTCTGATTCAGTCCCCAGGCACCTGGGGAGGGGGGGAGTGGTCAGATAATATTTCATGAATAGCGAGGCTTAAGTTACTTGAAGTAGCTGGGGCTTTTCTTAAGCTACATTTTCCTTTGGCCAGAATATCCTCTCGGCTGAAGCTGCCTGTTCAGGATCACTCCACAGAGAAATGGGTCTCTCTGTTTTCCTCATAACCTGCAGATGCAGCTCCTTTTTCAGGCTAGGGAAACCCACGGACCTGGGATTCAGCTTATGTAATAACTGGCTCCCTGCTGGGGGAAGCCACTAGAGACCTGCACTCGATTTCGGAAGACAGATATTTCTCCTTTTGGGCCAGGCTCGTTCAGAACGTCTTGACTCAAAAATAAGTACATACGGGTGCTTTCAGTTTCCCAGAAGTCCTGAATCACTAACACGTCAACTCATTACTATTTTTTTTCCAAATGTAGCAGTGAAAAGTTTTGGCAGTTTCCAATGGATACCAAATATATCAACCATGAAACAATTTTAAAGGTCTTTGAAATGAAAGCCACAAACATCCTATGATTGTCAGGTAGAGATCCTCAGAAACTGAATAGGCAAAATGGTGTACTCAACACCTGCATTCATGTCTTAACACCAGCAATTCTCCCTGGGGGGGATCCTGGGGACAAGGTACTTGCTTTTTTGAAGCTCATCAATAAGGACGATGACATCCTGATTCAATTGAGCATTATGCCACACACCTTACTCTGATCAGGGCACAAAGGAGTACTTAATACATGGTAGTTCTAGTGCCTCTCTCCTTGTCATAATCTTGAGCATAAAAAGACCTATTTGGATGAAAATTGAACACAAATGAGTCCTCTTTCCCCTCCCTCTCCTACCGGGGGCTCCTCACAGTGCACCAGCAAACCCAGCTTGCGCTAGGACAGAAGCCTACAAATAGGAGAGCATATTTCACTGCAATTCGGAGGAAGGGCTTGATGTCACAGATCTGAGTTCAAGTCCCAGCTACTTCCTAGCTACATCACCTCACACAGTTACTGAATCTCCTATTCTCTCTCTGTGTCCCCATCTGCACAACAGCAATAAAAACAATGCCTCTCGAGATACAAATGATGACATAATATACATGGAAAAAATCTATCTTATAACAAAGGGTTGTTATAAAGATCATATGAGAAAATGCTTATCGAGTCCTAGTACTCTCCACTACGGAACCGCTCCAAGCAGATGACACATCCAGAACCTCATGTGACCTTTAGATTTTATTGTCAACCCCTGTTTATCCACTGATCCCAGCTAAACCACAATTCATATCATACCTTGATCTGCACACAGCAAAAATGACTCTAAAGTAGGAAAGACTAAAGAGAAAACAAAAATCACTCTCTCAAAGTGCTAGACTAGGATTTCATTTTTTCTGGGGATGATTTTCCTCCCCTTGACTTCCCAACAAAAACCTACAAGCAGAAACAAAACAAAAACCAAAAACAAGAGACAAAACCAAGAAAAGTTTTCCACAGTGCCATTATAGCCTCAATTTCCAAAGTCCGTTTTACTGAACACTGGTTCTTTGTGCCCTCGGGGAGGGGGGGGCGGGGGTAGTACACGGGGATAGATTTCATGAAATAACCAAATGGGTGGGTAGAAAATACAGTAGTTTGCAGGGGCTGCAGAGGGCAGGGGGGGTACATCAACCTCAGAAGGTGCCTTGTAGAGATCATTAAAACATTAAAAGAGCATCAAATGTGTCACCCAGCTGAGCAATTAATTGCATCTCACCAACGTGGGCTTCAGCCAAAATGAGACCAGACATTTTCACATCTTATCAGTGACACTTTATTAAACAAGTTGGAACTTTTAGCTCACTAAATAAACCACCTTTGCCTTACTGAGAACAAGAAGAGTTTTTGGGTTTCAACCACGCTTCTTGATGCCCACATCATATTCCATGGTGATATTTGTAAGATCCTTTCAGAAGTGAGTCATTTCACATATCCAAATCCTACTCAGAGTGCAAGAGCTACCTCAGCTTCCCCATTTCCCACGTACGGGGAAATCTCTTACCGTCAACTACTACGAACTGCCATGTTAGGAGTTTCATGTACGTGACGTAAGCTTAATCCTCACAAGGGTACTATGATGCAGGTATCATTAACCCTGTTTTGTGATGAAAACTTGAGGACTGAAGAGTCCAGATCATGCAGCTACGGAGTGACCAGTACTGGGATTTGCCCTTGAGTTTAAGCCCCTGGTACTTTCTAGTCCTCCCTTCAACTATCCCAACTGACAGTTACTTCTTCTCGTTGCTGCCTTCTATTGCAATTCCTCCCTATGCTGCATCCTCAGTCTTCAGAGGCATCTTCTTCATGGGTATATGCCTTGGCTCCTTAAGAAGATTAAATTTTCTGATGGAAGGAACTCTGTCTGTATCTTTTCTTTACCCTCCTGACAATTATTACTGTTGCAGGGAGGCCTAGAGCTTAAGAGACTCATGTGACTTGCTCAAGGTTACATCCGACCAGCAACGAAGCAGGTTCAAGCATAAACATGCTAAAAAGCCCCAGTTATCTTTCAAGCATGGTCCCTTACAAAAGGCATATACAGACCAATGCCTGCTCCTATATGAGTCAGTGCCCATAAATGCTATCTCCTTCCTCAGGAAGGAAAGATGCCCCGCACGTCTGAGGATGCCATAGATGAGCCCATCGTAACAAAATTAACCTTGCCCAAAGATAAGGTCTGGATTTTTTTTTTTTTTTTTAAGTGTGTGAAAGGAAGATGTAAGTCAGTCCTAAGGCTACAAAAACTTTCTGGGACACTCTGGTGAGAGCAGAACTTCTGCCCCTTCCCTGACGAAAGTCTGACAAGGATCCTCGAGAGAACTGGGTCTTGTCCCAGGGAATCTTTGGAAATTACTGAGAGACTTCAATTTCTGGGGCCTTGGGAATTTTGCCTCATTAATAACCTTCTAGGACCTCCCATCTAGAACTTGATTTTCTAAATAATTTAACATTGAGGAAGAACAGAAATACAGGAAGAGTAATTTGAAATGCAGAGGAATCACACCCCAGTCTCCATGCACCAATTTCAAATCCCAGCAATGCAACTTACTAGCTAGAGAAACTCTCAGGAAGTTAAACCTTTCTAAGGCTCAGTTTGCTCATCTATACATTGACATTGTTGAAAGGATAAATGAGATCATGATTAATAAAGCAGTTTGCATTGTGCCTGGCACCTAGAAAAGAATAATAATAGTTTAGAACTTACATATTCACTATCATCCACTTCTTAATAGTTTGACATTTTTCATGATAAAATGTGTGGAGGAAAAAAATACATCTCTATGTTCATTCTACCAAAGAGCCAACATGGAAGGATCCTTGCTAATGAAAGACAGGGCTAACGTGGTTAAAAAAAAAAAAAAAAAATCTAGAAATAATCCTCCACACTTCATTTTCCAACTTCTCACCCTTCCCTCCAAAAACTCAAACCCTTTTTCTTCCCCTAGAACCCCACTAGGGTTTAGATATGGCATATGGAAAGACAAGAACCTTTCAAAGAGACAGCTCAGACACTCACTGGCTGCAGATAATTTAATCTCTGTATACCTCAGTAATCTCATCCTCAATACGGGAATAATAATTCACATCTCACAAGGTATTGTGAAGATTAGAAGGAGCATATACAAAGTGCCTCACCCATCCTGCAGCTTCAATAAATGCCTGCTCTATCACATTTCAATTACTACAGTCGCTCTCTGGAGACACTCTGTGTTTCTCCCACAGACCCTGGAGGTATGTGGCTCCCAGGAGCATTGTCGAGATAGGGACGGAGTCAGGAAGATGCAGAAGATCTCAATGAGGACATTCCACAAACCAAGCCAGCCTCAGCCTCCAAACTCTCCCAGAGTCTAGAGAGAAATAACCCAAACAAATGAAATCGAGACAAGAAAAGAGAGTTCTGCCCTCCTTCTAACCCTTCTCTTGAGTGAGTCCCTGTTACTACACTTTGGTTTTGATTAGAAAGCTCGATTATGCCTCCCTGCACCCTTACAGCCCCCCCCGAGCCCCATCCTAAACAGAGATGGCCTCTTATGAAAGACAATCGTGCTTTAATCTATATACCAGAGCTTGCTAATGATACTGTACTGGGTTTTGGTCATTTGCCAAAGAGCGAACAGTGCCAACATTTGTAGACTTCCAACAGGAAATTAAATAACTGCCCTGCTGGAAATATGAACCAATTTACAGTGGTCAAACCTGAATCTTCCAAAACATTGGCATGGTTTATATGTATCAAGCACTACAGACATTTGAGGAAGAGGGGGAGAAATTCAAGTTAAAACTCAACAAGTCTTCAAGAGAGACTCTGAAAATGGTCCTTTCCCCCCTCTGCCCTGGCCATACCCAGAATTCTAGTGTATACAGACCACAGGGCGTTTACATCATGCTGCCCTGGGAAATATTAACTGCTGAAACCTCAGGGAGGGCAGCCTTACGGCCACAAATTCAAAAGCACAAGCAGGCCGGAAATGCAAAACTCCAGTTTCCTCCCAGAAGACTCGGTCCACGCTCTACCCACTACATTATGAAACACACATTTAGAAGCCATCCTATTACATTAAAGCTTTCCTCTCACACACAGAGAAGGGTAATACTTTGAAAATGTTCTCTTTCTCTAGGGCTTTTTTTAAGATTTTATTTATTTGACAGAGAGAGACACAGCAAGAGAGGGAACACGAGCAGGGGGAGGGGGAGAGGGAGAAGCAGGCTTCCCGCAGAGCAGGGAGCCTGATGCGGGGCTCGATCCCAGGACCCTGGGATCATGACCTGAGCTGAAGGCAGATGCCTAACCAACTGAGCCACCCAGGCGCCCCAGGGCTTTCTCATTATTAAGCTCCATGAGGTCATGAACCACGTCCATCTTCTTCTCCGCACTCTATCTCCAGTGCCTAGCACAGTGCCTGACACACCATAAAAAGGGGCTCCTTCGACTCGTCTTATAACGCTCATTTGCTTCACAACTAGCAGGAGTGTGGGGCATCGGGCAGCCCCTTCCAGGATGACAGCTGAACAAAACACATGCCTGCAAGCAAGGAAGCAGCAAGGAAGGTGCCTGCCATGGATTGAGCATCTGCAACGTACCAAGCAGAAGGCAGTGTGTTTTTCTTACCGTACCACATGCAGTCCTCACAACAAGCCCGTAAGGTAGGTAAGTGTGTCCTCATCTTGCAAATGAGGACATGGATCCTCAGGGAGGCTGACGGGTTTGATGAACAGAGGCAGCACCCCAGGCCTGTGAGGCGTGCATCATTAGCCCCACACCACAGGCAAAGACAGTGAGGTGAAAGAAATCCATGTTGGTGAAAATCCATTAAATCACTCTCCTTGGATCAGATGGCCTAAATCCAACTGAAGGCTCATTTTTTTAAAGATTTTATTTATTCATTTGCCAGAGAGAGAGAGCACAAGCAGGGGAAGAGCCAGGCAGAGGGAAAAGCAGGCTCCCGGCTGAGCAAGGAGCCTGAAGACAGACTCGAACCCAGGACCCTGGGATCATGACCTGAGCTGAAGGCAGATGCTTAACCGACTGAGCCA
This sequence comes from Mirounga leonina, assembly GCF_011800145.1. NCBI lineage: Eukaryota > Metazoa > Chordata > Mammalia > Carnivora > Phocidae > Mirounga > Mirounga leonina. The sequence continues at coordinate 42,744,920 of NW_023270447.1, forward strand.
CCCAGGCGTCCCGAGGGCTCATTTTCTTTCATGGTCACACATGTCTCTGATGATGGAACCGGTTTAAATAGTTACATGAGATAATATGTGTAGGGACTCTCTAGGGACAGTCATTGGGCACAAATGCAAATGTTCAGTTGTTAAAACAGTTCATAAAGCTCCGCTTGTGGAGGCAAGTGTGAATGCCCCCAGGGGTTCTACACAATCCCAGATCAGTAATCATTCTGCTTGGGTTCCAGTTGCGGAGGGGATGGCATCCCAGCCTAGCCAGATGACCACAACCTCTGGAGGGGTCCAGTAGAGGGAGTGGACTGGTGGGGTGGCTCTTAATCAGACGGATGCAAAAGAATCACCCAGGAAGCTTCTTCCAAATGGGCAAGATTCCCCTCCCTCTGGAATGCCTGTGTCAGTTAAGTCCAGAGCAGAATCCGAGCATGTGTAATTCACAGAGGCTTTCCAGGTGATTCTGCAGTCGCCGCTGATTGAGACCCACTGGGCTGCAGTCTCTCAAACTCACCTACACACTCAGACAAGCTCCCACAGATCCATCATCACTGCAGGGGAAAGTACCTTTCTGGCTGATAAAATAAGTTCATAAAAGGAACTATGCTTTGAAAGTTAAAAGCATTTCACCACTGAACAGGCTTATTATTATTATTAATTTCATCTTCATACACAAAGTAGTACATTATTAGACCGACACATTCTCCTGGTTTCCTTTTATGAACACTCAAGAAAACAACAACAAAAAGCCAACCTTATTTCCACAGCAAGTCAACATAGAAGGATTAGGCATTTTTCCTTCATACAAAATTACAGGCCACCACCCAAGAAACAAAAAGACAACCAAACTTCATAAACAACAGAATTACTTATCCAAAAATGTATAATATTTGAAGATTTAATGCTCTCAGATTAGCATAATTACTGGTATTCCCCTGGCTCTGCTTTTCTTCATTTCCAAAAAGTCCTCATCACTCAAAGACTGAACCAGTGTCAATGACAGAAATGGGCAAGACTGGTATTCTCCTGGAGAGTGACTAGAGGGACTGAGGCTGCTAAGGGTCAGGTGGTCTCAGGCTGACCAAAAGAGCAACCACGAATTACAGTGTGTTTGCAAAAATCAACAGAGGCCAGTGATAATATTCCAGGGCCCGGGTGCTTTTTTTCCAAACAGATCAAAGCCATGGGCAGAAACGAATTAAGTGAGAAGAAGAAAGCAGGTGGAAAGGGGAATCAGGCAGAGTAGATCCAAATTCCTAGCTGAGGGGAACAGAGACATGCCAATAACATACAGAAATATTAAGAGGCCGTGAAAAGGCCCCAGCCACTGCCCTCACCCTTTAAGCAGCCTGAATAGCTGCACTGGCATTTTAAAGGAGTTGTCCCAAATCATATACAAATGCAAAAAAATCAAGAAAAAGAATAGGTGAAAAAGCTGGGGAACTGGTTTGTAAGGGGTCAGCCCAGGCTGAGATTTTGGTGTGTGACTTTGCCTGCTTTTCCCGTTTGCCAAAGGGCTCGGAAGGTACCAGTGTCTGTCCAGAGCTCAGGGCCAACTTATTCCACAGAAATCAAAGCAGGTGAGCCTTTCGGACCATGGGCTGACTCAAGCTGCCCCTGAGCAGCTGCTGGACTCCCAAAAGTGAAAACACTCAAGGGAACACTCAGCAATCCAAAACAGCATGCAAATGAATAGTTCGTATGCAAAACCCGAAAGAGATAAACAAGTAATTGGCAACAGAAGAGACTGATGAGGAAAAAATCCTGAATCGGGGCCACATATGCCATGAAAGTTTCACTTAAAAAGTTAAGTATATGCATTAAACAAGCCCACAAACTGGCAACTTAGGGGAAAAAGCAAGCTCAATGACCATCCGTGAATATATTTTCCAGAATAAAAGAAACAAATATACTTTCTATCTAAAGCAACAAATATATTTTTTCTTTGCTTTCATTGGATTTTTCGCCCTCAATAGAATTGTGTGTTTAAATCATTCCCCTGATACAGAGAGAAATCCATCTGATCTTCACATTAGTTTCTTTCTTTCTTTTTTTTTTTAAAGATTTTATTTATTTATTTGACAGAGAGAGAGATAGCGAGAGCAGGAACACAAGCAGGGGGAGTGGGAGAGGGAGAAGCAGGCTTCCTTACCGAGCAGGGAGCCCGATGCGGGGCTCGATCTCAGGATCCTGGGATCATGACCTGAGCCGAAGGCAGACGTTTAACGACTGAGCCACCCAGGCGCCCCGTGTCTTTCTTTTTTTTAAAGATGTTATTTCTTTATTTATTTGAGAGAGAGAGAGTGTGTGTGTGTGTGTGTGTGTGCACGTGTATGTGTATAAGCAGGGGAGGGGCAGACGTAAAGAGGGAGAGGATCTCCAGCAGACTCCCCGCTGAGTGCAGAGCCCAAGGCAGGGCTCAATCCCATGACCCTGAGATCATGACCTGAGCCAAAACCTGAGCCGGACACAACCAGCTGAGCCACCCAGGCACCCCTTCGCACTAGTTTCTGACATTTCATTCACTCAGTCCACAAAAGCTATGGGGGTCACAGACCATCCCTCACTTTAATGCCACAAACATTTATTAAGCATCTACTTAGTGCCAAGCACTATGGGAGATAGGCTTGATAAGGGGTACGAAGATGTGGCAAAGGGCACAGGTGCTTCCTCTGCAATAGGTAAGTACACACAAACACACACCCAAGTACACTGGAAGGCAGGTGTATGAAGTATTAGAAGGCATTTATTCATTCATCCATCCATCCATCATCCACTCAGTCACTCAACCAACATTTATTCAATGTCCACTATGTGCTGGGCACATGGCTCTGAGTAAGGTCCTTTCAACTGGAGCAGAAGATTTCTGGAACAAGGCAACATTTAATGCATGTTACCATTACACACAACATTGCTAAACAAATGAAAATTTTCCAACTCCCGGAAACTTACCAAGATTTGTCTTTCTAAGGCAAAAACATGGTCTCTAATTTAGCTTTTTCCACAAAACATAACCGAGCTGAATTTTAGAGAGTTGTCTGAAATGTCCTTTTTAAGATATTTAAACGGTTAAAAAATTTGAAAACCAGTCTTTTCATTTTACTATTCCATATCTTGAGACAACCCCCCAAGATCAATACTTGCCTCTCTTAGTTAAAAAGAAGGTGGAAAGCACTTAACAGCACTTGGTGGCAGCAGAGCATGGCGGAAAGGCTCTGGAAACGGACACCCCAGACTTGGGACTCCCAGCTCAATCCCTTACCAACTGTGTGACCATGGCAGGTGACTCAGCCTCCCTGGGCTCCATTCCTTCATTTATAAACTGGGGTCAATAATTCCTCTCTCACAGTAGTCATGAGAATTAAATGAGGCAATAAAAATAAAGTCCTTAATAGAGTGCTTAACACATATAAAGCTTAATAGATGGTAGTTATATTTTTAATAGCATTTAAACACTTGAAGTTGTATTATGGGAAATAATCCTCATAAGTACTGCTTATTTCATAAGTACTACTGTTCTTATTTTATTTAAAGGGAAATTGGGACCTCAAGTGTGTCACAAAAAGTTGGTTGTCAACATAAGTACTTATCCAACAAATTCAGGGTTTTTGTCCATCCATTCATTTAACCAGAGTTTTTTGAGCACTTGCCATGTCCCCAGCCCTCCTCAAGCTTATGATCCAGAATAGGAACCAGGAAATGCATCTATAAAAGGCCAGAAAATAAAGATTTTAACCTTTGCAGGCCCTACAGCTTTTGTCTCAGCTACTTAAGTCTGGCATGGTAGAACAGAAGCCCCCATAGACAACCTGTAAATGAATGTATTTGGGTGTATTACAATAAAACTTTATTTATAAAAACAAGCCACAGGCCAGATTTGGCCTGGAGACCTTAGTTTGCCAGGTCCTAATCTAAGAGTATAGTTTTATTTCCCAAAGTCCTTCTTTATTTATTGGAAATGATTCCAACCTGGACCTGAGTAGGCAGAGCCAAAGATATGACAGCTCTTCTCATACCAACAACCTGAGCCGCCCAGACCCTTCTAGATCATATGTCACTCCATGAGTACAGAGGGAGAAGCTAAAATGGGACATGAAGCCAGGTAGAACCTTAGCTTGTAAAGTCCTAAAAAAAAAACCTTGAGTCTCCACTATCCTTACCTCACAAATGAAGAGACTGGGGCCCAGAGAAAAGTAGTGCCATTTTGTGTCCCTAGTCACCAGGTATTTAGCAGAACAAGTTAGAAAAGCCTCCAGTCTCAAAGACCAGGGTCCTTCCTGTTGTACTCCACTGTCCCTTTCCAGAAAGAAGAAAGATGGAAGGAGGGGTTCCCCTGGAAAGTCTACCAAAAGCAGCTTGCCCACAGAAGCCTACAGGATTTTGGCAAAAAGATAGGCCACATGGCTCCCCTTGGCAAAATGGCATTTTGTGAAACTGACTCTGAGGAGACGAGAAATCTTGATTTAAAGAGTAACCTAGGGGCGCCTGGGTGGCTCAGTAGGTTAAGCGTCTGCGTTGGGCTCAGGTTGTGACCTGGGATCAAGTTCCATATCGGGCTCCCTACTCAGAGGGAAGTCTGCTTCTCCCTCTTCCTCAGCCCCTCCCCCTCCGCCCCCAGTTGTGCTCATGCTCTCTCTCAAATAAATAAAATATTAAAAAAAAAAAAAAAGAGTAACCTAAACACCTGGACCAATTTCTCACAATTATTGCCTATATGACAGTTTTAGGAGCACTGATCATTCACTTCCGTCCATTTAGGGATTCTCCAGCCACAAGCAACTCAGCTCCTGGCCACTCCCAATCTGACCTTTTCAGGCATTGCCCTACATGAAGGGATGCTCATTTCTTTCTGTGCCCAGGCCTCTTTAAAGGAAAAGGTGCTCAGAGCACATGATTAATAGATGAGCATGAACTTACCTTCTTGCCACTCTCCCTACTCTATATTCACCCAAGTTACAGCAAATTATACATTAACCTCGATCCCACAATTTTGTGAAGTTGGTTGGTTCTGTAGCCTCTCAGCACTTCCTGTGTCCTTTAGCGTCAGTTTTCAGACACAATTCAGGTTTCTAGGACCCCACTGGAACCAAGAAGAGACCAGACAATATATACGAGTCCCTGGGGTCCACACTCGGGAGGTTTGGCTTTTTTGACAAACATAATATATTTCTCTATCACTTAGTCATTTGCCTACAGAAAGACTATTTAATTCCCAAAAGATTACGATTAGATTCCCTAGGCTAAAATATCAAGCCATTTGTAGGCCAGCATTATTTCCCAAAACACCCTCCTCCATGGGCCTCCCAAAACCCTTGCTCCAGCTAACAGACCTCCCAGCCGTGCTCCGAAGGACAGCATCTGTTTCACACCTCTGTGCCTTGGCACATGCAGATCCCTCCACCTGGTCTGCCTTTTTCTCCTCTTTTTCCAGGCAATCACCTTCAAGACCCTTCAACATCCAGCACAAACTCCATCTTTCTTGTGAAGCCTTCTCTGATGTCCTCCAGACAATTGATCGATCCTTCTTCTCCAAAACTGCAACACTTTATACCACTTATCACACTACATTACATGACTTAGATTATATGTGTGTGTCCCCACCCACCTCTGAGTTCTTTAAAGGCTGGAACTGTGTCTTTTCATCTCAGCACTGCATCTGGACACATGGTTAAATAAAGAAGTAAAGTGTGCCTTCTACTTCTATGTGATTTCCTAATGCATATAAAAGTTTCAGGGCCAGAAAACTGGGAAGCCATCAACAAAAAGGAGAAAAGAGAATGTTTTAGAATGTTCCCAAAATATCTCTTGACTCCTCTGGCCACTTTCCAAAAAGGACATTCTTCCCTCAAATCAACCAAAAAGGCTTTATGACCAAATCCATTGACCTGCTGATAATTTCCCAACATACCTATAAAATGAACATATGCACTAAATTCTCCAAATGGGTTTCTCTTTTCTTAATTGAATACATTTTTCCTGAATACATTTTGTATGCTTCTCCTCCCCTATACAAACACCTGGCCTTTAAACTCCACTGAACCTGGGCAAGCTGCCTGCATCCAGTCTGTTCGTAGCACTGGAATCCAAGGGTTGGTGAGTTAAACCATTGATGAGTTTTCTTTGTTTTATGTAATTTGTCCTGGTACGATGAGTTAACCAGAACTGAACTCTGTGTACCTCCTTTGTCAGCATCTCAGAGCACCTTCTTTGAACTTCTCATATGCCTTGCTTTAAGAAAACTCACAATCTAAAAAGTCAAATGTCCAATGTATTCTTGTCTTTGGAAAAGTATAACAGATGATTCATTTATCAAGAGTTTCTTACACAGGTACTTTCAGGCTTCCATATCCACCTAAAATGAAGTATACTCAGAAGCAACTTTCTTTAGTCAAAAGGAGAAAAATTCATTTGATGGAACTTGGCTCTTCCCTGGCTCCCCTGCTCAGGGGTCATACTGTAAGTGGACTCAGATTTTCTGAGGGGCCGGCCCTAGACAGGGAGGAGGATGGTGCCTCAATTCTAGACTTCTTTGAAACTCTCATTCCCCACAATGCATATAGAACAGAAAAGATGTTCGTACAAACAAAATTTGAAAGCAGACTGGGTATTTGCGAGTGTTAAGAGAGATTTCAGCTCCAGGCACCTCCTGCTATTCTTTCTGGAAGACTTTGTCTTTTTCCCTTCGTTCCCAATACTTATTTTAGACACTCTATATGACGTTCATCCACTGTAGAGTACTCACGAGTTTGCCTCTGCATCTCCCTCTTAATGGCAGAGAGACAGCTTATTTCTTACCCAGCTTGGCTGGTATGCAGAAGAGCTTATGAAGTGTCTGCTGAATGTTTCTGACTCTCCTTGATACTATATTTTCCAGCTCACCTGCAGATTCTGGGATGGCCATACCTTATCTGGGACTGGCTATGGCCCCAACGAAGTATTTAAGACACTGAATGTAGCAGGTGGCCTCAGCATCACTATCCCTTTGTAGTCAGTTCCAGGTGGCCATGAATCAAGTTGTATGACAAGATGACTACATCTAGCCCCAGGGTCCCTACTGATAATTATCTATATTCTTTTGAAGACATCTTATCTTTCCAGAATCTGGTTCATCTGGGATAAGAACTGTATCTCTTCTTGGCAATACTCAGATTAGGTGGCTTACAGTCTTTTTTTAATTAAAAAAAAAAAATGTAAAACCCTGTAATTCTAAACAATGTAAGTCAAAGCTAATCTTGTAACTGATAGGTACTATAGATTGGTTCACTCGTTCCTCCCGTTAACTGCCCCCTTTTCTGCCTTCTTCAACTATGGAGATTAGAAAATGAAATTCAAATTCACAGCCTCATCTGCAGCTAGAGAAACACATCTGACATAGTCCTGGCCAGTGAAATGTAGATGAAAGTCACTTGAGAGACTATTTTTCCCCAGTATAAATCTGTGCACTGTCTACTGCTAAAATTATAAGACAATAAGGTACGGCAGATATTCATTCATTCATTCAACAGACATTGACTAAACAGGGAATTACCAGATTAATCAGAACATGAACTATTAATTACTGAATTAATCAGAATACAAACTAGGCTGCTGTAACAAGAAACCCAAAGTTACAAAATAAGCTAAAGCAAGACAGAAGTTTATTTCTCTTTCACGTATACATTCTCTTCCAGATAAAAAGTACAGATATTCAGTCCGGGGCTACAATGACAGCTCAGCTCAGGACCCTTCCATCTCATCGCTCTGCTATTTTGAAAGCATTACCTTTATTCATAGATTTGAAGTTGGCCCACATGCACTCCAGCCCAAGACAGAAAAAAGAGAAAGAGATGGCCCACTCCTTTCCTTCTAAGAGCAGAACTCAGAAGTTAACTATATTTCCTCTGTTCACATCCCTTTAGCCAGAACCTGGTCACATGACCATATTCAGCTGCAAGAAAGGCTGGGAAATGTGCCCAGTGAAAGCTCCTATTACTATGGAAGGGGGAGGAGGAGGAAGTGGAGGAGGAGGAAGTGGAGGAGGAGGAGGAGGAGAAGGATAGCAAACATTGGGAAGAAAAAGTAGCCACACTTCTACATGCTAGGCACTATGCTGGGTATTAAGGATAGAGGTGAATAAATCCTAGTCCTTCCTCTCATGGAACTCAGAGTTATTAGTACAAACTGAAAAGTGTGCAAGCACCTTTGTATCACCAGAGACCAGTTTAGAGCCCTGCACTCTATTGATGTCGAGCAAATGTTTGTCAATGCCAATCAGTAGGAACAGTAAATACTCCCCCTGGGACCAATATGTGCCCCCTACTGAACTGGGACTTGAGAAACAACCATGGATATAGCATCGTTCCTGCTCTCGGGAATGCCCAGTCTAGTCAAGGAGACAAGAGGGGACGCATGCATGGAAAGATGACACAGTGAGGAACTGTTGAAGCCCAGTGCCAAGTGAGGGAAAGCTCTCGAAGCCTGCGACAGCCACAGATGGCTCTGGATGGGGAAGAATGACATCAGTTGACTCATGCCTGCAGGTCGGATCTTAGACGAGATGTTGGGATAGGTAAAGGCAGAGTCGCTAGAGGACCAACCGTGGCACCAGCTCAGCATGTGAGAGAGCCCTGCTAGGTAAGCCCAGTTGGGTAGAGGAAGATATGCCCTCTTCTTTCATCAGGCAGAAATTGTCCTCGATTATCCCAGCACACAGCTGCGGTTCCCCCACCCCCCCACCCCCGAGAGACAGGCATTGAATCCTTACATTCCAAACAGAAGCCCCCCAAGCCCCCAGCTTGCCCATCATTAATGATTTCATGGTCCTAGTTAAAACAGCATTTCCCTAAAGCAATTTTCCCAGAAGTGGCCGAAGGGGAGAGATTAGCTGCAGTTGCCACGGAGAGTTTCAGAAGACCGTCTGTCCTGGATGGTTTAGACTTTCACCTCCCTCAAGGTTATTTCTTAACGTCAGATGCTCTCAAAAAGTCACTCCCAGGTGTAAAATTCTGAGAATCTAAATTGGAACCCTGAGATCTGAAACTTCCTAGGATAAAAGTGAGGAACACCTTCGTCAAGTGAAGAAGAAATAAATAATTCATGCAAAGGACCCGGTACAGTGCCTGACAAATAACAGTCCCTTAGTAAAGACTGCATTTTATTATTTATGTTATTATTAGTTTGTTGTTTCTTTATCTATATACATACCCCACCTCAACCCAGAGAGAATTCCAAGTGGCTTATGACACAGTGAACAACGTAATAATAAGTATTTTTAAGTCAGAGCCAGTGAGTCTATCAACAAGGCAGGGAAAAACATAGTTCAAAGATAGGAAAGTCACACCGTCCTAAAATGGAAGCTAACCTGAGTTATGAATTTCCCCTGAGCTTCCTGGAAGCCAAAGCAAAAAAAGAAAAACTAAATTATTTATAAAATTTATACCATCTGAAAAACACAAACAAGTTAATGACAAAATCTGCAAGAACTCAGTTCAACACGTTGCTGAGCCACATAATAGTTCCAGGGAATTTAACCCAGGTATGTAAAAATTAAGAGAAAGTTGGGGGCGGGGAGGGGGGACAGGAAGCAGAGAGGTCCATGGAGAATAAACTGAGGAATTACTGGACTCAACAAATTCAAACAGCTCTCTTGGTTTCAGGGCTTTGCAGAACCATTAGTACATTCATTCTAAATCTCCAAAGGGCAGTATGATGTGCCCTATTTAGATAGCCAACGAGCACGTGTTTTAATGGAGTGTCTCGTGCTTTGGGAAATGCCCCTATGGATAAACGATCACTACTCTAATTTTATTATTATCATGATAAGTCAGACTACTTACTAAGTGAGCACCTTTTTTGCTTTTCTTTAAAGAACAAGAACAAGGTTCTGCATTTTCCCATCCTTCCTCTCTTAATTGGCTTGGTAGTTTCATTCTAGATAATGCGTTACTAGCAATTGTCAAAAATTGCACTGGAGGGGGGCACCTGGGTGGCCCAGTCATTAAGTGTCTGCCTTCTGTTCAGGTCACGATCCCAGGGTCCTGGGATCGAGCCCCACATTGGGCTCCCTGCTCTGCAGGAAGCCTGCTTCTCCCTCTACCACTCCCCCTGCTTGTGTTCCCTCTCTCTGTGTCTCTCTCTGTCAAATAAGTAAATAAAATCTTAAAAAAAAAGAATTGCACTGGAGGGCGTCTTAGCCTTTGCAGTGGACTTGCCCCCTTCCTCATTCTGTTATCTACCCATATCAGGAGGTAGGAAGACTCTATATTCTCATCTCCATCTTAAAAGGATGAAAAGAAAGAATCCCACGGAAACTGAGCTTCAAGGTCACACTTAGTCAGTGATTGAGCTGGTCCTGGAACATAGGCTTCCCAAGTCTGGGCTTCAATGGTGGCAAAGCCTGTCCTCTCCCTCCTCGGTCCTTCCCCTCCCAGGTCAGATGCTACTTTTATCTTACCGTGTGTCTGCAGGTGGGTGGCAATGCTGCTGACTCCTTTCTGGCTCAGTTTGGGCCCTTCTCTTTCATCCATTAATTAAATCATGCACTTATAGGGGAGCAGAATCTTCAAAAGAGGAAAAAGAACCCTCCCTCAGAACATTCAGGGATTAAAGTTCATCTGGCTATGGAATGCTCACCAGGGACTAACTGCATTACTGAGAGGCAAGTGCTGAAAGCCAGTGACACATTAATATGGAAACGTGCAGAGCGAGCTCAGGCTGCCAAAACGCTGTGTCTCTGGCATTGCCAAGGTGGGGTCACACAGCAGAATGGCACCTCAGGGGACATTCAGGTGTACAGACTGGTCAGGGCGCCTTAGGATGAGCACTCTCCTGCAGTGACCTCGAGACAATCGGAAGAGTGCCCTTGGGAGTGATCAGTCCAGGGGTGCGTCCTTACGTGGGGAGAGTGTGCAGCCGGGCCATGACCATTCCCCCCACTGCACTGACATGAGTCCAGCACCAAGTACACAGAAAAGACAGTCCTGAACAAAGGACTATGTACTTCATCTTTATTTATTCAGCTTCACTAGGAATTCTGGGCAAGAGGCTTTCCAAATAATAGAACAACTGTTCAAGCACCAAACTTTTTTTTTAAATTTGAAATAATCATAGATTCAGAGGAAGTTGCAAAAATAGTACAGAGAGGTCTCTTTCCCCAGTTTCCCCAGCAATGACTTCTTACCTCACTATAATACAACAGAAAAATCAGGAAACTGACTTCGGTACATCCAGGGACCTGAGATTTTACTGGTTTTACTCATTTGCACTCATTTGTGAGGTGCGTGTATGGTCTGTGCAGTTTTATCACATGTAGATTCACGTAACCACCATCATCATCACGATACAAAATGGTTCCATCATTGGGCGCCTGGGTGGCTCAGCTGGTTAAGCAACTGCCTTCGGCTCAGGTCATGATCTTGGAGTCCCGGGATCTATTCCCGCATCGGACTCCCTGCTCAGCGGGGAGTCTGCTTCTCCCTCTGATCCTCCCCCTCTCATGCTCTCTGTCTCCCATTCTCTCTCTCTCAGATAAATAAATAAAAAATCTTTAAAAAAAAAACAAAAAAAAACAAAAATGGTTCCATCACCACAGGGTCCCTTGTGCTACCATTTTGTAGTCACAACCATCCCCTGCCCCGCTAGGGCCCCCCCGAGCCCCCCCCCAGTCCCTAACACCAGGTAACCATCAATCTGTTCTCCATTCCTATAATTTTATTTTGAAAATGTTATATAAATATCTTTTTTGAGATTTGTTTTTGTTCATTCTACGTAATTCCCTTGAGATCCTTCCAAGTGATGCATGTAGCAATCATTCATTTCTTCTACTATTGAGTAATATTCCACGGTATGGACTCATTTAACCATACTGCAGCTCGTTTAACCATTCGTCCATTAAGGGACATTTGGATCACTTCCAACTTTGTGTGGACATAAGTTTTTATATCTCTGGGACAAATGTACAGGAGTACAACTGCTGGGTTATAGGTCAACCCTTTTATTCAAAAAACAATTTGATGGAGTTTTCTGAAAATATACATTTCACATAGAACTCTGTCCTGTTAATTACAGTACAATGTAAATCATTTAATCTCATTTTTAATTACTTAGGGCATTATGAGCCACTGAAATCTACAAAACTGTCGCTACATTAAATTGCTCTAAGGTATTAGAGGTTTTGATCTCAACGAGCTCCCATTCCTGCATTTGTTACAATTATTTTCCTCAAAGTTTCCAGGCGTGCTGCTCATGTATATGGCTACTGAGCACCTGAAATGTGGCAAGTCCCAAACTGAGCTGCTCTATAAATGTAAAACACACACCTGACTTTGAAGACTTAGTTTAAAAAGAAGAATGCAAAATATCTCATTAATAATTTTTATATTGATTATATGTTGAAATGATATTTTGGACATATTGGATTAAAGAAAATATACTATAAAACAATTTCATTTGTTCCCTTTTACTTTTTTAATGTGGCTACCAGAAAATTTAAAATTATGTGTATGGCTCCCATTGTAATTTTGGGGGGCCACACTGGTCCAGAGGGGTTTTGTTTATTTATTTGCTTTTATCTAAGTTGCTAGAGATGATTCTTATCTAACACTGAGATACACGGTATGTTACTATTACTGATACACTCTATAGCATTAACATAATGCTGTAAGAAAACGGTAATTATCTATAGCCAGAGCCCCATCTCTGCTTTCAAAACTGCACGAAAAGAGGCAATACAGAAGAATCAAGATCTGGCTTATGACTCTGAAAAATCAGAATTGTATTCCCAACTCATCCTCAAGTAAAATTATTTACTCATGGTCATACCTTTCAACTTCCCATGAACCTCCATTTTCTCATCTCTAAGTTCTTGCCTTGCCTATTTCACAAAAGTGTTGTAAAACATTAAACAGGATAATCCACTTGAAAGTGCCTCAATAACTGTTAAGTAGCATGCTCCAAATAGAAAGAAGTAGAAGTTTTTAAGCAACCTCCACACAACTGGCACCCTGGGTTAGTCAAGCCCCCCGGGGCTCCCTCTGTAAAGCATCAGCCTGCTGTCTGTGGACACTCCTGGACCAGCCTTGCTCTTCCGTTCACGTCTCATCCTCACACGCTCTGGAGTTTTATTCTAATGGGAATCGAGAATCGGTAGAGTTTGGTCCCAATGCTCATTACACAGGTTTGTTTGGAGGTTTTTGTAATTATAACTTCAACTGTACAGAGAATTCTCCATTTGGATTGTTTTACATGTATCTTTAAGTTTCTCATCCACTTTAGAAAAACCCAAACTGGACATCACAGAAGATGTATTAGAAGTAAGGTGTGAACGTGAAGGATAAGGATCACCAAATATCAGACCCGGGCTCAAAGGAAAAGCCTTGGCCCTAAACCATGAGATTAAATGAATGGACATCTAGGCATTTAAAGTTAAATAAGAGGTCTGACTTTCTTTCCTCACTATCTCTTCACTCCCTGCTTTAACTGACCTCTTTCATTAACTGCCTAACCATTGCTAGATAATAAAGCTTTTGCTTAATCATTATCATCCGAATGAAGGGAGAGAAAGAACCTCAAAAAGAAAATATAGGGGCGCCTGAGTGGCTCAGTCAGTTAAGCAGCTACCTTCGGCTCAGGTCATGATCTCAGGGTCCTGGGATCGAGTCCTTGCTCAGCGAGGAGTCTGCTTGTCCTTCTTCCTCTGCCCCTCCCCCCCAACTTGTGTGCTCACAACCTCTTTCTCAAATAAATAAATAAAAATAAAATCTTAAAAAAAAAAGAAAATGTAAGTGACTCAGTCATATTTTAAAAATAGATGAGGGCCATAAATAGGGCCCCATAACACCTATGTCCATATTAAGATCAGAAAATACAAAAACAGGTAGAAAGCGGAACACTTCAGGAGCCAGTGATTCTTTAACGCCACTTATTAATTCACACAAAAGACATAAAGTTAATGCAAAATTACATCTTAGTAATAATAGCACAGCAATTCTCCCATCATAATAAATAGTTGAACTGTCTGTGCTAGGGCTCAGATAAAATAATAATGTCAGCAACAAGTAAAAAGTATTAAGTTCCTTCTATATGCTAAGAGCATTACATTATTTCATTTAATGCACACACACAAAACCAGCAAAACACTCAATGTATACATTCCATAGATGGAAAACTCTAAGACTAGAAAGGGCCACGTAATAATTCCATGGTGGCAGTTCTGGGATTCAAGGCTGTTCTGGAATCAAGGATCATGCTACATCCCAGAATTACAAAAACCCAGACTATCAAGCCTCAAGGATGACAAAGACTTTCTCATCAGAGCAGAGCTTCTCAAACATTACTGTGCAGATGAGTCACCTGGGAATCTTGGGAAAAAATTGACAGAGTTTGGTTCAATAGGTCTGGAAGGCATCTAAGATTCTGCATCTCTAACCAGTTTCCACGTGATGCTAATGTGTTTGGTCCTCAGATCACAGTTTGAGTAGCGATGTCCTGACCTAGAGCACATGCATTCATTGTCCTTCTCAGAGGGCCCAGTTTCCTCCAGGTGGCAGAGGTCATTCAGAACATCATTACCCTCTTCGCCTCCCCAGCTCCTGGTCCTCACCAGCCTCTGACACCCAGGACAGGTATATGTGGGTAAGAGCTCCAGGTATCTCATGGCTGGACAGGCACCGGAGCACCAAGAAGAACAAGAAAAAGACCCACACCTCTTGGGGCTTTTTTTTTTTTTTAAAGACTTTATTATTTATTTGTCAGAGAGAGAGAGCACGAGCAGGGAGAGGGGCAGAGGGAGAAGCAGGCTCCCCACTGAGCAGGGAGCCTGATGCAGGACTTGATCCCAGGACCCTGAATCATGACCTGAGCTGAAGGCAGACACTTAACCGACTGAGCCACCCAGGTGTCCCACTTCTTGGGGCTTTTAACCTCAAATCCAGAACCTACTCCCAAAAATATGCCATTATCGTAAGTTCACAAACAAATGGTAATTTCATAGGTAACGAGCGTAACATCATAAAGGAGTTGACAAAGGTTTGGAATACCTTAAAGGAGTTAACACTGCATTTTCAACATCCATGTGGAGAAATGTTGTAGCAAACATGAAACCAGGGTAATACCCAGACCCATTCCTCCTAATGTCAAACCTTCTTATCTGTCTGCACAGCATCCCTGTCTTTTGAGTCTGGCTGCCTTCCCATCTCCTGGGCTGAGAAAAGGAAAATACTCATGATCCTGCCTTCATTACAAGGGGAAATGTTAGCTTCTGCTTTTAATTAAGCATTTTATACTGATTTTCTTCTTTGACTATAAAAAATATCCAACTGCATATTTTCTAAATGATCCATACAGATCTAATAAAAAATGTTTTTCCAGTAAAAAGGCGGCTCCCACTTCTGCCATAAAAATTTGGGCTTTCCAATATTCATTGATTTGACCAATATTTAATGAATACCTCTTATTTGCACCACGCTCAGTGGCTGGACACTGAAGCTAGGAAGGAGAATTAAACACCATTCCTCCCCACCCAGAGCTCAGAGTCCAGAGGGGAGACAAACATGTAAACAATCCCAATAGAGAGCAACAGTGGCTGTTTAGGAAACACACACACACACACAGAGGAAAGGAAGGATGGCTGTTTTTTTCCTCTCGATTCAAATGCAAAACCATAATCCTTTTCCATTCTGAAGGGGCTAAGAGGTATAAACACATGGAAAACAAGCAAAGTTGCACTATATTCCTGAAATACACTATGGTTAGCAACAGACAACCACACACGCACTGCAAACCAGGCACTCTCCTGGGCAGTCAAGGGGTGACATAGAATTCCACTGCCAAGGAGTTCCCAATGCCCTTGGGAAACAAGATACAGAAAGAGTAAAAACCCCAACCACACTAGCATTCTGCAAGTTTTGAAAACACTATTGGGAAAAAGTTAAGCAATGTAGACTGTGGCTAGAACATGAGAGCCTTGACCCTCCACAGTCACGGGCAATGGGGAGCCATTGAAGATTTTTTTGAGGAAGGGAAATGACAGGATGAAAGCTGCTCGTATATCATTCATATATCACACATATAATCTTGTAATTTAATAAGTAGAAAAAATACTCTTTATTGACCACCTATTATGCATCAGTCACTATTATTTCCAGGGCTTTACAAATATTATCTCTAATTTTCCTAACAACGCTTCAAGATAGACATGATCATCCCCTTTCTAGAGATGAAGCAACTGAGACTCAGAAACATTAAGGAAGTGTGTGTAGGTCACATGGCTGGTAAGTGATGGATCCGGGACAGTGAATCCAGCTAGTTGGGTTAATATGAGGAGGAGATTCCTGGCAAGGAAATTAGTGTAAGGCACCTGAAGAGTCCAGATGAGAGGTATGGTGATGGCGCTGGAGACAGACAAGGTTCTAATGAGTTCACCACAAAGAGGTTCATCCACTTTTTCAAAGCTAACTAGTGATGATGCACCACCACAGGACAACAATAAAGTCAACAGCCACACCATGTTAAGGACCTACTATGTTCTGGGTACTATGTGTGAGTGGGGCTAGGGATGCAGAGAAGAATGCAGAGAGTGAGTTGTCTATAATCACAAGGCAAAGAAACAGGACAGAGAGAGATCCCCCCTTCTCTCCTTCCTATGACAAGTGACCTCAGGCTGCCGGTCTCAGTCCACACACAATACTGGAAACCACCACAAGGTGTCAGGCCTGTGGCGGCTGCCTCCTCCTCTTTCTCCTCCTCCTCCTCTTTCTCCTCCTCCTCCTCTTCCTTCTTCTCCTCTTCCTTCTCCTCCTCCTTCCCCAAAAGGCTGCAGTCCCCACTGACTTGTTCCTCAGCGGCCCTTGGTCCTGATTCTGAATTATTCTAACAAAGACTGGCTACACAAATGGCAGAACCCAGTACAAAATAAAAATGCAGGTCCCGTTGTTCAAAATAATATTAAGAATTTCAGGACAGCAACAGCAGAGCATTAAATCCACAGCTGAGCCTGGACACAGGGGCCCTGTTCAGCTTCACAGGCTGCACACCTATGAAGCTGACACTGATTCTAACCCAGGTCCTACTTCCCTGGATTGGTAACCATTGTATGTGGCCCAGAAAGGTGCCGACTGCTTCCTGGAGAACGATTCTTCTATTCTTATTTCCTGAGAATCAGGAGATCTACAGCCTAGGAGACTGCTCCTCAGGTCGATGAGAGTCAGTGGTAAGTTGTGAGCTCTTCACACAGATGAAGCTGCCCCAACGGCCAGTGCTAACTTTCTCCCTTTCCATTATATGGTTTCCAATGATTATGTGGTACTGTATTCAGTGACAAGGAATTTGGAAGTCTGTCCTCTCAAAGGTTATCTTTAAGATAGAGAACATGGTAGGCGGATGAGGCGGCAGTCAAGGCTACAATCCTTCCAACTTTGTTTTTTAAGATTTCTTTATTTATTAGAGAGAGAGAGACTGCAGGGGGAAGGAGAGAGAGAATCCCAAGCAGACTCCCCACTGAGCGGGGAGCCCGATGTGGGGCTCGATCCCACGACCCTGAGATCATGACCTGAGCGGAAACCAAGAGTCAGACGCTTAACTGACTGTGCCACCCAGGCGGCCTGATTCCAACCTTTAAAAACACAAAACTCGGGCGCCTGGGTGGCTCAGTCGGTTAAGCGACTGCCTTCGGCTCAGGTCATGATCCTGGAGTCCCTGGATCGAGTCCCGCATCGGGCTCCCTGCTTGGCAGGGAGCCTGCTTCTGCCTCTGACCCCCCCCCCTCTCATGTGCTCTCTCTCTCTCATTCTCTCTGTCTCAAATAAATAAATAAAATCTTTAAAAAAAAAAAAAAAAACACACAAAACTTCCTAAATCAAATATGCACAGCTTGGTAAAAACAAAATGATAACAACAATAAGAAACAACAAATTACAATAAGAATTTGAATGCTTATAATTACAAGTGATTATGCTAAATCCTTTCTAAAGATATAGAAATCTTTACAAATCTTGAGATTATTAGAAACCATGTTCATTTGCTTTCACAGAAGGGCTTGCTTCACTCACGCACTCCTCTTGGGAAAAAATATACCTATCAAGAGCTGAACTTCAGGTACAGAAAGACCAAAACACGCAAGCAAACCCAACTAACTGACCTTCGACGAGTTCCCTTCCCTTGCTGGGCCAGGTGTGCTCACCTGTAAATATAGTGATTGGCCCAGAGATCGGATGCCCATGAGGTCCTCACAATTCTAGCATTCTGGCACTCCCATGGCAGGAAGAGAGGAAAACTTCTTCCTCTCCGTTCACTGATCCCACCTCTGCTCCCCTGGAGCACAGATAAACAAACCACAAAGTCTGGCTCAGCAGATATAAAACCAGCGGACAGCCAGGACACCTGGGGGCTAGTCCTGGCTCCCAATCACTCCCTGAAGGTGTGACTCAGAGCAAGTCACTTCACTGTTCTGAGTCTCGGTTTCCATATCCATAAACTGACTGGTAGATACCTAAAGTCCTTCCTTGTAAGGCACAGTGTCTGGTGTCTAGAAAGTTCTCAATATTTGTTAGTTATGATCATCAGTATCATTATTAATTCCAATGGTTCCCAGCGGTTTCAAGTAAGAAGATGCCTTTTATAGCAAAAAATTATTATCGACCCCCCTCCCATCTAAAAGGTTTAACACTTAACCTCAATCAAGTGGGAAAATACAGAATATCAAAAAGTCTCTTTGAATTTTTATTCAGTCCATCAAAGCAACATTCATAGATACATGAAAAATATAAAACATGGCTTTACAATCACTGATACTGTTTGATCCTCAAAACCCTCGTGATGATTCCAAGGACCTGAGCTGGGGACCCACTGCTCTGTGCCACCTGCCGGCTCAGTAGGTCCTAATCCACTGCCATGTCCCCCTTCAGTCACTTAGACTTCCCACCTCCTCCTCTCCGCTCTTACAGCTGCCCTTAGCATACCGCCAAGACCTCAAACGCAAGGCAAAAGGAAAAATAAGTATATGTGGCATTTGGAGCTGAGTGTGTAACTATTTGTGCATGTCTCTGCCTTTAAATCTTTTTTCTCACAGAGTACAAACATTTGAAGGGTAAGAAAGCAAGAAATTATAAATTTTATAATATATAGGAAAAAAGCACAAAACATTAGAGTACAGGAATCTTCTTTAAAACAATGCTTATTCAACTTGAATTTGCATACAGATCACCTGAGGATCTTGTTAAAATGCAGATTCTAATCCAATAGGTCTGGAGAGGAGCCTTAGACTCTGCGTTTGGAACAATCTCTCAGGAGATATTTATGCTGCTGGTCCACAGAGTGGGATCCAGCCCCATTGCTTTGTGTAAGAGAACTTGAAGATCAGAGAAGGCAAATGTCTTGTCCGGTGCCACACAGCTGGTTAGAGGCAGGGCTAGAAGATGAATTCAAGTTTGTTGACTTTTAGTCCAGAGTTCTTTCTGCTATACCCTGATGTTGTCCTTTCTCTCCAAAAGAAAAAAGTTTCTGAAAAAAAAATCTCATTTTCCTTTCCCATCAAAGACAATACACACACACACATATAAATACACACACATACATCTCCCCCAGAGCACAGGGGCTAAATCATAGTCTCTTCCTCAGTGTCCAGCTAGGGTCTTGAAAACAAGATACTCAAAATAATATGTTGATGGATTATGCAATCGGGGGAAAGAGGACTCTTCTGATTACAGAAATGCCTTCACCTTTTTCCTCCCTTTTTCATTCCTTTAAAGACACCCTCCTAATCAGCTACCCCATGTCTCCAAAACTTTCTGTTAACTCCATACTGTCTAAGTTTTCCCTAGAGGCATTTTTCTAAATTAAAAATCAATTTATTGAGAGAAAGTTCAAAACAAGCTATTACTCTAAATCAATATTTAGGGAGGAGATAAGGGTTTTTATCCCGGTATCAGCAGGAGATTTTATGTTCCCAAATACACTTTGCACTAGACCATTTCAGGCACCTGAAGTGCTTAAAGAGCTGCACTCAGCAGCCTAAGTGTTCATACGGAGCAGCTTCAAAGCCTCCCTCAGCCTCCCATCTTTCAGAAATCACTCCCAAAGGCTTCTGTGGCTTTGAACTATATCTCAACAATCTCGAGAGCTCGAGAAAGCTTGTTCCATGACATTACTTAGCTAGGGCCCATGTACATAGTAGGTCCACGCTATGTCCCTGACTGTCACATCCGCCACCTAGAGCCAGGTTTTCAACAGTTCTTTTTTTTTTTTTTTTTAAAGATTCCATTTATTTATTTGAGAGAGAGAGAGAACGAGAGACAGAGAGCATGAGAAGGAGGAAGGTCAGAGGGAGAAGCAGACTCCCCGCCGAGCAGGGAGCCCGATGCGGGACTCGATCCCGGGACTCCAGGATCACGACCTGAGCCGAAGGCAGTCGCCCAACCAACTGAGCCACCCAGGCGCCCCTCAACAGAACTTTCTTAAGAAGGTCAGAAAACACAACCTCACAGGGAAGAAAAACGGGCAGTATTTTGGCTGTTTCAAAGTCTCACTCTCTTCTACCACTTTGTTAAAATTAACAGGTTTAGTGCAAATAATTTGGGTTTGGTTCTTGCCACACTTAGGAAAGCAAGAGGGACAGAAAGGTAACACTTCAATCAGAAACTAATTTTTCCCCTGGCAAGAGGAAACGTCAGCAAAGCTCCAAAGCCACAGAAGCCAGCTCAGTGGGGCTTCTGATGGTTTCTAACCAGAGGAATGTAATCCATCAGCCCCCTGGAGCTCGGGCCCGGCTGCCTGACGGCAAACCCTCCCACTCTAGGCTTCCTGAACCTGCCCTTTCAACCACAGACTCCCGTTCCCCAGCGCACGGGGCTCTGGTTCCCTTCCACAGTACACCGTTCAGATCCACTCCCTGTGTGCTGATGGCTCTGCACACTCGGGCGGCCGCGCACCACCGAAGGGCGGCCGGGTCGGGGAGGCACAGCCCACCGTCGGCATTTCCCTTACGGCAAATGTCAGAACAAATTCTAATTCTTCTGGCTATCTGTCTCTCCCTCGCCCCGCTGCCCTGCCAGTTGCACTAGTCGGGGAGCCCCTAGAAAACAGGGAGAATGTTCTGGTCCCAGGGTATCCTGGTACCCAATATAGTTCCTGGCACATAGTCAGGATTGTTTTTATTAGTATGTACTGTGAATGTGTTCCCTCCGCTTCTCCCGTCTGGCGCTCTGCTTCCTCCAGGAGGTGTCTAAAAAAATTTAGGGCTTGCGGCGCCTGGGTGGTTCAGGTCATGGTCCCCGAGTCCCGGGATTGAGCCCCTGCATCGGGCTCCCTGCTCAGCGGGGAGTCTGCTTCTCCCTCTCCCTCTGTCCCTCCCCCTGCTCCTCTCTCTTTCTCTCTCTCTCATATAAATAAAATCTAAAAAAACAAAAACCTAAAAAAATTTAGGGCCTGAAGGGCAGTCAAGCCACCTCATTTTACAGATGAGGAAATAAAGTATAAACTTCAAGGGATGTGGTGGTCCAGTTAGTGGTCTAGCTGGAAGAGATGCTCAACCTCTGGCATCTGCTGCTGAACTATCTCAGTCCCTCCTTTTCTCGGTTTCCAGGCCAGGCAGCAGGGCACAGAGGGTCACCACTGGTGAGAAAAGGAAGTTGGCTCATTGGTGGCCTAGGCTGGAGCCCGGGAGAGTGGAGTTCTACACCAGACTCCAGCCCTGCAGAATTCTGGGTGGTTAATTCCGATCAACACCAGTGTGGGCTGGGCCTCAGGCTGCCCACCTGTAAAATGGTCATCTTAGCTCATAATTATTGATGCTTACTATGTACACTCAGTGTGTGCCAGTGGCCCAGGAGAGCATTATCACAGTTCATCCTCACCAAAAGGTAACGGGGTAGGCATGATTTGCACCCCAAGTTCTATAGATGGGGAAACTGGGCTTTTGAGGTTTGCCCAAGGTCACAGATAATTGAATGGATTTAGCTGACTCCAGAGCCAGTATTTTTATTTTGATCTAATCTCACTTTATCGGGGGGGGGGGGGGCGGCCCTCAAGCCGCAAGAAGAGGTAACAGTGAGGAAGGTCTTCACTGGGGGCAGAAAGGAGGTTCACCCCCACGCTTCCTGTTCCCAGCAGTCACCCCTCGTCCTTACCTAATTAAGCGCATTAGCGGCAGCTCTGCCTAATCCTAGGTGCACACAAGGAGGGACAGGATTCTTGCCCTGGGGGCTCTGCTTCTCCTGAGATTCGCCACAGTCCCCAGGAGGCTGTTATCCCAACCCCAGGGGAGGGCGGCATCACAGCCAAGATGGAGCTTATCGCAGGAAGCCACTGGCACGCTGGGGAAGCAAAATGCAGACTGCATGACTCAGGTCGATCACAGGCACCAGATGATGTGCCAGCTAGATGGGTGCACGCCTGCCAGTCATCAGCAAGTGACAGCGAAGCAACTACCACCTCTGCATTTTCTGGAGGTCCCGGGAAGGGCAGCAGCAAGCATTCAAATTAAATAATACATCCTGAGCATCTCCAAAGGGCGTTCCCAAGAACAAGCATCACTGCGTTCCCAGCACTTAGCACTGGGCCTGGCACAGAGTAGGTGCTCGATCAGGTAATGGAACAAGTGACTAGTGACCCACCCCCATGGTGGTGGAAGCAAAGTATTCCTCAGCAGAAATGAAACCTAGTTTGGGATAGGTCCTATCACCTCAGTTTTCCCATTCTATAGTCCCAGATAATAACACCCATCTCTCCAAATCCCCACAATTTAGCCATTCATCCCATGGGAGTCTGGGACAAATGCAGAGAATGAAAGATTTAATAGAATAATTTGAAAGGCTACAATTATATAGATTGATTATATAGAGATTATATAAGTTACAAACTTTCATTTCTCTCTTGTTCATTGTCTTTCCAAGAGGCTAAGAAGGAGAACTGGTGTAACTGTAGTAAAGTAACATTTTCGTGGTGCTATGTGGTTTGCAGCATCCTTTCACCTAATTTCTCACTTAATAATATCCGTAACAATTCTCCGAGATTTTATTAGCCCATTTTACAAATTAGGAAGCTGAGGCCCAGAGAGGTTAAGCACCTTGCCCAAGATTACACAGCAGGTGAATGGCCCAAACCCAGATTTTTTTCTCTCCAAACCACGCCTTCTTCCCTTTGTGCAGGGCCGCCTCCTACGCTCACTGCTGCCTCTCCCCCAGTCGTCTGAACGCTTAGCTTGTTGCTGCTGAGGCCTCAGTCTCATTATCTGTGGAACAGGTAGGATGATAATACAGGCCACCCGATGGGGTTGTGAGGGGAGGCTTGCCTACCACCTCACATACAAGTAAGCACTCTGCAAACATTCCTAGTGGTAACACATGCAGTCGCTGTGGTATTGTTAACTGAGAACACACTCCCACTTCCAGGCTTTCATACTTGCTGGCCCCTCCCGGAGGACTCCCCTTGCTACCCACAGCCACAGGGCTCACTCCTTTACCTCCTGCAGGTCTCTGCTCAAGAGTCACTTCATCCCAGGGTCTTCCCTGCCACTCCACACAATGGCACCCGCCCCACCCCACCACTCCCTTCCTCACAAGTTCTTCCACCAGGCTTCCTTTTCCTCAGCGTTTACTGTGACCTGATAGAACATATATTTCTTCATTTTTAGACTTCTCCATGAGCAGGGTCTTTGTTTTGTTTCCTGCTTCACCCCCAGCATCTAGAACAGTGCCAACCCATAAATATTTGTGGAGTGAATAAAGGAAGCCCCATGGGTCCATTCACCAAGAAATGGAGACAAACTCTTGCTTGCTATCTGACCCTTGGATCTCAGATAAGACTTGAAAGTTTACCAGGAGTTTTTACATCCTTCATCTCCTTTAATCTTCCATAATCTTCAGGGAAGGAGTTATAATCCCCACCACAGAGACAAGAAATGAGACACCAGAACTCAGAGCAGGGCAACTTCCTGGAGAGGCAGAGGCCTGGCTTGGGTTCTGAACCCTACCCCAGGCTCCTTCTGAGTTGTTTGGGCTAGGGAGGAGCAGCTGAGGTTCCCTGAGAAGGGCTGGTTTACAGAGAGGGGCCTAGGAAATAAATGCTTTTTATCACTCAGTTGAGCACCAAACATTACAAACAGTAGATTCTCGCTAACTCATTTGTCAAAATAAACCCATCCCTTAGGATCAATGGTATAAAAAATGCATTATGGGTTATTGTTTGAGGGCCTCCCAGACTCCTGCTCTCAGTGAAGCCTCCCTGAGATACCTTTCCTGATTCCCTCTCAGTCAGTCCAACCCCCACGTGTTCAGAACCGGTAACCATGTCCTCATTGTTCAGCAGTTGTGCTCCCCACAAGGCCAGCCGTGGAGCTCCCACCAGAAGTGCGGGTAGCCCCAGCCCAGCACCTGGCACCTGGGAAGCCTTACTCAGTGCACATGCTGACCAACTACCCTCCTAACACTGGGAGGGCAAGAACTGACACAGGCCCCGCCCTTCTTCTCCCCCACCACGGCCTCAGCAGCCAAGAAACCTAACCAAAGCTTTGTTAAGCTCCCTTTCCTCTCTCCTGCATGAAGGAAAGGTGGCCCGGCCTGAAGTAGATGGTTCGAGGGATTTAAAAAGAGGTGTTGTATGAAATGCAAAGACTTGCAGGCCTTTCTGGCCAGATTTGCCTCCAGATTGCTTGCAAGTTCAAAACTTAAGAGAATTTTTTTCCCCTCTGCTTATTAAGCTGAAGAAGAGAGAGTAAGAGCTCCCCAGGGGATATTTCCCTAGTAATGAGACCTTTCAAAATTCCTGAAGAAAGAAAGAAAGGGGAGGGAAGAGCAGAAGGACCAAAGGAAGGAGGAGAAGGGTTGTCAGGGCAGGGAAGAATCACTCACCACCCCCTCTCCTCAGCAGCCCTCACAGCCCAAATCTGCCTGTAGGCTCAGCCGTGGTGCCCTCTCCCCTGCGGCAAGGGGCCAATATCTTCCACACCTTCTCTCAAACATACTGTACATGAAAGAAGAGAAAGAGGAGAACTGTAAGGGAGAATTTTAATTTGTTGCCAATTAAGGGCAGAGTGACCTTAATTTATAGCAGCAGAACTCAGAGTTATCACAGATTTTTCATCTCGGGAAAACAGCCCAGCTCTCGAGCTGCTCACCGCTCCCCTGCAAACAGAGCCCACAGCAGGTTTAATTGAGTCCAGATTGACTTTTTACGGGGTTGAATTCCTCATCTTTTGGAAGAGATAGCCTTGAGATTTTCAGTTGTTCAAATATGCAGTTTTAAATTGCCAGATAGTAAGAGCAGAGCAAGCTGGAAGTATCCCAGGCTCCAGGAAGTGAGACCAAAGCTTAGTAAAAGTAAGTACAGTCGATTCAGTGGGTCACCACGCACTGTACTGGCTGTGATCCAGACTCAGACCCTACTCGAAGGAGCATCCAATCCAGTGATAGAAAAAGATCATAGTTGCCCAAATAGATATTTAATTACAAACTACAATGAAGAGTATTTAAAAATATAGGGTCCTATCTAAATAAGTGGGAACCCAATCGAGTCTGGCCAGTCAGGGAAAGGACAGTGAAGCCAGAGCATTAGGACTGGTAGCTGATAGGTTGAGGAAGGACGTTTCTGTGGGAGAGGACAGCCCATGGAAAAGCCACCACATTCAAAGGTTCCAGATGAGACCAAAGAGAGGCGGAAGACAGACTGACAAGCAGGAAAGTCCTGTCAGCATATCCTTGGTACTATTTTTGGTTGTGCCCCCATCTTCTCACTCCCTCCTTGATCTCTTTAGGACTTGATTCCCCACTGCCCCAACAGCAGTGCATTTCCGTCTGGATACCATGCATCTCTCCCTCCAGCCCTCTTTGCAATATCCACAGGGACACCTTTTCACTTAGATCCCTTTTGCATTTTCAGAACAGCTCCCATGCAGTCATTACGTCTTGGGCAGTGCCCAGCTCTGACAGCAGGAGGCGCTCAGGCGTCCCTTCTGTCCAGCTTGGACCACTCCGGACACTGCATATTGAAGAGAAACAAATTAGTATTGGTTCACCATCTCCAGCTCCTTCAGAAAACCCTCCCAGTAGTTCTGAACAGTGCACACTTCTCTCCTTGATCTACAAAACTTCCTGCTTGCACCTTCCTTGCGGCACTCAAGCACACTGCATTCAGCATTCACTCAACACATACTTGGTGATTTCCTATTGAGTGGAATGTGCTGGACCAGACAGTCGTTAACTGGCCTAAGATCGGATCCCTGCTCACAAAGAAGTGAAGGGAAAGGAAAGCGGCTGGTTAGAGGACATCTGAGAAGTTATTTAACATCTCTGAGCCTCAATTTTCTCTTGGGAATAAAAGTATGACTTCCTTTTATGAATATAAATATAAACCTGTATAGAAAAGATGACCAAAGAGGATCTCTGAATGGTAGGATTGTGGGTGATTTTTGTTTTCGTACTACATTTATGCTTTTGTCCTTATTGGACATCTATTTTCTCATGAGAAAAAGCATTAAAAATGCTTCCTTCAGGTTAAAAATAATAATGACACCATTTCATTTTGTTGTGATCATCAGTAAGGTAAGTTGTGTGTATGGTCGCTTCACCCAAAGCAGAGTCTCCAGGCTCTGAGCAGAAAATCTCAGAGACGTGGAGAGGACACTGGGCACTGCCAGACCTCTCAGCAATGCCTGCCCTGGGTATCAGTGTCATTCCCTCCCTCACACTAGCTTCTTTCCAGGGCAGAGACGTGGCCGAGGGCGTCTCCTAGCTTTCCTGCCCCGGAGGGCCACCTGTAAGTCCCAGGGATGGACTCTGGTTAGCCCGGAGGCTAGGAGTCAGAGGTTACGATTGGCACTCTCCCCATAACAAGGTGGGAGTACAGGCAAAAGCAGTTCCTTTTCCCAACTGATAAAGGAGCAGAAGGAGGAAGTGAGGGGAGGGGGCAAAAATTCTGGAGAGACAAAATAATAGGATTCTGCTGCAAAACACAAAATGTCTTGCCAGACGTAGGCCCCATCGTACATGCTCAATAAATGATGGTGACTATGATTACAAAGATTAAAGTCTAGGTATTGGGCTAAGTCAAAATAAGTGAATGTGGTTTAGGTGGCCTCTCTGGAAATACTGGGTGAATGTGGGGGCACAGGGCAAGGAAGGGCAGAAGGTGAATTCTTGACTGTGGAAGACTGGGGGTTGAAGAATGAGATTTTGGCAAGGAGAGATGGGGAGAAAAACCAGCGTGACCCTGCTGTGCCAGGAAGCTGGGGCAGGTGCTAGAGTACCCGGTTTCTAAAAGCTGCAAGACAGAAAAAGAGCCCTAAACAAAGATCAGAACAGAGAGCTTTGATTCAATGTTATTCTCATACCATTTGGGGGTCTCAACCTTGCCTCCCTAACAAAAACAATGAACATCCTATGGGAGAGGATATTGACATATATTTCTTCTGTATCCACTTGAGTTGCTAAATAAGTATTTTTTTTTTAAAGATTTTATTTATTTATTTGAGACAGAGAGAATGAGAGAGACAGAGAGCACATGAGAGGGGGAAGGGTCAGAGGGAGAAGCAGGCTCCCTGTCGAGCAAGGAGCCCGATGCGGGACTCGATCCCGGGACTCCAGGATCATGACCTGAGCCAAAGGCAGCCGCCCAACCAACTGAGCCACCCAGGCGCCCGCTAAATAAGTATTTAACCAAATGGAATTGCCAGTGACTTCTTGGTAGTTTACCCAGGACGCATCACTCGACGTGAAGGATCTTTGCCTCCCAGGTCCCTTCTTTCCTTCACTCCTCTACACCCACAATGAGCAGACACCAACTGTCGTGTTGATTTGACTCTATGAGTCTGGGGGAAGCCACTTTCACCACGTCCTGGGTTAGTTGAGAAACTTTCTAAACCTGAAGTAAAGATGTGGGAGGGTTCTTTATAACACATTTCAATCATCTCATCTGTGTATATAGTTTTAACCCCAACACAACCATGAAACCTGGCAATTACTCCTTAAAAAAAAAATCAAGTTGTAAGCCAGTGTAAGGGGGGGAATGCTTTCCTCCCCACACTCAGTGCTACTTCTTGGGGAGGGAAACAAATTAGTGCTAAGTGCTGGACTCTCTCTGCCCCTTTACTAGCTACTTCTTGCAGGAGCTTGCACCATATGATACAGTGACTCACTGATGAGTTGGGTAGAACAAACTGGGCATGCTCAGCTCCGTTCCTCCCTTGCTCAATGGGAAAGAGAAATGCCCTTTATCAGGTGTCCCCAGGGAGGTCCCCCCCACCAGCAGGTTGTGCCTCTGAAGATTTTCTGGCCACAGGCAAAGCACTTGATTCTTTAGTTTAAGAACACCAGATGTGAGTGAGCAGAGGGCTCTGAGCAGCATAGAGAGAAAGAAGGTAACTCACCAGTACATTAAGAACATCATCAAAAACTGTTGCTTCTTGTTGTCAGCAGTCTACACAGCTCCCCAAAAACAGGCAACATTTGGGGACTGGAAGTTCTTTGAAGGGAGGAGGTAAACAGCCACCACTAAGTTAGGCACTACTTTCTTAAGGCATGCCTTCCAGAGGAATCCATAACTTTCATCACACCAAAAGTTCAGGTGGGGAAAAGAAAAACAACCAATTCTCTGCAGGGAGTATGAAAATCATGTAAAAACTATTAAATACCCAAGTTGGAGTAAAATCCAAGAGGTGAGGATATAATCTCTCTTACAGAGAGAAAGCAGAATAAATTGCTTTGGTGTACGCTTAAACCCATCAGGAAATGGGGCCAGTTTCCCACGAAGAACAGAAAGGAGCCTTTCAAGGAAATCTAGGATTTCGGGCAGCAGGATCTGACTTTACCTTAGGGTGTTTAACCCTCACAGAGCATAAGAAAGTCAGGTCCTTGACAAATATTAATATAATTATAACCTAAAAGTTCCAAGTGCTAGGAAGGTCTGCCCCAGAGATGATTATGTTATAAAATTGATTATAAAATAAAGGTCAACAAGGTTCAGCAATTTTGCCCCATCGCATCCTAGGTAAAGCTCAAAGGAGGAAGTACCCTCTTGCTGGTCTCCATTTAAGTCGCAGGAATAGGTGAGAGGACACAGGGAACATGCCCCAGGTACGTACAAGCTTCCCACCGTCCCCCCTCCCCCAACACTGTCAAGCACCATAAACACCATTGTGCCTCCCATTTTACAGGTGAGGAAAGTGAGTCTCAGAAAGGTCAAGTAATTTGCTGGCAGGGAAGCAGGGAACCCAGTTTCACA
Organism: Mirounga leonina; assembly: GCF_011800145.1. Lineage (NCBI taxonomy): Eukaryota > Metazoa > Chordata > Mammalia > Carnivora > Phocidae > Mirounga > Mirounga leonina. The sequence goes on from NW_023270447.1 coordinate 42,774,107, forward strand.
CCAAGACCTTCTGAGGCCAAAGCCCTTTCCCCAGTGGCTCTTCCCCCTGCTGCAATCATCAACCACTCAGGATACTCCTGGTCTGTAAGTAACTTCTCTCAGTCTATTAGCAAGTGAATTTTCTTAGTTTACAGGAATCCTAGCTCCAGGTCCCATCTACAAATGCCTTACAACCATTTCTGAAAAAAATAGCTAATTTAAGGAGAATCAGGTAATTTGTTTGCTAGTAAAAGTACAGTGAAAGTAGACATGTATTAGTCCCTTAGAGTTACAAATCCCAAACACAGGTAGTCTTTTAAAGCAAAAAGCACTATGGGCCTGTCAAAGAGGCTGGGTTTCCTGCAGATCCCAGCAGCTACAGTGACCTTAGGTGAGCTGCCAACCTCACGTGCCTAATTTTATTTTATTTATTTATTTTTTTAAAGATTTTATTTATTCATTTGAGACACAGAGATACAGAGAGAGAGAGAGCATGAGCAGTGGGAGAGGCAGAGGGAGAGGGAGAAGCAGACTCCCGGCTGAGCCAGGAGCCCGATGTGGGGCTCGATCCCAGGACCCTGGGATCATGACCTGAGCTGAAGGCAGACGCTTAACCATCTGAGCCACCCAGGCGCCCCTCACGTGCCTAATTTTAAAAGGAAGAGAGAAAGAGAAAGAAAGAAATCCCGTTTTATTGGATTATTTGGAAAATTAATGATAACATTATACATGAAATAATTCTGTAAGCTGCAAAACTCTATACAAATGGAGGATTTCATTATAATTATTTTGACTCAGCTATCTGGCTGGGATCTTACAGAGAATTTGAATCATCAGACAGATTTAAAAAAATACTGAGCTGCATGTGGTTGGCATAATGGTCAAGGACGGACAAAGCCCGGGACTCAGAATAACTGGGTTCAAATTCTGGTTCTCTCACTTAACTTGCTCTGTGATCTAGAGCAGGTTACTTACCTTCTCTGTACCTCAGTTTTCTTACCTGGAAAATGGGGATAATAATTCATGCCTACCTCAAAGGGTTCCCTGAAGACTGTGGGAGTTAAAATACTTAAACTACATAAAATGGTTCTTGGCAGACAGGATGCTTGATGTGTTCATCATTATGATACTATTTTGATTTTCATCAAGGAGGCAAAATATGGACAGGGATTTAGTAGCCTGCGCTACAAAACAAAACTGCTACAGCAGACGTCCTAGACTTTGACAAGCAGCCTGAAATGGACTGCATTTTTAACTCTCTGGGACACTCTTTTGGAGAGAAAGGTAAGTCCTCATGCTCCCAGTAAAACCCTCCTCCCCCACCCACCCTCCTTCATATGCAAAAAACATAACTGGCACCTCAGGGTCCTCTTTTTTCTCCATTACTCTCCAATCCCATGAAAACTAGCCTCATTCCAGGGTGAAGGGCCAGTTAAGAACCCAGGACAGCTCGGGCAGGTTCATGGAGACTGGAGCAGCTACAGAATGTCTAGCTCCTCTCCGCCTGTCCCCTTCTTAATCCTCCCCATCCTTCAAGGCTTGCATCATATCCCACTTCTTCCTGAAAGACCTCTCCCTCCTCAGCATTTTGCATCTATAATTGCCAACTCTGTACTCACTGGGTGTATAATTATTTCACAAGTGCCTATTTTATCGCCCCTAAAAGGTAAACTCCCCAAGGGCTAGTCATAGTGCTCCTAGATTCCCCACAGTGCTTAGCACAGCACTAGAGACATCGTATATGTGCCATGAATAATTTGGGAAGGGATTTAATTCACTGGAAGGAGCCCAGACTCCGTGTGCGCTGGTCAGAGCTGGGTCTGAGCCTCTCCTGCGCCTCCCCAAGCCCATGGCAAATGCTGCTACCAGGTCACAGCATTCCCTCCCAGATCCTGCAAGAAACCTCAGAATCCTTCTCAACACTGCTCCACAGGCAGCCAATACCAATCGACTGGAAAAATGAACCCATTTTGCCATCTCTGCTTCCTAGACACTTCCTTCACGGAGTCTCCATAGCACGGGGACTTAACCACTATTGTCATAACTACTGACCTCTGTTGTGCAGAGCTGTTGACCTGTCTGCCTCTACCAGGCCAGTGGTTTTCAAGCTTTTGAGCATGAGCCCAATAATAACCCAAATCAGCATAGCAGAACTGAAGCTAAAATTTCCTAAAACAATACTCATTTTTTAGTGTAATGGACTCTGAAATTTCCTATTATATTCTGCTTAAAAATGCTGGTCCTGACTGCTGCACTATGGGATGGAGAGATACATCAATAAGAATATATATATATATATATATATATATATAATGTCAGTTATATAATGTTAGTTAAGGTAACATTAACAGCTGTAACTGATAAAACTCTGAAATCTCAGCCTTTACTACCATAGAAGTTTATTTCTTGCTCACATAAAAAGTAAACAAGTGTGGACTGGCAGGTGGCTTCTATAGTTCTGTGATGAAGGGAGGGTTCCAGGCTGTTTCTATCTTGTGTTCTCTTCAACACATGACTTCTAGGTTACCATGTTCAGGATCATAGCAATCCTGCCTGGGACGTTTTTTAAGGGCCAAACCATTAAGTGTTACTTATGTTACTCATTGCTTCCAATCTCATTCCATTGGCTAATATTTAGTCACATGGCCTCACTTAACTACAAGGGAACTGGGAAGTGTAGTCTGACCAAGTTACCGAGAAGAGATGGAAACAGATTTTCTGATCAGCTAGCAATCTCTGCCAGAGATCTGCCGTTTGAAAAACCCTCCAAGGCAGGGACCTAGGCTTATTCACCCTGTTCTAGCGACTAGCAAAATATTCGGCTCACAGTAAGTGCATAGAAAATATATAATCAGGGGCACTTAGGTGGCTCAGTTGGTTAAGCATCAGCCTTCGGCTCAGGTCAGGATCCCGGGGTCCTGGGATCTAACCCTGCAACCCTGCGTGGTCAGGCTCCCTGCTCAGCGGGGAGTCTGCTTCTCCCCCCCCCTCTGCGCAAACCCCCCCCCCCCGGCTCTCTCTCTCTGGAGTGCCCACACTCTCAAATAAATAAATAAAATCTTAAAAAAGAAAAAAATGTATGATCAGTGAATGAATGGGGAACATGATAGATCCTAGCCAGACTCCAGGAGGGTTACACTTCACGATTAGGCATCATGATTCTCTCCAAATTCACACCTGTGCAAATCCCCTTCCCCACCCAAAGCAGAGCTGAGTCCAAAAATCTGGATTAGGACAGGTGGGAAAGATACCAGAGAAACTGTCTTAGTGTTGTCTTTTCCATTTAGGGACTACACAGCCACTTACTCTTCCAACCCCATGCCCATTGAAAAGGAACACGGGAAAAATTAAGAGCACAGGCTTTTGAGGCAGATAAATCACAGCGGGGCCTTTCTCTGGCTACATAACTACAGCAGAACTATCACTGAGCGCTCACTATGTGTGCGGCAAGGTGCTAAGCATTTTCCACGCGTTATCCCCGTTGCACCCTCACAATAAGCCTATGAAGGACACTAATATTCTCTCTCCAATTCCCTGAGTGAGAACTGATGTCTTCTAACCCTGTGTTCCCAGAGCACTTTTTCCACAGGCCTTTCCTGTAATTCACTCGTGCGAGAGCTGGTTGGCATATGGAGGTATATGTCTGTTCATCCAGCGTCCCCAATTATACTTCAAAGACAGTGGAAATAACATACACTTGAGAGTCAAAATACCTATTTCAAACATCTAGGTTCAAATGCCACATCCCAGCTTAACAGTTTGTGTTCACCAAGACATTGCCTGAGACTCAATTTCCTTATCTGTAAAATGGGATCAGAGGTCCAACCATAAAGGGCTGCTGGGACATAGAAACCTAGTATCTCCAAAGAACTAGGCCTGGCACGTAATAAGTTTCTTCAAAAAGTGAGCATTTCCCTTCTCCATCTCTTCTGGAGGGCGAGGGTAATGTCTTATTCCTGGGCACCAACACCGTATTTGTAGAAAATAAATATATAATAAATGTTAGTGGCAATGCATTGAATGACAAGATTTACCGTTAAAAAATAAAAATTAAAAATACAAACCGTGGCTTGGTCTTTAGAAGTTCTTTTTATCTCCCCTCCCCCTTCCCACACTTCATTACTCTTCTCTCTTTGGGTAACGTGAACTTTTTTTTTTGGTACTCAGAAATTTTAAATGGCTAACAGAGCACCTCAGGATTCTTTCCTCCGGCCATTATCCTTCTCTTTTAAGTTGTGCTCAGCAAGATTATTTGGATATTGGAGCTAAAAACGGTCAGATTACAAGTGGAGGTCCCTGAAATGTAACATTCCCCATTGCAGGATTCTGGAATTACACCAAGCACCGGGGAGGGGTTGCTCTTCCCCAAAGAGCTCGCTGTTCTGAAAAAAGCCTTTGTTTTAAGGCTTGCAAAACGGCACTGTGGAATCTCCCATCCGGGTCCCCAGCACTGGCCTGGGTACTGCTCAGTTCTAGAGTGCCTACAAGCTCCCTGTAAAACAAAATACTCACTTGTCTTAAAATATTGGAAAAACTGTGCTCTCTGAGTCTTGGTTCATATCTTACAGCATGATGATCATTGTTGTGAAGCCAAATTTTGTGATTTCTCCAGCAAGGCCCTGACAATGACAGTAGCTAGCACACTGTGTGTTTACTAGGTCCATGGCACTGGGTTAGGGGTCTTATGTTCATTTTTCCCTTTAATTCCCACAAAAACCCAGTAAGCCAGACAGTACTGTTATCCCCATTATGCAGAGAAGGAAACTGAAGCTCAGAAGTCCAAAGAACTTTGCCCAAGTTCACATAGCCAGCAGGCAGCAACGCCCCAGTTCAAACCCTAGTCTGTCAGGGTCCAAATCCCATTCCATTTCTGTTACTCCGCATTACCTCTTTAAATGGCTATAAACGAAGGTCCTTTCTGTATAGCAATACTAGAGAAAATAAACAACTTGAACTGCTGATCTTTTAAAGCCCCTTCCCCCTCTTAAAAAAAAAAAAAAAAAAAACTATGGTTCTGTGGAGGGAAGGGAAAAAAAAGGAAATGTAAGGAGGCCAAACATTATGAGTCTTGGCTTATCAGTATTTAATAACAGCTTTTGGATCAAAACTCTACAGAACCTTATTTATGGACAGACAGTTACTGTTAAGCAGAGCCTTTTTATACAACCTTTTCATCTGAGGATGTTGTAGCCTTCTACTGCCTTTCTATTAGTGAGAGATGGGGTGTGAAATCTGCTGGCCCTGCCAAGATTATCCCATTAAATTATCTGCCCTCTTCCAGTGTAATTCACTCAGGGGCAACAGTTTGAGACTCGGGCCGGTGGATGTCCCTGCCTGGGTGCTCGGAGGGGTAGGTGTGAAGGAAAAAGTTCAGGTGGTGGGAGCATCCCAATGACATAACATCAATCCACGTTTCACTGCCTTACCAAAATAAAGTGGATGCCACAATTATCCCATTCCTAAACAAACTGAAAACCCCAACCGAGCTTACTGCAACAAAGAGAGAGCCTTTTTACTGCTGTTTATTTTTATTTTGTATTCGTTAGCTTTTTAGATATTCCTGGCATGCAAGTCAGGCTCCGTGTAACAAGCAGCTGCATTTAGTTAAGGATTTCGAAGAGTTTGCCCCACCCCACCCCACCCCACCCCCCCGCCGTCCCCTCCCCCTCAACTCCAGAGAACTTTCTCAGACTCCTAGAAGACTATTCCTTTCTCTTCGTGGGTCTACAGAACAGTTTCTCCTGTCACACCTCAGGGGAATTGGGAAGGCCAGGTTGCGGCCCTTCTGTTTGAGAAGAAGGCCTCAGAGACTTGAGTGTTCCCTAGCTGGGGCTGGATTTGCCAGGGTCTAGTCTACATGGGGACCTTGGGGCTGGCAAGCCAGCTCTCCCACTGAAGAGTACTCCAATAAATCACTCCGCTCAGCCTACAACCCCAGTTGTACACCAAGATGCAAATGCAAAGGCACTTCATCAAAATACAGCTCATCGCTGGTTGGAAGAAACTGCCAGACACACTCCTCAAACCACATCAAAGTTGTAGTTCAGGACAACAGCATACTTCCTCCTGATCAGAGGTGCAGACCACCAAAGAACCTTCCGGTCTATCCCTGAGTCACAGCAAGACTGGCTCAGGGAACTCCAGCACAGAAAGAAAAACTGAAGTTGGCTGTCTCCAATCATTTCTTGTAACCCCTAGATAGAGCTAAGAAAACATCCCATTGCTCTTGCAAAACATGGGGAAATGGCTCCTTTGGCCCACACATAGCATAAATTCTAAGACTTAAACCAGGAGAGACTGTCTAGGGCAGCAGTGAAGAGCATGAACTCAGGGTTTGGAAGCCCAGCAATGCCATTTCCTAACCATGTGACCTTGAAGAAAGTCACTTAACCTCTCTGTGTCTACCTTAAAATGAGCTAATTATGCCAGCCCCCTCATAGATTGGTGGTGAGGATTCAGTGAGCTAATATTTGCAAATTGCTCAGAACGGTCACTGGCCCATTGTAAGGATTACCCAAGTGTTTGTTAAATAAATTGTATAAACAGAGGCATTTCAGAATGCTTGGATTCAGGGAAATACATACTTAGTTGAGGTCAAAGGACTTGGCACCATTCTTTAGCTTCTCCTAAGCCCAATAACAACTGGCCTGGTGGGAAGGAAACTGCAAAAGTGAGGAGAAGTAGAGACTCCACGAATTGTGCAGATCTAGACTCAGGCCCAGCACCCACCACCAACCCTCAAGCCCTTGCAACCTACCCAGGAAGGCAACTTATTGCCCCAGGCATCAAACACTCTAAAACAATGGTTCCTATCTTGTTGGGATTGCCATTTTCTCAGAATATCAGTTTATAGCTAGAAACATACAACCACAAAAATGCACATCGATTTTTGTATATTATTTCTGGGGGGTTGCATATCCTCAGTTTCAGGTACCCCAACTTAAGACCCTCTCAGCTGGGTGCTCTTCTCTAGCACTTGACACACACAGTTTCACTTTAAAATCTCGTAACACTCTGGTAAGGTTCAGAAAAACTGGTCGACAACCCCAGGAGGCAGCAGAGAAGATTCAAACCCGTCTGTTAAACTCCAATGCCTGTGCGCATAACCATTAAGCTCTACTGTTAACTTCAACTATACTCCCTTCATACTAAACGATGGGGCAAGAAAAGGAAAGTCCTTGAAAGTATGTCATGTCACACTTTTACTAAGAAAAGCAAATATGACACCACAATTTTACATGCAACCAAAAGTTATTCTCCATTCAACAAAAATCTATGGACCACTTACTATATAGATACACACACATATGTCATTTGTATGTAGATATACATTTACATCAATATACATATAGGCTACAAAGGATTCCATTCTACATATGATGCTGTGCAAACTTCTCAAAAATATTCAAAATGGGGTATGTGGTCTCCATCAAACCACAGCCAACATGGATACTAACGGACGCGAGTGACACACCATTTGGAAACTTTAAAATCTAATTTGAGGGCTGGGCTCACCAGGCAGGAGATGGAGAAAGGAAAATACAGACCAAGGCTGAGCTTTTCAAGACTCCTAAGTAAATAGCAGAAAGATAATCCCAGCATCAGAGTAGCAAAACAGCCTACCAGGTATGCTGAATCAATACGGAGGATTAAATATTTCCAACACATGGCCAGAGGCAGCTTGACCACACCCTTTGTCTATTAAGCCTCTGTGTGGCTCCCCTAGGGAGGATTTTCAGGCATCTCCAATAAAGTTGGGGCTGGTTGACTTGGCTTTCAGTGTTTTCACCAGGAAAGCTGACAGTCTTATTGCCCTCAAGAGACTCCTATTCTAAAAGTAGACAGGACAGACACCTATTAAAATGGCATTGGAAGGTTTATGAAATGACAGCAAACACAGTAGCAGGCCACCTCCCTCCGACTCTAAGAGGCAAACCACACAGTCTACAGGATTCTGAGAAAGGCCCAGGTGGGTTCCTAAGGCCCTGAGCTCTGGGTACCCAGTATTAATGGCTTCAGCTTCCCAGAAAGGGTTAGTTCTAGGTAGGTAGGAGGTAGAGGAGGAGATCAACAATGAATAGGCCAGAAAAAGAAAATGTAAAGGTTCGCTCCTCCTAGCTAACAAAATTAAAAAAAACAATAATGGGAGAAATACTGACCATTTTTTTAAATAAGTAACTGAAACCTGTCTCCCCTTAAGCTGATTTCTTGAGCCACTGGTTGGGTTACTTTAAGAATCCTGAATCAGACAAGAAAGTAAATCTGAGTTCCACTGGAAGACTTGTCCCCAGAGAAAAGATCAAGCATTCACAAAAATGGAAAGGGATTTATAAGATGACAAATAAGACAAAAATAACAGATTTGGGCTCACTATTGAAGAGTTTGGAATAGGCGATACTCTTTTTTTTCCCTTTTAATTTTAAAAGTCTGTAGACAGTTAAACAAGACAATTTGGCTGATTGTTGATAATAAAATTGTCTTACACTCAGCAAAATCATTGCATGGACATTTATTTAAAAGCAGGTGACCAAAGAAAGGTCCACTCCTCCCCCCTCCCACCCCCAAGATCCAAAAGCAACCGCTGTTGAAAGGTTATATATAAGTAAATGAAGTTGAGAGAGGATATTACCGAATTAATCAAGGACCCAAGCTAAGAGCCCTTCCCTGATTATCTCCACCTCAATTTGCTGGGCAACTAGGCAGCATGGCCCAGTTTTTACTTTTTACCCAGGTGTTGTGGCATGGGGCAGGATGTTTGGCATCCCTGAAGGAAGCAAACATCCATGAGACCAAGCTGTTTACATTTCATTAGTATTTTTCATCAGGAAGGTGCACTCCCTGCTGATGTACATCTTAATTACAATTAGGAGCTCTATTTACCCGGAGGAGCCTCTAGATTACCACAACCACACTACGGGATCAATCTCAGAATTTTTCTCAGAAAATGTGGTTCTCACTTCCCCAAACCCAACTCTAAGAAATCAAAATTCACACACAACTTCTTTCCAGAGTGTGTTCCTACCACGAAAATTATGAGCTTGATTTTAGTAAAAACTAATTCTGTAGCCATGGTCTAAGTAAGCAGTGAACAGATCTTTTCCCCTCAACTGCTAAATAGCCCAAAGTCTTTTCTTTTCCAAAGCACAGCGCTAACTTAAAAATGAAAGATGCATGATAAAAGAGCAGAAACCTATTTATCTGCACCGGTTTGGGCTGGGCGTGGGGGAGGGCAGAATCCAGGGACTCCAGCACCCCCTCAAGGGATGCATGTTAAAAGTGAGGCCCCAAGACCCCGGAGACTTTAATCAACTTTCCCCCTCCAACCTCCAAAGAATGAATCGGTTGTCTCCACAGGCGCAGCCGGGCTCTTCCCTCTCATTGTGTACCGGCTCAGACGCAGCAAGGATCCAAGCTTCCCGCAGCGAACTAAGACGCTCGGGCTTTCGGTGGAGTCTTTCTCTAACTGTTGCAATTGTCTCTGGAGATTACCAAAATCAAGTATGCATTAGATGGCTTTTCCCCCCTTGCGTGTAACACACACGCACACGCACGTGCACGCTCAGAGCACTGGAGCCGCAGGCCGCCTCTGACAGCACATTTTGCACAAAGTGGCGGCGACGGCGGCAGCGCACACGTTGTGGCCTCCATCGTGAGCCTCCGGAGGCAGGAGAGCCGGGGGCGGCGGATCTGTGAGGCCGCCCGAGCCTCGGGAGGCCAGGGCTTTTGTCTGGGTCGGTCTGCGGACAGCCTGGGCTCTCGCAGGCACCGCTGAAAATACAAACTCCCTCCTGGACCGCGCCTTCCGGGACGGCTGCTACTTGGGGGCGCCGCAGACTTGCCTGAACACCGGTTAGGGCGCTTTAGGGGACAGGGGGACCAACGGGTCGGAGGTGCCCCCATCGCCCCACGACCCCTCCGCGCTTCCTGTCAGCGCTGACAACTGCTGCTGGGCGCCGAGGAGGAAGCCCCCGGACGCGCCCCCGGACCGCAGCGGGGCTCCCGGGGCAAATCCTCGCCCGCCTCCCCGGCGCCCGGAGTCGCGGTTGCGAGACCCCCGACGGTCTCCGGCCGCCCCGCGCCCGGCGGCCGCGGTGCTCCCCGGCTGCCCAGGGCCGGGCGGCCGACCGGAGGGTCGCCGGGGGCCGGGCGGGCCCCGGAGTCGGCGAATGCGCCTCTTACCTTGGGCAGCGGCCCGACGCGCAGCCAGCAGCAGCGCGGCCAGCAGCGCCAGGAGCGGCGGGCGCGCCCCGTGGCGGCGCGGCCGGTGCATTCCTCCTCTCGCGGCGGCGGCGGCGGCGGCGACGGCGGCTCCCAGGCCGCGCGCAGAACATCCACGGGCTCTGCCCGGGGTCCCGGCCACCTCGCTCCGGCCGCTCTCCGCGCAGGATGCCGGGGGCGTCTGCAAAGTTCTTTGTCCCTCTAAACCTGCTCCCTCGCTCCGCCCGGCCGCCTCTGGACCCCGTACGCGCGCGGGTCCCTCCTCAGCCCTCCGGCTGCAGCCTCGCCTCCGCCGGCCGGTCAGTCCCGGGCTGTCGGTGTCGCGCTCGCGGGAGGCGAGTGCCCCCGGCTCGGACTCTGAGCAGAGCGCGCCCTACGCCCGGGGGCTGCCGTCCCGGGGCTCCCTCGGTGGCGGCTGCGGCGGCTCCTCCCGCTCCGCGCGCTCGCTCTCTGGCTCTCAGCCTCCCTCAACTTGTCACTTTCCACCAACTCTCCAGCCCGGCGCCCGAGCCCGACCAATGGCAGCCGCGGGCCCAGGCCGGCGACCCAGCGCCCTCTGCTGCCGTCTCTCAACACCCGCACCCTCCCTGACTTCCAGAACCTTGTCGCTCGCGCGCCTCCCGCAAACCCCCCCCCCCCCCCCCACCGCGCCTCAAACCCGCGGCCGGACCCTGGGGGCCCTCGAGTCCGTTTGACAGAGGGGGACGCCGAGGCTCAGGGAGACTTGTCCCGACTCGCAGACCAGTCCGTGGCTGAATGGCTCCGTTAGGAGACCCAGATTCTAGCAGTCTCCCCTCTGCCACTGTTAGCTGGGTGCTTCTGGGTAATAGAACATTTATTGATATCAGTTTCCCTTTTGATTTCCTCTTTGACACTAGTGATTCATGTTTTCCCATTTTGTCTTTAATTTCTAGTTTCGTTATATTGAAATCAATTTCATCTGTACCGCTTCCTTTTGGAGATGTGTTGAGAATTTCTCTGTGGTCAGTTTTTGTCAATGTCCCGTGGCCTCTTGAAGGTGTTTTTCTATCTTCAGAATGTGGAGATAGCTACCTCATTTGATCTTCTTTACATTTATGTTATTTAGGTCTTCTGTATCTTTGCATATTTTTTTGTCCAGCTGCTCTACCATGGGCAAGGGGGTCATTAAAGTCTCCTACTAACAGTATGTTTTGTCTGGGTCTCTGCTTAAGTGTTACGAATTTAGGGATACATAAAAACGCATGACAGTTTGACTTTCCCTGCGGAGAGGCGCCTTGATCATATAAAGTGGTGAGTACCTGCTGTGCTCCAGGCCCTGCTTTAGTCTCTGAGGATGCTAGAGCCATAGGGACAGCCGTCAGTTTTGCCTTAGAGGAATACCAAAAACCCAGTCTAGGACACTTATTGAATACTTCCTGTGTGCCTAGGGCTTTGTGTGCATTTGCTCATAAATCTTCCACTGACCTTTTTTTAAAAGTCATTTCACATTTGTATGCCTCTGTGTACTTTTACTTAGATTGTCCCCGTATTACAGTTTTAGAAATTGAATTGCAAAAAGAGAGTACCTGACTTGTCAGCAGTCTCACAGCCAATGGGCGGCCAAGCTAGGACACAGGGTCTTTACCATGACGGGGCTAAAAGTTCTTGACCGGAACCAGGCATAGAGCAAGCACTGGGTCAGTGGCGGTGGTCATCATTGCTGCAGCAATCACCTCGAAGAACCCAGCTTTAGGGTTTTATAATGAGCAGCCACCATATGGAGGGCAAGGACCTTATGGCCCAAAGTACGTCCAGCAGGTCACAGACTCTACACACGCAGCCCTCTGCCTTCACGCAGGTGAATGACGAACCCATGTGGGACAAACAGTCACTTATTCGTCTCCAAGACTGCAGGGCAAGTGTCCCCTGCTGCCTCTGTTGTTTTCCTCCTTTCTATCACCCTGACCTGAGGTCAAGGAATGATAGACAGAGAGGCCCCGGGTCAACCAGTTCATTGCCCAAATAGGTTCGTCCTCCAAGTTTCTCTGCCTGAGACCCATTCAATCCTGTCTCAGATATCTGGTCACTTGCCTGAGGAACTTACTGCACAAGGTTCTCTTGTTAGGAAACTGTCTTTGATGGTCAGTCTCAATATACTATGGCCCGGAATCAGAGGAAATTTGGTGACATTGCGCTTTGGTGAACAGTCTCCCATGGTCTACAGTACAACACACAGTTGCCAGACAAGGGGCTTTTCCTGTCCACCCACCCTGCCCCCACCCCCACCCCACAACTGCTTGTCCCAGGTATCTTAGGTAACAGACTGCCGCCAGTGCTGAGTATACAGAACTTAATGGCACCTTTATCAGTACTTAAACCTCCCAGGAACTTAATCACAGAATCATAGACGTGAGGAATGTGACAGCTGGAACAGACCTTGGAAATTAACTAGTATACCCCCCTCAACATTTTATAAAAGTGAAACATGGGACTTGGGGAGGTGGAATGTCCTTGGCCAAGGTCACACAGCTGGTCACAGCCAAAACTGGAACCTACATCAACCAGTCCAGACCTGGGTAAGCACTCCCTTGGGCATCCCAGATCGCTTCAAGTTTGGCTATAACACACTGGTTTCCAAACAACAGGTTAGAAAAGGCTCTTCATGTTTTGTTTTGTTTTTTAAAGGACAAGGGAAATACTTACGCAAGTTCAGTAAATGCCAGTGCTTAGGACCAGGCTGCTGAGGCTCATGCTGCAGTTTTTCTGATCTCTGCTGAGTGACTGTGGACAAATATCTTAGTCCCTCTGTGCTTTGGTCTTTCATCTGTAAAACAGTGATGATAATAATAGTACCTGTTCCATACTGTTGTGAACTTTAAATGAGTTAACTTACAAAAAGCGCTCTTATGAGTATCTCACACAGACTGGGCACTTAATAAATGCTAGACGTTATTACATTATTATCGTATCATTTACATACAACGGCTTACTTAGACCATCAAAATTCCTATGAAGTCAGTCTTGTCTCTATCTTTTACAAAGAAACTAAAGTGAAATGAGGTTAAGAAACTTGCCCAAAGTCACAAGAATTAAGGCAAAAGGGGAGGACTCAAGCCTAAGTCATATCTCTCTCTGCACAATACTCAAGTGGTGGGATGTTTGAAAAACTACAGGCAATCCATAGGTTCCTCTTGTGGGTCTTCAGTGGCCCTGCCCTCTCCCTTAACCAAGCCAGTGGTGGATACAAATGGATTAAAGAGTCCAAGAGGAGCCACTCTTTTTAGAGGGCTCTACCTCAGGCTCTAAGGTTCTTCTGAGGCTCTTGCTGCTTAGGGAGGCAGCCATCTCCCCTGGCCTCTCCCACTAGCACATACGTGGATCGCTCTGTTTATTATCACCATGGACACCACAGCCAGGGTAAATCATGGCGGGAAGGTGGAGAAGGAACAGGAGAGTGACAAGTCACTGAGGGCAGGTGCCAAGGGGGTGTAAAAGAAACCTTACATTTGAAAAAGTTGCTGGAGAGGAAGATTCATTTGGGGCATTTGCTTGATTTACCCAACAAATACAGCCATCAGTTATTCTTCTTGAAGAAACGGAGTAGCATGATGGTTACAAGGAAAGACTCAAGAGCCAGATCACAGGGATTCAAATCCTGACTTTGCTCTTAGCAGCTGTGAGAACTGGAGTCTAGTATGTCAGTTTCCTCATCTGTAAAAAAGGCATAATAGTCATACCTACTATCTAGCTTTGTTCTAAAGATTAAATTAGTTAATACTTTAAAAAATTTAAAAATTAGTTAATACTTGTAAAGGGTTTAGCACAGAATCTATCACACAGTAAGCAGCCAATATTTATTAGCTATTATTATTGGTGACTAAGAACATTGGGCTCTAGCATTAGACAGACCTGGCCAGATGACCTGAATAAGTTATTTTACTTCTTTATGATATAATCTTCTCATGTGAAAAGAAAGGAGAGACAATAATTGAACCAACATATAAAGCCATTTTAAGTATAAAATAGGAGCTCCTGGGTGGGTCAGTCGTTAAGCGTCTGCCTTCAGCTCAGGTCATGATCCCAGTGTCCTGGGACTGAGCCCCGCATCGGGCTCCCTGCTCAGCGGGAAGCCTGCTTCTCCCTCTCCCACTCCCCCTGCTTGTGTTCCCTCTCTCCCTGTGTCTTTCTCTGTCAAATAAATAAAATCTTTAAAAAAAAAAAAATCTACATGTCTTGCCCCAATCCCACCCCAGCTGTCTGAATGTGGTCAGATAACAAAGTGAGCTCTGGCCAAAAACACCCTCTTTGTAACGTTCCACATTCTCTCTCTCCCCTATCTGGAGACTGACATTAAGATGACCACAGAAGCCACAGGTTAAGGATGGCAGAATCCACATCAGCCTGTGTCCCTGAATGACTGTGTGGAGCAGAGTCACCTAATCAACTGCAAATTGGTCTTTGTAAGAGCAAGAAATAAAATTTTATTGTATTAAGCCCCTGGGTTTTCAAGGATTATCAGTTATGACAGCTGTGTATTATCTTAACAAATATATCGGGGCACCTGGGTGGCTCAGTCGGTTAAGCGTCTGCCTTCGGCTCAGGTCATGATCCCAGGGTCCTGGGATTGAGCCCCGCATTGGGCTCCCTGCTCAGCGGGAAGCCTGCTTCTCCCTCTCCCGCTCCCCCTGCTTGTGTTCCCTCTCTAGCTGTCTCTCTCTCTGTCAAATAAATAAATAAAATCTTTAAAAAATAATAATATAATATACATTATACCTTGAATATAAAGTTCTCAACACAGTGTTTGGCATGGCACCTAGTCAATAAATGTTTGCTTATTATTCTTTTTTTCTTCAAACCTCTACATTATGGGGTGCAGAGAGGCATAAATTTGGTGATCATACAGCCTGGATTTCTAGTACAATCTTGATTTCATATATTTTGTTCCATTAGCTTCACAGGTCCATCTGTATAGTGGGTAAAAAAGATAATAAAAAGACAAATTGGCTTCCTTGCTATAGTCCATGTGCCCTTCTGCTATATCTCTCTGCTGCCGTGTGTGTGTGTGTGTGTGTGTGTGTGAGACATCTCAATCTAGATCATCATCGGAAGTTCATAAACAAGAAATTCAAGAACAGTAGGGGTTTTTTAGTAAAACCATACCAAGATGGTATAGTCTATTAAACTTCTGAAAGAATACAGGAGAAAATTTTAGTGATCTTGGGTTTGGCGAAGATTTCTTAAAGAAGAGACAAAAGCCATTAACTACAAAAGGAAAAAAATTGATAAATTTGACTTATTCAAAGTTAAAACATTTTGCTTTTCAAAAGACACTGTTATGAAAATAAAAAGTAAGCCATTGAAATAAAATATTTGCAAAATATATGTCCAATTAGAGACTTGCATCTAGCATATTCAAAGAACTCTTACTACTCAATGATAAGACAAAAATCTAACTTCTTAAATGAGCAAAATATTTGAACAAACACCACTGAAGTAAAAATACAGATGGCAAATACATGAAAAGATTATCAACATCATTAATAATCAAGGAAATGTCAACTAAAATCATAATGAGATATTACTACATACTAGCATAGCTAAAGTTAAAAAGATGAATTATATCAAGTGTTGGCAAGGATGTGGAGCAAGTAGAACTTTCATACATTGCTGATAGAAATGTAAAATAATACAGTCACCTTGGAAAACAGTTTTATTGTTAAAACCTAAACCTATATCTACCACATGATCCAGCCAATCCACTTCTAGGTATTTACCCAAGACAAATCAAAACATATGTCCATACAAAGACTTCACATGGAGCAAATCAAGCAAAAGGAGTTGTAATGAACAAAGAACATGAATAAAGGGCATTGGATAGTCTTAGAGCCGTTTTTTTTTTTTTTAAAGTAATCAGATATACTTTTCTTCTCTTTGCCTGTTTCTATTGGACAACAGGTACAATTGCACCAAAATCAGGTCACTCTGGCTTCCAGACCTGATTAGATGAGCATTGACAAATTCTTTCCTTCTCCTTTTGGAAGACCTTATTCAGAGAACTCTCAATTAACACATCAGTTATAGCACAAATGTCACCCAGACCCTCTGGGCTCTGGACTGTGTCTGCTGGATTGGACACCTGCCCATTACCTGATACCAGACCCAGTCCCAGTGGGAACGTTTGATTCTAGGTCTCCCCATCTCCAGTCCGCTCAAGCCTACAGCAGCAAACATGCCTGTTCTCAGCCCCATCATGAACTAGATTCAGAAAACTTATCTTACATCCTTTAATGTACTCTACTAGCACACATTTATGATGGTTATATTTTCCAGACTTAACTCCCATTTCAGGGCCTTATACAATCTTGTGCTCTGAATATAATGATCATATTTTAAACTTGAAATATGTTTTTTATCAAAATATTTAGAATGGAACATATTGCAAGAATCAAGGAAAGAGGTCATCAAGAACAGTCTTTGTTCCAGGCAATTAACAGAGCCTCCTCAGGTAGAGGTAATAAAATTCCTTCCTAAAATGTTGCTTTGAATATCATCTCAGTCAGAGTCATAAAAAAATACCAGACTTATTTTCACATAGCATAGGTCTGAGAAAATACTACAGAAAACATTTATTTCATTTTTTTTAAGTAAGCTCTATGCCCAACCCTGGGCTGGAACTCATGACCCTAAGATCAAAAATCACATGTTCTACTAACTGAGCCAGGCAGATGGCCCAAGAAAAGCATTTTAAAATTAGTAAAACTGAACCAATATACTAGTGAAGCACCCTAACTATTCCTAGTCTCTGTAACTAATTAAAGCTTATTTTTAAATTTTTTTAAAAGATTTTATTTATTTGAGAGAGAGAAGGAGAGAGTGAGAGAGTACAATCAGGGGGAGTGGCAGAGGGAGAGGGAGAAGCAGGCTCCCTGCCAAGCAGTTAGCCCAAAGTGACACAGGGCTCCCAGGACCCAGGGATCATGACCTGAGCAGAAGGCAGATGCTTAACCAACCGAGCCACCAGGTGTCCCAAAAGTTTAAATTAATAAATGCTAAGTAAATAGTTCCTGAATTAATTAATCCAAGTCATGTCAATATGAATGATATAGTCAAGTGAGTAAAAACAATTTATTGATGATTGAGAGAATTGCACTGATATCCAAGCTTTGTCATGGATCTTATATGTCATTGAGCAAGTCATTTGACCTCTTTGAACCTCAGTTTTCTCATCTATAAAATAAAACAACTGGATCAAATAGTTTCCCACCCCAAAAAAATTTTCAAAAAATTTATAGCAGTTTTATTTGTAATGGCCAAAAATTGGAAACAACCCAAATGTCCACCAACTGGTAAATAGATAAATTCTGATGTGTTCATACAATGAAACACTACACATCAATAAAAAGGAATATTAATACATATAATAACACAGATGAATATAAAAATAATTATACTGAGTAAAAGTAGATTTTTTGTAAAGAGTATATACTATATGATTTCATTTATATAAAATTCTAGAAAGTGAAAACTACTCAATAGTGACAAAAAGCAGATCACTGTTTATCTAGGAACAGAGAAATGAAAGGACAGAAGACAAACAGGAATAAGGACATGGCATGGAAGTGATGGTTATATTTATTATCTTGAATGTGGTAATGGTTTCATAGGTGTATACATATGTTAAAACTCATTGTAGAAGGGCACCTTGGTGGCTCAGTTGGTTCAGCATCCAACTTTTGATTTCCCTCAAGTCATGATCTCAGGGTCCTGAGATCGAGCCCCATAATGGGCTCCAGCACTGGGTGTGGAGCCTGCTTAAGATTCTCTCTCTCCCTCTCTGCCCCTCCCCCAACTCACACACTCAGAACCCTTAATAACTGACATGCTCATCAAATTGCACACTTCAAATATAGTTAGTTTAATGTATGTGAGTTCTACATCAATAAACTTTTAAAGCAACATGCTGACAGCCAAAAACACCATTTGAGGAAAGGTTCTAAACATAACAGAGGTAAAAATAAACAAGAAAAAAAAACTTGGAAGCAATAGTCTATATAGGTAGAAGAAAACTTATACACACACACATTCTATCATTCATACATTCAGAGAGATAAGTGAAGATACCCCTCTTTTTTTAAGATTTTATTTATTTATTTGAAAGAGAGACACAGTGAGAGAGGGAACACAAGCAGGGGGAGTGGGAGAGGGAGAAGCAGGCTCCGCACTGAGCAGGGAGCCCAATGCGGGGCTTGATCCCAGGACCCTGGGATCATGACCTGAGCTGAAGGCAGATGCTTAAAGACTGAGCCACCCAGATGCCCCAAGATATTACTTTTTTGAAATAAGAAGAGCATCAGGGAGTTGGGAAGGGGAGGAAGAGGCAGTGGACAACAATAGTCCTGGAAATTAAAAATAATTATTATGGCTGAAATGAAAAGAAATGGCCTTGGAGAAATGCTTTAAAAATTCTGAAGGAAAATTATTTTCTACTTAGAATTCTATACTCAGCTAAACTATCATTTAGAGTGAGAGAAGAATATCCAGGACATGTGAAGCCTCAAAAATATCTGCCATGTACTCTATGTTAGTTTCCTATGGCCTCTGAAACAAATTACCACCAACTTGGTAGTTTAAAACAATACACAATTATTCTCTTAGTTTGGTAGGCCAGAAGTCCAAAATCAGTTCTACTGGGCTGAAGTCAAGGTATCGGCGGGGCTGATTCTTTCGGGAGACTCTAGGAGAGAATATGTTTTTCAGCTTCTAGAGCTCCATTCCTTGATTCATGGCCCCTTCCTCCATCTTCAAAGCCAGCGGTGTAGCATTTTTCAAATCTCACTATGCTTCCACATTTACATCTCCTCTCTTATATAAGGACCCTTGTGATTACATAGGACATGTTTGGACAATCCAGAATAATCTCATCACAAAATCCTTAACTTACTCACAGCTGTGAAGTCCCTTTTGCTATGCTCTGGGGATTAGAACACGAAGATCTTCGGGGAGCCATTACTCAGCCTGCCACACACCCTCTCTAAGGACACTATCAGAGGATATATTCCAGTTACTCAGGAAGTAAACAAAGGAAAAAGAACACATGGAATCTAGGAAAAAGAGAGAAAAAAGGAATTTCCAGGATGACAATGTAGGCATGTTCCAGTAGGAAAATTGAGTAAGTGATTAGAGGAAAATAGCCAAGACTGGAAGAGGTCTTAAGATCCTAAGAGAAAAAGCACAATCTGATAGACTCTTAGGGGGATTTAGGCCTGAGAGAAACTTCTGCTTTTTAGGAAATTTGGGATGAATTGGTGATAGACATATATAAAACTAAATAAAACAGGGGCACCTGGGTGGCTCAGTCATTAAGCATCTGCCTTCAGCTCAGGTCATGATCCCAGGGTCCTGGGATCGAGCCCTGCATCGGGCTCCCTGCTCCGTGGGAAGCCTGCTTCTCCCTCTCCCACTCCCCCTGCTTGTGTTCCCTCTCTCGCTGTCTCTCTCTCTCTCTCTAATAAATCAATAAAATCCTTAAAAAAACTAAATAAACAAAAATATAAACAATTATTACTCCATGGAATACAAAAATGTATACAAAAAGGGAAAAATAAACATAGTACACTGCATGGTTTAACTGTAGCTAGCAACTACATAGGCATAATATTGCAAACAGTGAATCTAGCCAAAATTATAATCAATTATGATGGAAGAGTGAGAGGATGGGAAGTGTATGGTAATGGTGCTGGTGGTGGTGATTGTGAGAGAGAGCTCATATTTCATAGCTGACAGTTAATAGATAATGACTAAAACTGAAATATCAAGTTATAGCTATATGTTATTTAAGATCATGAAGATAAATACTGAAAAAAAGAATTGAAATCAAGGGGTAGGTATGAGAAAGGGGATGGATGATGGTAGGAGACCAGCCTCACTGAGATGCTCAGTGATGGCACTCCTCTGCAGGCCAGAACAAGAGATGCTGTTATAAGACTGGGACCTGGAAGTGCTTAACTAAAGACACAACATTGACACAATTATTGTGATGAGCAGTGGAGTTGCAGGGGCAATCAGGGAAGCCTGGCTCACAGAATGATGGAGATGTTTAATACAACACAGCATCCCTAGAAGCAAGATATGTGGGCAGCCAACCAAGGGCATTGTTAAACCATACAGCCAAAAGAAATCAAGGATGGATGATTCGGAGGCAGAGGGCAGCTCCCCCAGTAAAAATTCATGGTACTTTACCCAGGTTCTAGGACAGGATCATTTCTGACCAGAACTCAATTGACTAAGTGAGAGGCCAGATCCTTAGGAAGAAGGTTCCTACAACAGTGCAGCAATTATATAAAAGAAAGAGCTCTTCTGCCGAACCACATGGGCGTACATGTGGCCCTGCTGCTTGTGCCCATATGACCCAGTAGACCATATGTTATTGGAGGATGTTTATGGCAGGAAAAGATGTTTTACAGAGTTAATGTCAACCTTCAGTAGGAGAATCACAGTATAGATTGCTAGGGTTCTGCATGGCCAGGCCATGTGCAGTAAAAAATTATACGCTTTCAAAAAACAGCATCCTCTTTCTGATGATCAGGGCCTATTACTCCTCCCAGGATGATAACTTCTTTACTTTCCTAATGGTCTCTGGCATGATGAATCCAAAGTAACTAGACAGCAGCTTAAAACTTAATAGGACTCTTTTTTTTTTTTTTTAAAGATTTTTATTTACTTATTTGAGAGAGAGATCACGAGCAGTGGGGAGGGGCAGAGGGAGAAAGAGAAGCAGACTCCCCACTGAGCAGGGAGCTCGACACAGGCTTGATCCCAGGACCCCAGGATCATGACCTGAGCCAAAGGCAGATGCTTAACTGACTGAGCCACCCAGGCACCCATAATAGGACACTTATCGTAAGCCTAGTGGAAGAGTTCCTTCTCTGGAGGCAAAATACAAGGGTTATGAGGAGGGGAAGCACAAATTTCCTATTTGCTGAAATATAAAATGTGAAATAGGGCGCCTGGGTGGCTCAGTTGTTTGGGCGACTGCCTTCGGCTCAGGTCATGATCCTGGAGTCCCTGGATCGAGTCCCGCATCGGGCTCCCTGCTCGGCAGGGAGTCTGCTTCTCCCTCTGACCCTCCCCCCTCTCATGTGCTCTCTCTCATTCTCTCTCTCTCAAATAAATAAATAAAATCTTTAAAAAAATAATAATAAATAATAAAAATAAAATGTGAAATATAAAAGCAGAGATTGAAAGCAAAAACATAAAAAAGATACACCACACAAAGAGTAACGTTAAAAAACTGGTGTAGCTTTCCTATTGTCAGACAAAACAGTCTTCAAAACAAAGAGTATCGCTAGCGATAAAGAGGGGTATTTCATAATGACAAAAGAGCCAATTCATCAAAAACACATAAAAATCCTAAATTTTTGTGTGTTTATGTGTATATGTTCCTAAATGTGTATGCCCTAATGGCAGAGTTTAAAAGCATATGGGAAGCAACAATTAACAAAAGTAGAGGGAGAATAGAAAAAGAACAATGCTAGTTGGAGAACTGAACACCTCTCTCTTAGTAACTGATAAAAAAAAATACATAATCAGTAAGAATATAAAAATTTAAACGCTATCGACTAGTTTGATTTAGTAGATGTTTATGGAACCTCTATATCCAACAACTAAAGAATACACATTCTTTTTAAGCACTTACAGAACATTTATAAGGAAAGATCGTATGCTGAGCAATAAAATAAGTCTGAACAAATCAAAATATTGAAACCATAGAGTATATTCTCTGACTACAAGTCAAGTAAGTTAGAAATTAATAATAAAATATATGTAGAAAATCCATAGAAATTTGAGAATTAACATTTTTAATAACCTTGGGATCAAAGAACAATTTACAAAGAAATTTAGAAAATACATTGAACTAAATGACAAGGAAAGCACAACACATTAAAATTTGGGGAATTGAGCTAAAAGAGGAAATTCATATATAAAGAGGAAATTCATAACTTTAAATATTTATATTAGAAAACAAGAAGATCTAAAATCATGATCTAAGATTCCACATTAGGAAGCTAGAAAAGAAAGAGTAAAATAAGCCCAAAGTAAGCAGAAGAAAGTAGTAAGGATTAAAAAATATATATATCACTGAAATAGAGGACAAATAATAGAGAAAATCAATAAAGTCAAAAGTTAGTTCTTTGAAAATATTAGTATAATTGATAAACTGCTAGTGATACTGATCAATAAAAATAAGAGGAAAGATGAGATGCCTGGCTGTCTCAGTCCATAAAGTGTGCAACTCTTGATCTCAGGGTTGTAAGTTCGAGCCCCAAGTTGGATGTAGAGATTGCTTGAAAATAAAATCTTTAAAAAAAAATAAATAAGAGAAAAGAATCCACAAATTACCAACATCAAGATCAGATCCTACATACATTAAAGGATGGGGCTATTATAAGGGGGTATTACAACAACTTCATGCCAACACATTAAACAATGTTGATGAAATGAATGAATGTTTTTTTAGATTTAGATAGCTGTGTACCTATGAAAGAAAACAGAATTCGTAATTTAAAACCTCTCCACAAAGAAAACCCCTAGCCTAGATAGCTTTATAGGTGAATTATATTAAACATTTAAGGAAGAAATAATACCAATACTACATAAACTCTTACAAAATGGAGGAAGAGAGAACAGAGACCACTGTTTAATTTTATAAGCTACACGAACTTAATAACAAAACCTGTTAAAAGATATGTCCAGTGGGGCGCCTGGGTGGCTCAGTCGTTAAGCGTCTGTCTTCGGCTCAGGTCATGATCCCAGGGTCCTGGGATCAAGCCCCACATCAGGCTCCCTGCTCCGTGGGAAGCCTGCTTCTCCCTCTCCCACTCCCCCTGCTTGTGTTCCCTCTCTCGCTGTGTCTCTCTCTTTCAAATAAATAAATAAAATCTTAAAATATATATATATGTCAATAAAAGAAATATTCAAACCAATATTTCTCATGAACTAGATACAAAACTCTTTAACAAAATATTAGCAAATTAAATTCAATAATATAAGAAGGATATATATTGTGACAAAGTTGGGTTTATCCCGGTAATGTAAGGCTGCTCTGGCATTCTGAAATAATGTAATTCACAAATCTAATCGGTGTAACTAACAGATTTAAAGATAAAATCATTTAATGAGCTCAATATTTAAGGAAAAAGAGCACTTGAAAAAATCCACCACACATTTATGCTTTTAAAAGAAATATCTTATAAAACGAGAAATAAAACAGAACCTCCTCAGTCCGATAAGAGGTGTCTAAGGGAAACCTACAGCTAACATCATGATTAATGGTGAAATATTAAACATGTTCCCATTAATGTGGGAAGCAAGGCAAGGATGTACATTCTTACCTTTCTATTCAATATCACATTAATGTATTTGCCAGTGTCATGAGGCAAGAAAGATCAATAAAAGGCAAAAATATTGGGGAAAAAATAAAATTGTGTTTATCTGGAGGTAACATGAGGTGGACATAGACACCCAAAAGAAGCAAAAACAACAATTTTTAGAATTCTACTACTAAATTTGGTAACTGAATTTAGCAAGGTCTCAGTATACATGACCCCTGTACAAAAATCCATTTATGTCTACTACTAGCAACAAACAATTGAAAATTAAATTTTAAAATAAATGCCATTTAGAATAGCACCAAAGTACATAAAGAATCTATGAATAAATTTAACAAAAGAAACAAAAAGACCTATGCACTGAAAAACTACAGCATATTATTGAGAGAAATTAAAGATGACCTAAATAGATGGAATGCTATATCATGCTCGTGGGTTGGAAAAAATACTGTAAATATGTCATAAAGGCAGAAAAGTATATCAATGGATAAGAACAGAAGTCAATAAAAAGAAGAAGAAAAGAATAGAGAATCCAGAAATAAATTCACACAGACATTGACAATTGATTTCTTCTTTTTACAAAGGCACCAATGTAATTCAATGACCAAAAGAAAATCTAACAAATTGTGCTGGGGGAAAAAATGAACCTTATCTGTACTTTGTAGTATAAAGAAAAATTAATTTGAGATGAATTAGTGCTTAAATGTAAAAGCAAAACCTATAAAGCTCTTAGAATAATATAAAATAAAATATGAATAACTTTGTAAATTGGGACTAGGCAAAGATTTCTTTGGACAGAGAAATTCTAAAAGAGAAAATTGATGAATTAGAATTCAACAAAATTAAAAACATTTGCTCTTCAAAAAACACCTTTCAGTGAATGATCAACAAACTCACAGAAAAACACTCAACATCATTAGTCATCAGGAAAACACAAATTCAAATCACAATAAGCTATTCACATATCCACTAGCATGGCTAAAATTAGAGAGACTAAAACACCAAATGTTAAGAACATGGAAAGCCATTGGGTTTCTCATACAGTGCTGGTGAGAGTGAAAAATGTTACCAATGTGGTAAACTTTTTAAGATTTTCTTATAAAGCTAAATATATACCTACTTCTGATGATTTCATTCAGAGATATTTACCCAAAGGAAAATAAAAACATATGTACAAAGATTTATACACCAATGTTCATTGCAGCTTTATTCATAATAGTAAAACATTGGAAACAACCAAATGTCCATCAACAGAAAAATAAATAAAATGTGGCAAACTCATAGAATGCTACTCATTAATAAAAAGGAGGATGGTACAATGGATGCAACAACATGGATGAATCTCAAAAATATTATGCTCAGAGGAAGAAGCCAGATACAAAAGAGTAGTTACTCTATGGGTCATTTTTTATGAATTTCAAGAACACATAAAATTCAGCAATGGTTAGGTATTTTATAAGTGGTTGACTCTAGAGGGAGAGCTAGGATACCCCTCTTCTCCCCCAGGGATAAACTGGAGAGGGACAGGAGGGAAATTTCTCTGTGACAGAAATGTTATATATCATAATTAGGGCGGTAGTTATGGTTTTGAAAACATAACAAACTGTACATATTAAGATATGTACATTTTTATGGTATATACTTATACTCCAAATTTTTTTTTTTTAATTTATAGCAGAAAACAAATGAGAAAGACTTGGGGAGTAGTCAGGTGTCAAGAGCTAAGTCAAATCATCACTTTCAGATTTAAACTATTTCAAAAATTTCTCCAGATTGTTAAGCTCCACCTCTGTGGCAGAAGTGAAGTTACTAACTCCAGCGATCCTTCTAGAATCTCCAGGTTCTGTAGAAAATACAGGAGAAAATTTTGTGACCTTGGAGTAGGCAAATATTTTTAAATTAATGACCAGAAGCACAATCCATAAAAAGATAAATTTATAAGTTTGACTTTATCTAAATTAAAAATTCCTGCTTTTCAAAGGACACTGTTAAAGAATGAAAAAATAGGCCACTGAGAGACAATATTTGTAAGTCATATATCTGATAAAGGACTTGTATCCAGAATTTATAAAGGATATTCAAAACTCAAGAAAAAAGAGGGACTTCTGGGGAAGATGGTGGAACAGGAGGACCCTGAGCTCACCTCATCCCACAGATAAAATTAAATAACACCCACATCAGTGTAAATAACCCAGAAAGCAACCTGAAGATATGCAGATCAGACTCTACAGCTCAATGTACAGAAGAGGCCACATTGAGAGGATAGGGAGGGTGGAGATGCAGTCAGGAGCTAAATGGACCTGTGGGACTGTTCCTGAGAGGGAGGAACACTGCAGGCATGGAGAGGGAAGAGAAATATACTATCACACTGGGTAGCTGGCAGAGAAGATGAATCTCCATCACATATGGCTTTGAAAACTGGAGGAACATAATTCCGTGAGTTCTTACACTCAGCAGGGCTTAACACCTCGAAGTTTAAAAATCAGCAGACTCAACTCTGGGAGAGCCTGGAGGGTGAGAGGAAACTGAGTCCCTGCCCTTAAAGAGGCAGCACAAAAAACAGAATCACAACAATATAGAATAGAAGCAGCAGTTTGAAAAATGTCTGGGGTACCTACCTTGTTAATAGTGCACCCAGCTCCCTAAGTTCTCCTGCAGACATGCCCCCTCCTGCCTGGCCTGGCTCCAGTTCCCCTCCCATTGCAGACCCACCTAAACATTGCTAACACTGCACTCCCCAGCCCCATGTTCTGCTGCCAACCTGCCTCCTCAAATACACCCTTGGCCAGAGGCCATCCAAAGTGGTGTCACAAGCCTGGCAGTGTGCAAACAACCCTGACAGGGGCCAGCACCACCCCAAAGTGACTCCTGAACTGGGGAGAGAGGAAGAAAACCACACACACCAGTCTAGCTGTGGCCCTAGCAACAGGCTGGGGGCAGATATTGGATTTGACTTCAGGCCCCATCCACCAAAGAAAGCATCTCAGAGGATGACACAGGAAAAGTGCCCTGCAGTTTGGTGCTACTGCATCTTTGACAAATCCCTGTTCTGACTCAACTTAAGCCCAAGGTGGCCCCCAACTGGCCCACTAACAACACAGGGACCAAACCCTGCCCACAACAGGCAGAGAGAGCCATTGCAGATGACTGAACTGTAGGCAAATGTGGTTCAGTCACAACAGTAGGGCTCATGCAACACACATAGGAGACAACCTGAACCACCAGGTTCTGGTGAACAGAGGACATTGCACTGCAGGGCACTATGGGACCTTTTCTTCATAAAGTCACTATTTTCAAGAGCAGGATACATAGCTAACTTTCCTAATACATAGACACAGACACAGAGAGTTATACAAAATGAGGAGACAGAGGAATATGTCCCAAATGAAAGAACAGGACAAAATCACAGCAAGAGAGCTAAAAGAAATAGAGAGAAGTAATATGCCTAATAGAGAATTTAAAGTAATGATCATAAAATACTCACTGGACTTGAGAAAAGAGCAGAGGACCTCAGTGAGACTCTCAACAAAGAGATAGAAAACATAAAAAAGAACCAATCAGAAATGAAGAACTCAGTAACTGAAAGTAAAAATACCCTAAATGGAGTAAATAGTAGGCCAGAGGAAGCAGAAGGACAGATCAACAACCTGGAGGACAGAGTAATAGAAAGGAATCAAGCTGAATAGGAGAGAGAAAATAATAATAAAAAATGAAAATAGACTAAGGGAACTCAGTGACACCATCAAGCATAATAACATTGTCATTATAGGGGTCCCAGAAGGAGAAGAGAGAGAAGGGAGAAAATTTATTTGAAGGGATAATAGATGAAAAGTTCCCACATCTGGGGAGGGAAACAGAAATCCAGATCCAGGAAGCACAGAGATCCCAACAAAATCAACCCAAGGAGGTCCACACTAAGGCACATAGCAATTAAAACGGCAAAAAATAATGATGAAGAGAGACTTTTAAAAGCAGCAAGAGAAAAGAAAACTTACATACAAGAGCAAACCCGTAAGGCTAACAGCTGATTTTTCAGCAGAAACTGCAGGCCAGAAGAAAGTGGCATGATATATGCAACGTGCTGAAAGGAAAAAAAAACCCTGCAACCAGGAATACTCTATCCAGCAAGGCTATCATTCAGAATAGGAGGAGAGATAAAAAGTTTCCCAGACAAATAGAAGTTAAAGAAATTCATGACCACTAAACCAGCCCTACAAGTAATGTTAAAGCAACAATGAGTGGAAAGGAAAGATCACAAGCAGGAGTAAGAAAAGTAAGAGGCACAAAAGCAGTAAAATTATATCTATAAAGAAAGCAGTCAAGAAATTCACAAAATAAAAGGATGTACAGTATGACACCATATACCAAAAACATGGGTGAGAAAGAAATAAAGAATAGGTTCAAACTTAAGTGATCATCAACTTAATATAGACAGCCACATGCATAAGATGTTATATACAAATCTAATGGTAAACACAAATAAAAAACTAATAATATGTATGCAAAAAAATAAAGAGTAAGGAATCCAAGTATATCATAAAGAAAGCCAGAAAATCATGAGAGAAGAGAGCAAGAGAAGAAAGGAACAGAAAAGAACTACAAAAACAACCATAAAACAAGTAACAAAATGGCAATACGTACATACCTATCAATAATTACTTTGAATGTAAATGGACTAAATGCCCCAGTCAGAAGACATAGGGTGATGGAATGGATAAAAAAGCAAGACCCATCTGTATGCTGCTTACAAGAGACTCATTTCAGACCTAGAGACACATGCAGATTGAAAGTGAAGGGATGGGAAAACATTTATCATGCAAATGGAAGTGAAAAGAAAACTGAGGTAGCAATATTTATAATGGATAAAATAAAATTTAAAACAAAGCCTGTAACAAGAAACAAAGAAAGACGCTTATAATAACAAAGGGGAAAATCCATCAAGAAGATATAACAATTGTAAATATTTATGCACCTAACATGGGAGCACCCAAATATATAAAGATGCTAATAACAAACATAGAGGAAGTAATCAATAGTAATAATAGTAAGGTTTTCTATTTCTTCCTGTTTCAGTACTGGTAGTTTATATGTCTCTAGGAATGCATCCATTTCTTCTAGATTGCCTAATTTGTTGGCATACAGTTGCTCATATATTCTTATAATTGTATTTCTTCGGTGTTGGTTCTGATCTCTCCTCTTTCATTCATGATTTTACTTATTTGGGTCCTTTCTCTTTTCTTTTTGATAAGTCTGGCTAGGGGTTTATCAATCTTACTAATTCTTTCAAAGAACCAGCTCCTTGTTTTGTTGATCTGTTCTGTTCTTTTGGTTTCTGTGTCATTGATTTTTGCTCTAATTTTTATTAATTCTCTTCTCCTGCTGGATTTAGGCTTTATTTGCTGTTCTTTCTCCAGCTCCTTTAGGTGTAAGGTTAAATTGTGTATTTGAGACTTTTGTTTCTTGAGGAAGGCTTCTATTGCTATATACTTCCCTCTTAGGACTGCCTTTGCTGCTCCCAAAGGTTTTGAACAGTTGTGTTTTCATTTTCATTTGTTTCCATGAATTTTAAAAAATTCTTCTTTAATTTCCTAGTTGAC
Source organism: Mirounga leonina (assembly GCF_011800145.1). Lineage (NCBI taxonomy): Eukaryota > Metazoa > Chordata > Mammalia > Carnivora > Phocidae > Mirounga > Mirounga leonina. Next base: position 42,803,250 of record NW_023270447.1, read on the forward strand.
TCATTCATTCTTTAGTATGATGCTCTTTAACTTCTATGTATTTGTGTTCCTTCCAAATTTTTTCTTGTGATTGAGGTCAAGTTTTAAAGCACTGTGGTCTGAAAATATGCAGGGAATGATCCCAATCTTTTGGTACCAGTTAAGACCTGATTTGTGATCCAGTATGTGATCTATTCTGGAGAATGTTCCATGTGCACTCGAGAAGAATGTGTATCTGTTGCTTTAGGATGGAATGTTCTGAATATATCTGTGAAGTCCATCTGGTCTAGAGTGTCATTCAAAGCCCTTGTTTCCTTGTTGATCTTCTGCTTAGACAATCTAGCAGGTATATTTATAACAGCCCCAATCTGGAACAACCCAGAATGTCCATCAACAGATAAGTGAATAAACAAACTATTGTACTTTCATATAATGGAACACTACTCAACTATCATAAAGAATGAACTAATGATACATATTACAACATGGATAGATACCAAAATATTTAAGCTGAGTGAGAGAAACCAGACCAAAAAAAAGTATAACCTATATGGTTCCATTTATATAAAATTCTAGGGGATACAAACAAATGTATAGTAAAAGAAAGCAGATCAGTTGTTACCTGGAACAAAGAGTGGAAAGTCAGGAATGGATTACAAAGGGGCATAAGGAAACTTCTGGGGGTGATGGATATGCTCATTACCTTGATTGTGGTAATGGTTTTCATGTGTCAAAATTTATCAAACTGTACACTTATAATATGTGCTCTTTATTTTATGTCAGCTATACTACCTCAATAACTTGTTTTTTTAAAAAACAGAAAAAAATTATTTAGGCCCAACTAAAAATATCTCTGAGCAAAACATAGCCGTCGAAATACCAATTACCACTTAAAGAGTCAAAAAACTGAGACCTAGAGAGATAAAATGATTTGCCCAGGTAAGATTCTACTTGTAAACTCTGTATCTGGGGGCTAGACAAGAACAAACCAAAATGATGTTGTTGATGAAGATGATGATTTAAATAAATTATAGCTCCTTATCTATTTTAAGAATTGTTTTCACAGTGGAAAGCAGAGCTTAAAATCAAAAGCTCTGGTCTGAATCTCTACTCCATAACTAATTAGCTCTATGATCTTGAGCAGTTTCCTTAAAATTTGCAGAATCTCAGTTTCTTCATCTGTACATCCATGTTAAGAATATCTATCTTATTTTTTCTAAGATTTTATTTCTTTATTTGAAAGAGAGAGAGAGCGTGCATACAAGGGGGGGAGGGGCAGAGGGAAAGGGAGAAGCAGACTCCCCACAGAGCAGAGAGCCCTATGCGGGGCTCAAACCCAGGATGCCGAGACCATGACCCAAGCCGAAGGCAGATGCCCAACTGACTGAGCCACACAGGAGCCCTGGTCAAGTTAAATTTTTAATGAATATTAATTGAGTGGATTTTATCTGTGAGATAGATGGGGGCAATAAATATTATGAATTGATATATTATAAAGCTGAGGATAAGAAAAGTTAAGTGTTTTCCCTTGATCATGCAATCAGGAAAGATAGAGTTGAATTTACCCAATCTCCTAAATCCCAGTCCAGTGTTCTTTTGTTTAAAAAAAAAATGGGGGTGCCTGGGTGGCTCAGTCGTTAAGCGTCTGCCTTCGGCTCAGGTCATGATCCCAGGGTCCTGGGATCGAGCCCCACATTGGAATCCCTGCTCCACGGGAAGCCTGCTTCTCCCTCTCCCCTCCCCCTGCTTGTGTTCCCTCTCTCGCTCTCTGTCAAATAAATAAATCTTAAAAAAAAAAAAATGACACTAACCAAAGTTACTGGAAAAACCCATCTCTAAATGTAGAGTAGGGAAGGTCTTCTCTTCTCAGAGAGTCACTTAAATCAGACATCCCAAAATGTTAGCCTGGTGGCCATATTTAGCCTTCTGAAGTATTTAGATTCTGAGTACAAAGTGTTTTAAGAAATTTAAGTCAAGATTTAAAGTTTGAGAGATTTCACATAAAAATCTGAATTTCCTGCTTGTTTTGGAAAAAATGACCATATTTGGCAACACTGAGCATCTACTGAGGAAGGGCGGTAGAGAGCTGGAGGTGAGGAGCAGATGCATCTTCAGATGGATGGGTCCCCTCAGGTCTTTGCAGTCCCTATCATCTCTCACACCCTGGCACTAGACCTGCCTCACTTATAATATAAACCTGGCACCTGTGAACATTTTTTGTGGAACCCACGTTTTCCACCATTCTGCCTCACACAGTTAACCATCATTTCCAGAGGGCCAGCCATGTTTATGATTTGTCACCTAGAAATGGCAATGAGCTGTGATGACATTTGGACAGCCATGCAACAGATTGACTCCCTCTAAGGCTGCATGTGTAAGCAGTTTCCACACACACCAACTGAAGCAGAAATCTGGCAAAACTTCCAGCATATCTGAGCAATGGAGATATTCAATCTGGATTTTCTTGGGCACCAAAGTGGGTATATTCTGGGAGTCCTGACTCTTGAATGATCCAACTTGACATTCTACCTTGATCAAATTTACCAGACAACTGCCCTGTTTCCACAGACCTATGCTCCCATTAGCTACAACTTGAAGTAGTTCATAACCACATTAAACTTTCTAAGGAAGCTGATGGGTATGAAAACTAGTGCTGCCCAGGACACTGAGATAGTTCCCCATTAAACCTTAAGTGAGCCCATGAAGTAAACACACAAAACATTTTCAGGATGAGAGAGAGGAAAACCAGCAGATAACACATTAAAATGTTATTTTTTATATACAAAAACTACCAATCTGCCTACAATTAGTGAATACAAATCACTTTTTGGCTCTGATATAGTTCCTCACAGCACACAAAAGTAAGTTAAAACGTATGCTTGAGACCCTGGTGTACATCTGCTCTTGATCTTCTGTCAATATAAAATATTTTTCCTCTTTCATCCTAAACAGTGGATCAGGAAGCCTGTAATGAACTATATAGCGCTAGCCAATCTAAAAACGTTTTTGAAACCCAAGGTCTAGAAAAGGATGTATCTTCTCATTCATCTCTCACCATAACTATAAAATACAAAGAAGAATTCAACTTTTTAAAAAATATTTTATTTATTTATTTGAAAGAGAGAGAGAGAGCACGAGCTGGGGGTGGGGGTTGGGGGGGAAGCATGAGCAGGGGAGGGGGAGGGGCAGAAGGAGAGGGAGAAGCAGACTCCCTATTTAGTAGGGAGCCCCACAAGGGGCTCAATCCCAGGACCCCGAGATCATGACCTGAGCCGGAAGCAGATGCTTAACTGACTGAGCCACCCAGGCACCCCAAGAATAACCAACTTTTAAGTATGCTGACTATCCTGGATTTTGCCACTAGGAAACAGAGGTCACTGCGAGGATAATTGCCCTAGACAGTTAAATACAGCTATGGAGGAGCCACCCATGGGAGGAGAATCAGTTGACTCTCTGTACGTGTATGGTTTGTTTTGTTTTGCTTTTTCAAACAGTGAAATGCTTATGGTTGTTTTTGTGATTTCATTCCCTAGAGAAAATGCACTACACACAATCCACTTTCTATTATTATTTTGTAATAAGAGAGTTAAAGATCTATTGCCTGGTGTGATTTGTAAACACTAGCAAGCCAAGATGAGAGCACTCCAAAAACTAACAATCATTCTGAGGGACTATGTTAAAAATTCTAAATAATAAACCCAGTTACCACCTGACCCAAGACAAAAGTTGGTAACAAAGTACAGAAATGTTCCTGTTTTCCTGTCTTACTCAGAGTATACCATTTACTCCAGGCCTCTTTATCTCTCTAATAAATGCCAGGTTTTATTGACACATTTTATCTGCTTCTTGCCATAGACACCAAAAGCTCTGGAATGTGAGGTCACTTTTTGAGTCACCATTTATCCCCACACATTTGCAGGGAGAACACCATTATAATTCTCTCAGGCTCTTGACTTTGTTTTTTAAACACAGCCCCAATACACACACGGTGCATCTGTTTTCCTCTGAGAAGAGAAGCATTCTTGATTACTCTGTTTTCCCCTCAGAGAAATGTACTACCCACAGATGACACAGATCTTTTGATCAACAAGCTTCCAAAGAGATACAAGATTTGTTCTCCACAATCAGCAAGGAAGCTCTACTCAATTTTTTCTTTACGACAGTTAAAAAAAAAAAAAAAAGTGGGTGGGAATCCTATAAAACTGTAATGGAGAAGGCTTCCTTTAGGGAAAAGAGTAGGGAAACATTTGCAAGTTCTCCTCAGGAAGTTGCACGGAAATTGATCCCCAAAAGCTATGCACAAAATACCTTAGTTTGATCATAGAGCACTTTGGGTTTTCCTCTTGGATGCTGGATCTTTTTATTTTTCTTTCTTTCTTTCTTTTTTTTTTTAATCTCATTGAACTCTGAGCTCTAGACTCATAACAGTGTTAGGCATGCATTGTCACTATTGGGTTTTTCATCTCTGTGTCATTTTGCAGGCGAGCTCAGAGAATCCCTGAGCTAAAGGGAATTATTTGGATTCCTGTTTTACAGCTGAAGAAACTGAAGAAGAGAAGCAAAGAGTTTCCCACTGAGACACAGAAAGAGCCTGTTTCAGGCGCTCAGTCTGCAGGGTTTCAGAGTTCAAACGCCCACTCAGAGCACGACAACAGGGGAACAGGACAGCCTTCTAAAACTAGCATGAAATGCTGGATTTTGTTATTTTCTCTATATAATGTAATGTAGCATGGTTGCATGGGGAGGGACAGCAACAGACAAATGTGAAGAAATTGTAGCTATATCCAAAACAGTCTTATTTTACATAATTGGATGAGATTTAAGAAATATACTATACTATATGCCGAAATTCCTCTCGGAACATGTGAATTTTAGTACAGAAAACAAAAGCTTTTTGGTCACTAAAAAGAGGGAGGCCTCCTGGGCATACAAGTTTACCAAAATTTCCAGTTATAATATGGAGACTTTACTTCATGTGCAGAAAAAAACCATAATGGTGATTTGTGAATCCTGCTGGAGGCGAAAAGGAGTGACAGAGAGGAAGGTCGAAGGTCAGGATAACCTAACTCTAGTGTTGGTAAGTAATAACAATAGTATGGTATCTACCATTTAGGGAGCATTTTCCATGCATTTTCTGATTTAATCCACACAATTCTTTTTTTTTAAGATTGTATTTTTTTATTTATTTGAGAGAAAGAGAGTGGGCACATGAGTGGGGGGAAGGGTAGAGGGAGAGGGAGAAGCAGACTCCCCACTGAGCAGGGAGCCTGACTTGGGGCTCCAGCCCAGGACCCCAAGATCATGACCTGAGCTGAAGGCAGATGCTTAAACAACTGAGCCACACTCAGGCACCCCACACAACTCTACATTTGATATTTTTGTTTCCATTTTACAGATGAGAATATGAAATTGGAGGGGCAAAGTAACTCCCTCACAATCATATTGTGTCAGTGTAGTTAAACAAGTGGTCTTCTGGAACCAGACAGACTGGGAAATGTCAGATACATTTATCAGTCATAGAGTGGCCAGCCATCCTACTTTGCTCCAGACTCAGGTTTCCTGGAAGGCAGGACTTTCAGGGCAAACCAGGATGATGGCTCACCCTACAAGTTGTGTAACCTTAAAGAAAGTACCTCCCTGCTCTGGATCACAGAGGAATTTGGACCAGGATGATCTCTAAGGCTCATTGGAGTGCCATCATCTGATTTCCCTCTCTGCATAGTGACATGGGATCATCTCTCTACTCATTACCTCGAAGAATCTGTAGCATCACTGTCTTTACTCTTCCCCTCTTTATGACTGAGCTCTTCCAGTGTATTCTGGAAAGCCCCCTCTGTTTGAATCTACACATCTACAAGAGAAATCATAACCACAGCTTTCCAGGGAACAGGCCTGGGCATGATAAACCTCCACTGGCACACGCCTTAACATTTCAAGGGAGACTTACTTCACATTTTTCGCATCTACTCAACCTCTCCTGGCCTCTGTGTTCCCATCAAAATGATAATAATAAAAATTGTATTTCACAGGGTTAATGAGAATCAAATGAGATTAAAGCTGTAAAAGTGCTTTTATAAACTGTAGAAAATACAAAAATGTATCTCATGCTGCCTCTTATCAGAGTGTGGGTTTGTGATCCACAAATCCACTTGCATGTAGCCCGGGTCTATGTCTACTCCCACAGTCTCATCCCACACAGCACCTAACCCGTATGGGCTATTTAAGATGGAATTTTATATTCCAAAGGCTCTGGATCCCTTCTTATTTTAGCCACGAGTCTAGCCATTTGCTGGCCATAACCTCTTGATTCAATAATCAAGAAACAGGAAACTTGTTCTTTGCATCAGATTGGAGATAGAGACTAGGAAAACAGGATGGGAATTGCTCAAACTCCAGGACATCAGTTAAAGGTTTAGAAGAGATAAAAGGAAGCCCATGCAATTGTCTAATCTCTTAAATAGGCAAAATTGTCTCTATTCAGTCTAATTCGCAGAGGTATTTTGAGGATCAATGGGATATGGATGTGAAGGTTCTTTCAAACCATGTAAAGGAGGCTACAAAATTAAATACTAGGCATGTTTGTGGGTAGGAATATAGATATATATTTCAAATATATATACACATATATTTCATCTGGTCTGATGCTCTTATTTTACAAGTGATAATACGAGGAGCTAGGAAGGTTAGTGACTTGCACAGAGCCAAGAGCCATGATGAAAACTCAAATCCCTTGACATTCAGCCAGTGTTCAAGAATCATAAGGACTGCCTTACTTTGGGATCCCCCAGAAGCAGGCTTTGAGGCAAGAATTCAAGTGCACATGGTTTATTTGGGAAGTAGCTCCAGGGACAATGAGTCGGGCAATGGGAAACGAGCTAGGGACAAGAAAGAACCAATCAAGCAAGGGTACACTGTGGACAACTGGAGCGCCATCCTGCTGAGGGACTCAGGGAGGCACCATGGATCCTGTGTCTCAGAGTTATCCCAACTGAGAGACAAGAAGATCACAGTTTTTATCCCATCAGTCACTGGGGAACAGCTGCTGGGGGAATGTCAATTCCTTCATCACTTCTAGAATAAAGGTGGGATGGGCTCCAGTGACCACAGAGTGCCCTTAGCAAAGATTCACAGGATTTGGGAATTAGAGGTTGAGCCAGCATGCCCAGCAGTGGTACTAGTTGAGGGGACACTGGCACCGTGTCCATCTATGACTGGTATCTTGGGGGGTCCACTAGTTGAATATACCAGAAAATGTTGCAATGAGGAGACAATGACACAGATGACTGTCTATGACTGGTATCTTGGGGGGTCCACTAGTTGGATATACCAGAAAATGTTGCAATGACCTCTACCATTATATTCCATTGCAATGTAAACCCTATTAAGGCAAGAATACACGTATTTTTGTTCTGTTTTTTCATTGCCGAATCTTCAAGTTCTAAAACAGTGATAACACATCATAGCTACTTATTAAATATTGGTTGAGTGAACGAAAAATGCCCCTGACAACTGGCCAGTCCACTTCTCCTTGAATGCTCCTCCAGTGAGGGATGAATTAAGGAAGATCAATTACTGAAGCATCCTCTGATAGAAAGTTCTTCCTGACATTAACTTCCTATGTGCTTCCCTGTAACACTTATCTTTTGGCTCTAATTTTCTCTGGGACCAAAGAAGAATAAATCTAGCTCCCTGTTCCACTTGACAATATTTCAAATGTATTTGGATAGCTGTGTGTGCCTGGTTTCTTCAGCTGTCCACTTATGATATGGTTTTTAAGAGCTTTCAATTCCCTGGTAGTGGGAAGAACATGGTGTTAGGAACCAGCCCCATCACTCTCAAGGGGAGTGATCTTGGGTAAGCTTCTTCCTCTAGAAATATGCAGATGACATTAATAAGAACTATATTTCAGAGTTGGTGTGAAGATGTACTGAGACCATGTAGATAAAGCCCTAGCCCAATGCCCAGTACTTAGAAGCCCCCCACAAAGGTGGGTTCCTTTCCAGTGCCCACTGCCCTAGTCAGCAGCCTCTGGTCATACTCCAGCTTGTCAGTACATGGTTTATTTTTTTAAGATTTTATCCATTTATTTGAGAGAGAGCACAAGCAGGGAGGAGGGTCCGATGGAGAGGGAGAAGCAGGCTCCCCACTGAACAGGGAGCCTGATGTGGGACTCGATCCCAGGACCCTGAGTTCACGACCCGAGTTGAAGGCAGACTCAGGCCTACACAGTTCAGATACGACATCCACAAATGGGCCTTCTTGTATATCTGTACTTAAATAAGAATACAGAGGGATTAAAACATTCCTCACTCTTCAACGTTTAAAAAACTTGAGTCTCTCAGTTTGTGACAGGCTCAGGACTAGTAAGCAGCCCTATTAATGCACTCTAAGAGTGCAGTAGCTTTTTATTTATTTTATTTTTTTTTTTTATTTTTTTTAAAGATTTTATTTATTTATTTGACAGAGAGAGAGACAGCAAGAGAGGGAACACAAGCAGGGGGAGTGGGAGAGGGAGAAGCAGGCTTGCCCGCGGAGCAGGGAGCCCGATGCGGGGCTCGATCCCAGGACCCCGAGATCATGACCTGAGCTGAAGGCAGATGCTTAATGACTGAGCCACCCAGGCGCCCGGAGTGCAGTAGCTTTTTAGACAACCCCATAGCAATATTGTTTCTTATTGAGCTTATACAACTAAAACCCCAAGGCCCTTTTTGTGTGGAATATTCTACCATACCCTGCATCTGGCACAGTTGGTTTTTTTTTTGAACCGAAGTGTAGGACTTTCCTTTGATCCCTACTGGACTTCTTTTTAGTTATTCCTCTTCTCACTACACCTCACCTGCCCTGACAACAGATGAGACTACCTGAAAAATCCCTACTATGCTTTCTTTGTCTTCCAGTTCACATGATCATTTGGTGGTATGTCCTCCAAAGATGAGCAGAAGACAGAGGATATTAAAAAATCCCTCTTGCCAATTTTGCTACTTTTCAGCTGCTCTTTTAAAACTTCTACATGAGGGGGCACCTGGGTGGCTCAGTCATTAAGCGTCTGCCTTTGGCTCAGGTCATGATTTGAGCCCCGCGTCCGGCTCTCTGCTCAGCGGAAAGCCTGCTTCTCCCTCTCCCACTCCCCCTGCTTATGTTCCCTCTCTCGCTGTCTCTCTCTCTGTCAAATAAATAAATAAAAATCTTTAAAACTTCTACATGAGGAAGGAAGTGGAAGCTCTTAAACCACCAGACGGTTGTAGAGAGTGTGCATTTGCCTTATGCAAACTCTTTTTGACCTCTAATTCCACAAATACAAGAAAAGTAGTAGTTCAGCAAATGGATGCAAGTAACAAGAGGAGATCCTAAAACACAAACTCTAGAAAAATGTCACTCAGCCCAGTAAAGTAGCCAAAAGTGCTGGACTTGAGGTTGAAGAGTTACTTTTGAGTCATGACTCTGTCACAGGACTTGAGCAAGTTTTTCTAACTTCCTTAGGATTCAGTTTTCTCATCTATAAAATGAAGAGTTGAACTTAAAAAAACTGCCTTAATAAGTGAACTATAGCTCTTTGCTGCATCTACTGCAAGAATAAAGACCATTTCAGCTATCAGATTGTCAACATTCCAACAGATGTGACATCACTCTGAAGGGACCTGCTGTCATTGTGAAGGGCCCCAGAGGAACCCTGTGAAGGGACTTCAATCACATCAACGTAGAACTCAGTCTCCTTGGAAAGGAAAAGAAGAGGCTCTGAGGTGGCAAATAGTTGACTACTGTTTGTACTACCTGTAGTCACGTACAGAACATGATCAAGGGTGTTACACTGGGCTTCTGTTTCCAGATGAGGTCTGTGTGGTTCACTTCCCCATCCATGTTGTTATTCAGGAGAATGGTTCTCTTGTTGAAATCCAAAATTTCCTGGGTGAAAAATACATCTGCAGAGTTCAGATGAGGTGAGGTGTTGCTTGTTCAGTATCTCAAGCCCAGAAAGATGAGTTAGTTCTTGAAGGAAATGACATTGAACTTGCATCAAACTCAGCCGCTTTGATTCAGCATGCCCCCAACAGTTGGAAACAAGGGTAGCAGAAAATTTTGGATGCTTAGATATCTATGTTTCTGAAAAAGGATCAGTTCAGCAGGCTGATGAATAAGATCTAATTTGTCCAGCTATAGAAACAGCAAGATGCCAGATGATTTTTCAAACTTACTTGTGATATTTTAAAAATGCAATAAAAGCTCTATTGATTTGGGGAAAAAATAAACAAATACATAAACTATAAGAAAGAGGGATCCAGACAATGGAACATTATTCAGCACTGAAAGGAAATGAACTATCAAGCAGTGAAATAACATAGAAGAAACTTAATTGTATATTCTTAAGTGAAAGAAGCCAATCTGAAAAGGCTACATACTGTATGATTCCTTCTACATGACACTCTGGAAAAGGTAAAACTATGGAGACAGTAAAAAATATCAGTGATTGCTAGGGGGTGGGAGGGGTGAGGGAGGGATAAATAGATGGAGCACAGAGGATTTTTAGAGCACTAAAACTACTCTTTAGGATACTAGAACGGTAGATACATGTCATTATATACTTGTCAGAATCCTTAGAATGTACAACACCAAGAGTGATCTATAATACAGAAACAAAAACAAAAACAAAACAAAAAAAACTACCTTACACATATTAAATAATAATAGCACCACATATGTCTTACCATGTAATCCCCACAGCTAGCTTTCGCCATCACTGCCACCTTACAAATGAGGAAACTGAGGCTGGAATGTGAGAACCAAAGATAGGATGTGAACCTAGATCTTCTGGCCATGAGCTTGGGGTCCTCTGCTTTTCATCATATTGCTTGCCTCCCAGATCTCAAATCCCATACCATTTCCTTAGAAATGAATTTGTACCTATTTAGTGTCCAGAATACAAAGGAGAATCTTCGCAAAACTGTTTCATTTGTTTTGTGCTATTTACAGTGTATGCAGTTTACATGGAAGCAGTAAAATAAAATGATTAACACTAGTAAATGGGCTTTCGTGTCATTTACTAGCTATGTCATGTCTGGCCAGTTAACATCTCCAAGCCTCAGATTCCTCATTTAGAAAATGGAAGTAATGACAGGACTTTCTCTCCAGGAATGTTTTAAGGATTGTGGGAGATAGAATGTGTCAAGCACTGAGCACAGTGCTTGGCATAAATAGGGCTAAAGAAGGTTCTGTGACTATCATTCTTGGGTGCATTGTGCCGGCAGCGAGAGGCAGTGTAGTATGATTACAAGTGTGGAGTCCCTGGGTTGAAATCCCAGCTCTGCTACATACTAACCATTTACTTTGGGCCAGTTTCTTACCTTCTCTGTGCTTTAGTGTCCTTACTAGTGAAAAGGGGATGATCATAATAGCACTTACCTTGTAGGACCACGGTGAGAAGACAATGAGCTAATGCATTTAAGATGCTTAGATTAGCGCTTGGCACAGAGGAAGCTTGTGTCCATGCTAGCTATTGAGATCATCCTGCTTTCTTTCCTTCAGCAAATCTCAAGTCCATGGTTGCAACCAATTAATTGCAAGAGCACTTTGGAATATTTTCCCATTTGCTTAACCCACACCAAAGGAATCAGCTCTCACGATAGTCTCCCCACGTCTGACTCGGGGCTACGTCTCATCTGTTCTGATGAGCGTGCTGCAATTGTCCCTACCACCTGCGTAGATCGCTGGCACCAGGAGGCCTCTCTGAAGCAAACAGCCCACAAGCAAGGTTGGCAAGTCTAGCTGGAGCCAGCAGAGCCCTTTGGAGTCCGAGTTACGATTTAGAGATCCTCGGTCACTTGCAGGGAGCAGAGAGGACAGTGTTCCCTGGGTGACAGTGGGATCCCTCTTCAAGGCTCTGCCTAGAGAGAATTGCTCCAAGGGTGATGTAAGGTACTATATGGAGCTTCTGACAACTCCAAGGACCTAAATCTCACGTTCAGCCCCTTCAACGGGACGCCACACAGCTAGCCGTTTAGCTGGGCTTGCTCCCCGGTTTTGGTTCCTGCCGAGAGCACGTGTATTCTGTTCTGCACATGTACTCAGTGCATCTGGCAATGCCAGAAAGCTCATTCCTTCAGCCTCACAGATGCTAAACATACCTTACAAACATGTGTCTTTCCATTGTCAGCACAGGATGGAATGCTTGCGGCAGATGGTTTAAAGGAAGGCCCAGCTAAAAAGGCCAATTAAAAAATAACATCCTTACAGGGGTCAGGGCTAAAATAAAGCATTTCTTCAGGTGCTTGCTGTGGTTATAGGAGTGTGTGTTGCATACTCATCTTGCCTACTGGTTGAAAGCATCGAAAACCTGGGGCCACAAACCCCTGAAGTTAGCAGGGGTTAAGCAAAGCCATGTTCCTGGAATATTTTGTCTGAAAGAAGCTACAATAAAACCTTACTTGTATATTAAGACTATAAAACTATATTTAATATGAATATGACATAATTATTGAATTAGAATTCATAGTTTGAATGAATTTTTTTTTTTTAGATAAAGCACAGAATCTGGTAGTAATTTTGCATTTCCAGGATGCTCATTCCCCTCTGGCATCAGGGATGTTTCTATGGGAAAGTTTTACAAATGTTGGGCTGAAGTCATGGGGTGAAATGCAAGAGAGAAGACAGCATAAAACAGAGGATGGAGTGCTGGGTGTGGGGTCCAGAGACCTGCATGTGGGCTGGGACTCTGTCACCCAACTTGTGTGACTTCATGGTTAAACAGGGCTCTTAATCCTTGTCCCGCCTGCCTCCCAGGGCCGCTGTGAGAATGAAGGAGACACCGCGTGTGAAAAGCGCTTTCCAAGCTACAGTGCGCCCCAAATGTAAGTTAGGATTCAGCCTTGTTGTTTTTGGAAAGCTTGTTTCATTTTATATATCGCATGTATCCACCGCCCCGCCCCTCCCCCCGCACTCAGATCAAAAGTGTTTGCCTTTCTCCTCAGAGCGAGGAACCTCTGATCTGACAAAAAGAAATGAAGTCACCAGGCTCGCTCTGGCCCCGGTCTACGTCTAGGCCATTGGAGGAGCACGCTCCCTGCAAGGCCCAGCAGCCCAGCCCTCGTCACCCATACTGAGGGGAAGTTAGACAGAGCCCAGCAGTCACCGCTGTCTGAATTTCATTATGCAGGTCTCCAGACAAGCAGAGGGGAAAAGTGCAAAGGAGCGGGTCAGCGTCTGAAATGTGAGAGGGGCAGCAGTCTCTGAAGTGTATGGGAATGGAAGGAAACTTAATACTGCTCCAAAGGGGAGAGGGAACATTGCATCATGTGAAAATAATAGCAAGCGGTCAGCAGAGCTTGGGGGTTTGGGGGAGGCGGGCTTGCCCACTGACCCACTTGCAACAGGGCTTTGACTCCATTCTGTGCCATTCCAGAGCGAATCTGTACCAGGACACACTAGTACACCAGCCCGGGGGCTCACAGGGACTGGAGATTGGGCTCAGGTCCTAAGCGACCAGGTTCTGTGGGAGTACTGTTGGGGCGGGCGGGGGGCAGGAGAGCGAGCAGTCTGAATCTGAACCAGAGTTCTGAAAGGGGGCCCCAGAGTCAGGAACTGGAGAGAATGGGTTGGGTAATCAACCAGTTAGTCAAAACTACTATTTATTGAGCACTTAATATGTCCTAAATACATATTTCACTTAATCCTCATAATACTGTAGAGATAGAGAGTTATCATCCCCACTTTTAGTACAAAGAAACTGAGGCTCAATGAGTTAAGGGACATTTCCAAGGACACATAGCTAGTAAGCAGCAGAGCCAGAGTTTAAATCCAGATCTGTGCAACTCCAGGTTTCTTGATTCTAAACTCTCTGCTATAGCCCTCTCTAAACCGGAAGTGGAGCCAGGGTCAGGAATTGAGCGGAAATGGATTAAAATATAAGCACAGGAATAAAGGAGAAAGGTCTGGATTTCTTCCATGTCGGTGACTTGTTTTTCTGGGCTAGAGCACGAGTGTGGTTTCCTCTATACATTTGTAATGCAAGAATTGGCCACCTTTTCCAAGTAGGTAACTCATGGCCTGACTTCTGGGGGTCTGAGTGAGGGTGGGGCTGCAGCCGCTATTGGACACAAATGCAAAAGAAGTAAGCAGGCACACAGGAAAGAGGGCATGTTGGAGGGGAACAGACTTCCTGTATCACTGTGAGATTTGCCCTTGGTACTTTTATCATTTATCTGTTCCCACTAAGAATGCTGCATAACAAACCACCCCAACAATTAGTGGCTTAAAAAAATCACAACCACTTATTGTTTCTCATGTATTTCAGGGCTGGCTGAACAACTATGCTGATCTGAAATGGGCTCGCATAATGTCCACTGGGCTTGCTCATGTGCCTGCCGCCAGATGGCAAGTCTGCTGGACGTGGCTGATCTAGGATGGCCTCAGCTGGGATGATGACTCAGCTCTGGCCCACATAGTGTCCCATCTCCCAGAAGCCTAGGTCAGTACTGTTCTCATGCTGAAGGCAGAAGAGCAAGAGAAGAGCAAAAGTGTGCAGGACCTTAGGTTTCAAACTGACATACAATCTCTTCTGTCCCATTCTACCAGCCAAACCAATTCAGAAGACAACCAGATTCAAAATGGGTAGGGAAAAAGACTCCATCTCTTAATGGCTGACAAAGTCACATTGCAAAGTACTTGAAGAACTGCAGGCATTTTTTTTTTTTTTTTTTTTGTAGTCAGTCTACCACTGGATTCAATCTCAATCCCAAAAGTAGAAGAAAGGCAGTGTCATTTTCCAGTATTCTGGGTCATGCCCACTTCCCTGCCAAAAACCCTTTGTCCATTAAATGCCATTTCTTTGTCCAATCTTTGTGTGTCTCATTGGCACTAGATTGGGAAGGGAGTGATATAATGACCCTATAGTTGGGCAAATAAAAGAATGCCTTGTTTTTAGGGGTACTAAAATGCAGACTGCTTACCACGGACTTCTATAGCTTTTATAACTAAAAAAGTTGCATTAGGAAGTATACTTACAGTTTCCCCATGGACCATCCAAAACTATCTGTATGTGTATGGGAATGCCATCAAATTCCAGGAAACAGAAGTTCATTTAATAAGATGAATACTACTAATACTTCCACCCCACTGCTAATACTGTGCTTGTGATCTGAATTTAAGACGCTAAACTCCAGCAATTTATTTCCTACAATGTGGCTGAAATGAGCTCCCCAGCGGTATGCCTTTGAAATCCCTTGTATATGAAATTATTGGCATCCCATTTGGCATCTGTATGCCAAGAACTGACCGTTAATATATTGAAAAGACCAGACTTTGCTGGTGCTGAACTCAAAGGAGCAACATGGTTGCCCGCTCTGACGTCAGACTGCCTGGATTTGAATTTCAGCTCCATACATATGATTTGTAACCCTGAGCAGGTTACTTAAGCTCTCTGTATCCTGGTTTCCCCATCTGTAAAATGGGGATAAAGCAAGTGCCAATGTCACAGGGATGACATGATTCAAATAGATGCTGAAAACCAGGGCACAAAATTACCATTTCAAAAATATCTGCATCCTCATGGTCAGTGCAACCTTATTTACAAGAGCCAAGCCATGGAAACAACCTAAGTGTCCATTGACAGATGAATGGCTAAAGAAAATGTGAACATTATTCAACCACAAATAATAAAGAAATCCTGTCATTTGTGACAACATGGATGGACCTTGAGGGCATTATGCTAAGTGAAATAAGTCAGACAGAGAAAGATAAATACAGTATGATCTCACTTGTTTGTGGAATCTAAGAAACCAAACTCACTGATACAGAGAACAGATTGGTGGTTCCAGAAGCAGGGGTGGTGGATTGATGAAACGAGTGAAGGTGGTCAAAAGATATAAACTTCTGGGGCACCTGGCTGACTCAGTTGGTTAAGCATCCGACTCTTGATCTCAGCTCAGGTCTTGATCTCAAGCTTGTGAGTTCGAGCCCTACACTGGGCTCCACACTAGGTGTGGAGCTTACTTAAAAAAAGGTATAACTTCCTGTTATAAAATAAATAAGTCCCGGGGATGTAACATACAGCATGGTGACTATAATTAATAATACCGTATTGTATATTTGAAAGTTGCTAAGAGAGTATATCTTAAAAGTTCTCATCACAAGGAAAAAGAAAGTGTTACTAACTATGTGAGGTGATGGATGTTAACTGAACTTATTGTGGCAATCATTTCATAATATATTGAGATATCAAATAATTATTTTGTATACCTTGGATTACTGCAATGTTATATATCAATCATATCTCAATCAAAGTGGAAAGAAAAAAACACGATGCTGAGAACAATGCCTGCCCATAGTACCCACCCCCAGAGATGGACCTGTCATTATTGGCTTTAGGCCTTGCTGCCTGGAGGACCTTGAACAAGTTACTTAGTCTCCCTGGGCCTCAATATCATCATCTGTACAATGGGAGAAATATTACCTGTCAAAACTACAGCACTCACCTTAGAGGATCCTGTAACTTCAGACCTCAGATGGCCTTTCCTGCTCCTGAGAGCCCCTTAGAACAAAGCCTTGGCTCAGGTTGACCCACAAAGATAGGGCACTAGAAAGGGGAGAGGGGGATTCAGTCACTGTTCTGCTATCTGGACATTCTTCAACTGATTCAGTGTTAGTGGCATTCTTCCATGTTCGTGCCAAGTGCTGGCTCAGCTCACTTGCTCTGCTCTCGGGAATTTGGTGGAGGTACATAGGACTCCTTCTCACTCTCTGCCTACTCTCTGCTCCATCAGCCACCTTCTGGAAAGCCCTTTCCTGATTGACCTGATGCTACTCTGCCCTGAATGTATAAGAAAAAGCCAAGTTGTGCACAGCTTCCCTGCCCTTGGATGCTCCCCTTTCTTTGACCCTGGGTCCAGGATACAAAGAAACAACTTCTCTGTTGTCCTCAGCACAAGGCATGGAGGGGGATGAGACCCTCAACACACAGCAGTGAGCACTCTGGTTTGGGGACTGGAAAGCAATAATGTGCCTAGTCGTCCAAACTAGAAAATTCCATCCAGCTGTGACCAATAGGACTCCCACCAAGTCCTGGCAACCCTTTGCTTAAAGGAGTACATTTTTCTTCATCCCTACTGCTATTACCTTAGTTCTGGTCTCATCCTGAACCACCTGGAACATGGCAAACATTCCCACCCTGCTCCATCCTCTGCCTCCATGCCAGAGAAAAACTTGCTAATTACTTAGCCATTTTCCAGTGGTTCCTATGATCCTACAGGAGCAGAAAGTGCAAAACCTTGCACTTATGACCCTTAATAGTTCAGCTGGGGCTTTCCTCCATTCCCATGCCATGCCACTTCCGCATACACAAGCCTTGCTGCAACCAAACTGAATTTCTCCCCAGGGCCCTAACACACCATCTTTTCAGCAAGCTCAGCCTTTAAATAGCATCTTAAATGTCACCTCTGCTAGGAAGCCTCCCAGCTGTCCCAAGCAGGATTAGTTGTTGGACACCACAGCACTTTGTACCTACTTCCATCAACACACATACCACGTTATGGTTAGTTGTGTGTCTATACCGGCAATCCAGATCTTGGTCCCATAGAGCTGGATAAGGTTCATTGAATTCCAGTTTTGTGCCCTGTGGAAATCTGAAACCTTTCCTATGGCTTCTGTGAATTCCCAGGGATCTGTATTTTCCCCATCCCCCAGCTGCACCTCCTGCTTTTAGGCATGCTGCCCCTGGTCTGCACAACGTTGACCCCAATATGACGAGAGGCACCATATAAGGCTATATAGATTGTGCCCTGCTCAAGGGCACCACCAAGCTAAGGGGGCAAAGAGGTCGAAAAAACTAGCCTGTGCCCTGCTCACCTTCTGTACCCACCCAGAAGGGGCTCCTTTTACCAATTTGTACAAATGTTCAACATGGGCTGGCAGTGGTCCCATGCCCTTCCTAAGTCTCCAATACAAACCCTTCTTTAGAATAAGCATTTGTGGTACAGAAGACTACCGGACTACTGGGGGGGGGGGGGGGGGGGGGGGCAGGGGGAAATGCAGGCAGTGGCATTTCTATTCTTAAAATATTGTTTTAAGTTTCTTAGTGCCATTTCTTCCTACATAATCCCCAACTTCACACCAGCTCATTGGATCCTCTCATCTCTGCTCTACTCCCCTTCTTTTCCCTTCCCTTCCCTCCTCTTCCCCCCAGCTTTTCCTACTCCTCTATCTCCCCCTCCCTCCTTCCCTCCTCCTCCCCCTCCCCTTCTTCCTCTTCTTCTCCTCCTCTCTCTCCTCTCCCTCTCCTTCTCCTCCTTCTATCTCTCATTTTCCCATGAGCAACTCAACCACTTTGTTCTTTATTTTTTGGCCAACACAGACTTTCTCCTTCAGCTCAGGAATTTACCAAGATGTTTTTTGCAAACAAAGAATGTTCATTCCCTTAGGTACACCAATTGATACCTACTGTTAAGATAATGCACAGTTCATATTATTACACATACGTCTGTTTCCCTCCATGTTTATTAATTCTTGAAGGGTAGAAATTGTGTTTCCGTGGTGCCCATCTCAGACTTTCAGCCAATATTTGGTAAACGAAGAACTGAAATCACTTGGAGCTAACCAAGAACAGGCTCAGGTTTTCACTCTGCCACTTATAGGTGAGGACTTCAGACAATTAGCCTCTTAGAGCCTCAGTTCCTTCACCTATAAAAGCATCAGGACTAACTTGAGGTAAGTGAGGCACTCAGGGCTCAACATTTAAGGAAGCACTCACTTGTAGGCTTGACAAAATTTAAGGAGCCTGAAAGTGGGTACCTCCTTAAATTTTGTACTCTAGGAAACTCACTTGCCTCACCCTAGTCCTGGCCCAGCTCTATAAAATAGGGTTAATAATGGTATCCATGTCATGAACCACTAGCATTTCTTACTAAGTTTTAGTAAAGTGTTTTTTTTTTTTTTTTTTTAAAGATTTTATTTATTTATTTGACAGAGAGAGACACAGCGAGAGAGGGAACACAAGCAGGGGGAGTGGGAGAGGGAGAAGCAGACTCCCTGCCGAGCAGGGAACCCGATGCGGGGCTCGATCCCAGGATCCTGGGATCATGACCAGAGCCGAAGGCAGACGCTTAACGACTGAGCCACTCAGGCGCCCCTAGTAAAGTGTTTTAAGTGCGTCCTTATTATCATTTCAAGCTGCTTTATATGAATCATTAAATGTAATAGAAGCTATTTGAAAATTAATGTTTAGAGTTGTAATGATTCAAACAGACCTCTAGTAATTTTCAGCTTGGTAGAAAATGTTTTTATACACACATCTGTTGTCCTGTGAGTTGGGATATATATGAATACATCTTCATGTCTTATTCTGAATCATTATTACATAGAGTTGTCATGTGAGAAGCAGATTCATTTTATCTTGGAGCGTCCGTCCACAGGAATTTTGGGCTAAGCCTATTGCACATCACTATTTGTTCTGTATGTCCATTGCAAATTAATCCAATGCCTGTCTCTCCCATTTGACATCACAGATGCCTCTATTTGTACCTCAGTTTCATTGCCCTGAAGGCTGAATGCCTATCAAGTTGGGTGTTTCAACATTCCTAGGCTGGACACCTGCCCAGGTGCCCTCGGAAAACTGCCTCTTGGCCAACTGCCATGAAGTCTCATTGCATATCTCCTCTTTGGATTTCAAACAAGATCCCATTTTGACATGTTAGACTCTTCTAAAGTTCTCTTTTTAAAAAATTCTTCCTGACATTGAATCAATGCCTTCTGAGGGCATTAGGTCAGGTATAATTTCTTACATGTACCCCATGGGGAAAAAATTATGATTATTTTGAAATATACTGAACCCATCCATAAAATTATAGCAAACTTTTTAAACTGTAAATGTCTGAACTCAGCTTAGTATAATTTTCAGAAAGAAGAGTCACAGTA
This sequence comes from Mirounga leonina, assembly GCF_011800145.1. Classification (NCBI taxonomy): domain Eukaryota; kingdom Metazoa; phylum Chordata; class Mammalia; order Carnivora; family Phocidae; genus Mirounga; species Mirounga leonina. Next base: position 42,823,125 of record NW_023270447.1, read on the forward strand.
CTCCCTCTGGGTAGAAATAAAAATCTGAGCCACACCCCTCACCCCCCCACACACACACCTGAGGCTTCCCATGGTGAAAATTCCATGTTCTATAGCTCATTTGAAGTAAGATCATCCTCAAATGCCCTTCAAACTGGGTAAAACCATCCAGCTGTTCTCACACGAGGTGATGCCAAAGACACAGGAACTTAACCACATTTATGTGGCTGGGGCTGATGATGGACAGGTGAGGATGTCAGGCGGGTTGAGGGATACTGAGTAGTGGTGGACAGTACCTGGCACATAGCAAGGCTTCCATAAATGCTATCATCTGTTATGTGAGAGATGCAGAGTGCAGAAGCGCCCGCCCCCCGTCATTACATCTATGAGAAACAAATAAGGAAACATATATAAAGCAAAAAGTTTGCTAGAAAGTACACGAAAATGTCAACAATAGTTGTGTTTGGATGACCAGGAATTCTTTCCCCCTTTTTTTTTTTAAGATTTTACTTATTTATCTGAGAGAGAGCAGAGCAGCAGAGAGATTGGGAGAGGGAGAAGCAGACTCCTCGCTGAGCAGGGAGCCTGACGTGGGGCTCGATTCCAGGACCCTCCGAGATCATGACCTGAGCCAAAGTCAGACACTTAACTGAGAAACCCAGGCGTCCCTTCCTTTCTCCTTTTCGATATGTTCTCATTTTTCTTTAATGAACATGTATTGGGTTTATCATAGATAGCATACAATGTTAGTTATTAAATTTTGAGAGACATTTTTGAGCTGCTCTATTTTGTCTGCTCTCAGCCTTTACAAATCAAATACACTCGGGACCTCTGAAGTATCCTGAGGGAAAGGATGTGAGGAAGACTTCATGGGAAATGAAGGGACCCATCCTCTGGCAATGAAGCTAATCTTTTTTTTTTTCTTTTTGTCTTTCTTTTTTGTTTTCTCTTTTCTTTTTCTTCTCCCTCCCTCCCCACGTGGAGCTGAATCAATGATTTGCAGCTGTGAGAGCTGCCGCATTTCTTTCTCTCATTTTTTTCTACCAAAAATTCCCATTGCCAAAGCTGCCTGTGCAAAACAAAAACACATAAACATTTACGAGTGTGTTATTGTTTTTTAAGCGAAACAAAAATGAATTTATCCTAAAAACAGCCAGACCATGTGGGTCAACCTTTTTTTTTTTTTTAAGTTCCTTTTTTCACACCAGCAGATTTAGCAGCCAGAAACTGCTGGAGTCTCTTCGCAGAATCCAAGCAACATAAAGGCATTGACCTCTGGTAAACTCCTGACCAGCCCAGCCAGTGAATAAAGTAAACAAAAATCCCACAACTAAAGCTTGATTTTCTGACCCAGCTGTGGGACAGGATGTGGATGTTTTAAAACAAACAAACCAACAACAAAATGCAACCACCGCCACCAACTCCCAAGCGCCAGGGTGTGGCCGCACTCACCCCGAGCAGCGCAGCGAGCAGTGCGTGTCCTTCCCAAAATGCTCCTTCAAGAAATCCTGCATGAAACACGACTCAGAGCTCCTGGACTGTTAGAGCCGAACTGGAGGTCACCTGGCACTCATTAAAAGCCCTGACTCAGGTGCTACGTGTGGAGGGCCTTAGTTAATAAGTCGGTGCAGCAGTTGACAACCTTGAGTGCACTGGGCATGTCCTGCATCTTTGTGGTGAAAGAGGGGGTTAAAATGATCAATGATGGAGCATCCCCCTAGGTCACGTCCCCTCACCTGCCTTATCTCGGTTCATCTCTACAACAACCCTTATGAAGTGAGGATCATCGTTCCCATTTTGCAGGAACAAAATGAGGAAACTGAGGCCCAAAGAAGCAACGGAACTTGAGGAGAGTCACCCAGTAATTTCTTTTTTTTTTTTTGAAGATTTTATTTATTTACTTGACAGAGAGAGACACAGTGAGAGAGGGATCACAAGCAGAGGGGAGTGGGAGAGGGAGAAGCAGGCTTCCCGCCTAGCAGGGAGCCTGATGCGGGACTCGATCCCAGGACCCTGGGACCATGACCTGAGCCGAAGGCAGATGCTTAACGACTGAGCCACCCAGGCGTCCCTCACCCAGTAATTTCTCAGCAGAGCCTGGAATAAAACCCAGACCCCCTAGCAGTTGCCCTTATAAGGATGGACCGGGAATTCCCTGGTGTGGAGGACACATCCCTGGAATCTCCTACATTAGGAATTGTCAAACCCCAAAGTTCAACTACTCAACCTGACCCTGTGTCTAAGCGGGTTTCTGAGTGGTTTAAAGGAAGGGTGAGGTTCTTCTTAAATTAACACCTTTGGTCCTGGTATGCCTGGGTCACCATAGTAACCGTTAACTCCCTGGGGAGTCTGCAAGCAGGTCTCAGGAGATGAAGAGGGTGACGGCCATCCCATCTAGTCTCTGAATCTTGTCTTCTGATAGTACAGGAGCCAGGCTCTTCCGGCCTGATTCTCAAGCGGCCACTGCTTCCTCGGCATGCTTCATTTGAGCCTGGAGGGTGATGGGGTTAGAAGATAATGGGCAAATATTTTAGGACCAACTCCTCATAAAAGAACAGGGAGGCCTGGGAGAGGATTTCCCTAAATCTAATCTATCCCTGGTGGGACAACAGTCAATCTTTAGGACCATGCCAGAAGATAGTAAGAGGGCTTGTTGACTACAAACTTTATCTAAAGTTCTCAACCCAATGTTAAAATCAGGAGAAAATGCTTTTGGGGGGAAACTATATATGTCATGAGGAGCTCCCTTCAAAATTAACAGTATATTTTAAGGCATAATTTGTCTATTCTAAAGCCTCCTGTCTTAACTATTACAAAATCTTCCTTCTTGAGAATCTTGGCAGGATGTTAGATTGGGCACTGATTAGTTCGGGGCAGAAGGGGATTGGCATGCACTCACTCGGGGTAGGGAGAGATTTAGGTCTTTTTGAAGAGAAGGAACAGAGGTGAAAGAGATAAAAATGTAACCCTCCCCCACAGGGCTTGGTTCCCACAGCTGAGCTGCTGATTCTATAAGCAGGCTTCTGCTTCATAAGAAAATGACCCCCTTAATTTTGGCTCTAATTTCCTTTTGGTCAAAATTACCTGTTATTATAATAATCTTATTACCACAATACAAAGCTCTAGAGGATAAGGAAAATATAAAAATCACCACTAATCCTATCACCAGCCCATAACAACATTTTAGGGTTTTGTTGTGTTTTTTTTCCCTGCAAATCTTTTTCCCTCGGTATGAACTTCATTCATCCATCCAACAAATATTTATTGAACAACTGCTACGTGTCAGATCCTGAGGTCTCCGTTGTTGTAGACATTGTGCCAAACACAATCTTTTCCCTCATTCTCACTGAATAGTATAAACAGCTTATATTTCTACCATTACAAAAGAAAAAGACAACATAAAAACCCTCAAAATTAAACTCTATCCTCAAAGCCCAAGGTGATGTCCCAGGAGCACCTTGGGAGATCCTGAGGGTGGGAAGCGACTGGGGGCCTAAAGTCTGGTTGTTTCTTATTCATTTGTGCCCAGGAGAGGGAGTCGCCTCAACTGGTTGGAGAGCCTGGCTGGTCACTCATATCTAGGCAGGTCCATCAGCCCCAATGTCGTGCGTCCTCAAAAGGAGGAGAGATGTCTCCCTGAAAGGAGCAGGTCTTTCTACTCCATACCACCCGCACCTTCTCACCTCCACTGACCTGGAGCTTGGACAACCTGGAAGCCTTGGACACTTCGTCCCAGGGAAAGAGCACAAAACCTCTAGACAATCTGTTCTGCTCCTCAAGCCCTTGGAACAAACAAGATAGCAGCCCCCTGCTTGCCCGTCTTGCCCTCCGTGACAGTCAGCCTGCAGTCCCTGGCCCCCTATGCCACCCACACTGGAATGTAAATCTTCCTGGGATCCAACAGCCAGCACAGGGTGCGTGTGTCTCCATCCCACCTGACAGGAACCCAGCACTCTCCTCGCACCCTTCCCCCCACAACCCCTCTCCCACTTCAGGGCCCTAAGCTGCTCTCCTCCTGTGTTCATCAGGCCCCCTACCCAAAGCTCAGGAGGGAAACTGAGCTGATAGAAAATGGGGAGACAGTGGGTCCAGCAGACTTCTTGGAGGCCTCCTCCTAATGCAGGGGGGCTTACTCAATGTGAGGGGCCCTGAGGAAATGGGGGCATTCACCTCCTTCTCCATGCGTCACTCACCCCGACTCCCATCAGGGTCTTTGTACCTGGAGCGAAAGCAGCACACATAAGGACAGAAAAAAATATTCATATGATAATAACAATAACAACAAAATCTCTTGTTGATGATAACTAGCCAGGTCCTTTATGTTGTCCTTTACGTAGATCACCTCATTGAATTCTTGGAATAGATTAGTTATTATCCCCATTTTATTTTATTTTTTTAAAATTTTATTTATTTGAGATTGAGAGAGAGAGAGAGAGAGAGAGATCACAAGCAGGGAGGAAGGGTAGAGGGAGAAGCAGACTCCCCACTGTGCAGGGAGCCTGATGCAGGGCGCAATCCCAGGACCCCGGGATCATGACCTGAGCCAAAGACAGACTTTTACCCAAATGAGCCACCCAGGTGCCCCTATTATCCCCATTTTAAACATGAGGAAATTTAAGCTCAGAGAGGTTCCGTGACTTGCCCAAGGTCACACAGCTAGTAAGTGGCGAAGGGGGGATTGGACCCAGGCAGTCTCACTCCAGAGCACACCTCATTTACATGGGAAACATGATATGATGGATTTGCTCCTTGCCAACTTGCTAGTTAGAGCACATTGAGTCATATTGCCCATTCATAAAACAAGGATAATGTACTTATTCAACTCATCTGAACCATATGCTTCCCCACACTTATCCATTCTCACTCGTCCTCATTTCCACAAAACAAAAATTATTTTCTCTGTGGAGAAACTCTCAGGAGGAAAGCAAGCTAATTGGCTCAACCACAAATCCTAGGGATATTTGCATTTTTAAAAAAGTGTAAGCTTTTGGGCTTAGGCATGGTGGGAACATTTTTTTTAGGATTTTTTTTTTCAAGTAATCTCTATACCCAATGTGGGCTCGAACTCACAGCCCTGAGATTAAGAGTCGTGCGCACCGCCGACTGAGCCAGCCAGGCATCCGGTGAACATTTTCAATTGTGGATGGTGGCAATGAAGAAAGCAAAATTTTTCATTCCATCCAACCCTACTTACAATTCAGTTTGGCCTTACAAATAGCTTCTTACAAGAATGCTGAATGTGGCATCAGGAAACCTGCTTTTTAGATTTAGTCTTGTCAACCACTAGCTCTTTGATTCTAAGTGAGTCAACTGATTCCTGAGAGCCTCGGTTTTCCTACCTGTAAAATTGGAAAAACGCCTAGCTGCTACTGTTGTTGTGGAGCTTAAATAAAATATGGACACAAAAGGGCTTTGAAAATCCTAAATAGCCACAAGACAGGAGATGTTATTGTGGATTATAATAATTAAATTCTAAGTTGTCGTTGATAACCATAATACTAACAGTAAGTTCAAGTGGCATTTAATTTCTGGTAAAAAGCACTTTCCAGAATGACATCCAGCTTTGGTCTGTGTCATATAGTTTACTGGTAAATACTTGTGTATGGGTGGCAAGTGACATCCCCAGATGTGTCTAAGCCAATAGGAACACAAGACAGCCATCGTCCCTATGTCTGATTCCTCCTCAATGAAAAATGTAGTCCTGTTGTAAGTAATGGCACACACTTGGCATATTTGAAGAGTAGCCAAGAAGCCAGTGTGGCCAGAGCACAGAGAGCCAGGGAGATGGTGGGAGGGAATGAGCTCAGAGAAGCAGTAAACGACAAGGGCCTGTGGCACCATGGAGGGGGAAAGCCACTGGAGGGCTGTGAGCAGAGCATGATGGGACCCAGCTCAGGTCTGACTGGACTCATCCTTGTGGAAGCAGGGAGGCCAGTGAGGAGAACAGAATCTCTACAAGAGGCATGGTGGCTGGGAGCAGGGAGTTAGCGCTAGAGGTGGTGAGAAGTGACAGGAGTCTGAACAGAAGAAAGGATGTGTAGGAGAGAATGATGTCAAGGATGAGCCCCATTTTTGGCCTGAGAAATTGGAAAGAGGACAGTGGAGCAGGTCCTGGGGAGATGAGGAGTTTAGCTTTTAAAAAATAATTGAAAGAATTATACTTTTCAATTTTATTAAAATTTGTCCATATGTGATTCTTTAAGAAAAGGCCCACATATGCATAATACACATTATGCTTTTCAAAGCAACTTCTCATCCATGACTTCATTGGATCCTTAAAGCCACCTCGTGAAGTGGCTGCCATTGTGTCCCACTGGATCAGTGAGAATTGGAGCAGAGAAATGGAGTCACCGTGGCTGATAGAGAATAAGGGATCTGTTGTAGAAATAAGACTTTCTGCAGTGCGTGAATGCCAGAGAAGTGTGCGTCGGCTGTCGTGCCTCAAGTTGTTACAGGTCAGTGGACTGGAGGTTGGGAAGGAAAGCTGGATGTGAGATGACTCGAGCGAGGACAGACCAGAACCCACGTGGACGATCTAGACCCCATGGAGATCAGCTGGAACCCGCATCTGTCTTCCACGGCCTCCAGCCTCAGTGTCACGGATGACCTCCAGGAGAAGCTGCGCCCTTTGCATGTAACTGCACACCCTGCGGCCAGGACTTAGACAAAGCGACAGGAGGACCGTAGGAGCTGCAGGCACCGTGGGCCCAGCTCCACCAACTGGCTGAGCTCGCAGGTCAGCAGCAATGTGTGAGTGCCGCCACGGTGCCCGCTACAGCTTGAAAATGGTTCCTGCTTCGCTTCCACCTTCTGAAGCTAGCACACGCATGCCCTGGGGCCAAGTCTAAATGGGATCCACCAGGAAGGGAGTTCTGGGAACCAGGATTCCAGCTTAGCTGAGTTGACATGGTAGCAAGCCACCACACCCACTTCACAAGTGAAGAAAATTACCACCCAGAGGAATTAACCGACTTGCCCATGGCCTTGCAGAACAGCGGTAACAGCCATTTTATCAGGACCCAGGTTTGCTGACCCCTTGCCAACTGGCCTTAGCTCTTATTTTTTGAACCCTTGTGGTGGTGCAGACACTGACCCATCACATCCAATGCTCACTGCAACTCTATGGAATTGGTATTATCAGGCCCATTTATAGATGAACATGCTGAGGCTCAAACAGAAGTCCGTGAACCAATGTAACACAGCTACGAAAAGGGATAGCTGAGACTCAGACACAGGCTGGTCAGACCTCAAGCCCCACACTCAGCTTCTGTGTGTGTGGTCTTCCTCGCCACTAACTCCATGCCCACCCTGTTTCCCAGGGTGGAGTATCAGAACGTGGCTCACAGCAAGAGAGGTGCTGGCACCCCAGTTTCTCCTCTGTAGCCTGTGGTGCTGGTCTGGGGCCAGTCCTCTCCCACTCCCAGGGACAGTGTAAACACGTGGTGGGAAGTGTTTTGGTTAGCACAATGAGGACTTGCACTGACGGGAACGTGGACTCTAAACACGATAGGCCAAAACACCGGGGAGCACAAGTTTGGACCTGGAAGAAGACCACCAGCTCTCAGCCACAGAAGCCAGAAGCATACAAGTCAAGTGAGTGCTCCCTCCATGCTGAGAAATTTCCCAGGATTCCAGAGAGGCCAGAAAATAGAGCTGGGTGGGCATGGGGAAAGGCCTATTACTTCAGCAATGAAACCTAAGATTTGAGGCTCTGGAATTAGCAAACAACTCTACATTCATTTTATTCTCTTGATGATGATCATCATCATCAAAACAGCTATTATTACTTGCTGTAGTTGATTGCTTATTTTATGCCAGGCACTCTTCTAAGCATTTCACATTAGTTAACCCAGTTATTCCTCATAATAAGCATATACAGTAGGACGTATCATTGTCCCCATTTTACAGATGGGGAAACAGAGGCACAGAAAGTTTAAATAACTAGCTCATAGTCATAGGAGTCCACGAAGTCTGCCTCCAGAGCTTAACCTCTCAACCTTTACCCTAACCGACTCCCCAACAACCCTGTGAGGGAAGGAGACAGGAAGAGAGAGTGGGAGGACTATGGTTCCCATTTTGCAGATGAGGAAACTGAGGCTTGGGATGGTTGACTAAGGTATCTAAAGCCTTCCTGGCAAGCCCAGGTTTGAAGCCAGAGCTGTTGGACTACAAAGCCCATGCTCTTTCTACTCTGTCACTCAGCCCTGCTGACTGGCACATTCAGGACTTGAAACCAAATCTTTAAATGTCTAACTCAAGCCCAACCACAGTTCCTTATGATTTGCTAGAAAGACTTATTGCTTTGAATACCCAAGTGGAAAATTTGCTAGCCAAAGTCAGTCTGGAGGCCAAAAGCCATCTACCTGGTGAGCAGAAGGGTCCTCTCACACTTTCGGTCAGCAAAGTACTAACATTGACTTCCACTCCTTGGAAATGGTGCCTCATACCCTGGAACCAGAAGAACAAAAACAGTCTGATTCTTGGAGGTTAAAAACCCCAACTCTGGTCTATGGTCATCACTGTGGTCACCTCAGTGTTCGGCCCGTTGGAGGCAGTGGTATAATCACTTATCCATAGTTCAACAAAACTCATTCACCAGACATGGGCTTACTAGGTATCACCTCCATACAGGCACACTAGGAGGGAGACGTACATAAGGAAGCTCACATACAGTTCCTGCCTTCAGCGACTTTACTGAAGCAGTTTCCCCCCCCACCCCCACCACATACCTAATGTCAAGAACCATCACAGGAGGGGCGCCTGGGTGGCTCAGTTGTTAAGCATCTGCCTTCGGCTCAGGTCATGATCCCAGGGTCCTGGGATCGGGCCCTGTGTCGGGCTCCCTGCTCAGCGGGAAGCCTGCTTCTCCCTCTCGCACTCCCCCTGCTTGTGTTCCCTCTCTCGCTGTCTCTCTCTGTGAAATAAATAAATAAAATCTTTAAAAAAAAAAAAAAAGAGAGAGAACCATCACAGGAACCAGTGGAAGTTAGTAGGAAAACAGCTGATAAAAATTTCTTTCATCATTCATCAATGATGAATTTCATCAATAATAAGTAAATACACATTGAGTTTCTCTTATTTGTCAGGCACTCTGCTAGGTGCTTTGGATGTGAATCACATTTAATCTTCGTAACACCCCCATACGGGAGGTATAATTATCTTTATTTTACAGACAAGGAAACTGAGGCACATGCAGAGAAAATGTCTTGCTCAAGATTATTCTATGAGATAGTATTAATAATTCTAGAATCCAGATCTGACTTCCAGCTCAGAATTCTTTTACTTTGTTTATTTTTTTAAAGTAAGCTCTATGCCCAATATGGAGCTTGAACTCATGATCCTGAGATCAAGAGTTGTATGCTGTACCAACTAAGCCAGCCAGGTGACCTCAGCTCAGAGTTCTTCTAATCCCATCATACTAGAAAGGGAATTATAAGATCCTGGAGATCCAACAGCAAAGCCAACACACAAAAAGGAGCGAGAGAGGCAAATCAGTGAGAAAGTAAAGGGTTTTTTTTTACCTACCAGTGAAAAGCAGAAGTGGCTAGGACAGCTGGTTGCCCAACAATGTGACGTGTGTCCCTTCCATAGTGGAGAGGGGTCACAGAGAAATTACTGCCAAGCTGGGGTCTCCCTTTCCCCTTGGGTCTTGATATGGCCATGTGACTTGCTTTCACCCATAGAAGGTGGACAGAAGCCACTTATATCACTTTGGGGTTGGAGTGTTGAAGAGTGAGTATGCCTTCTCTACTCCCATTTCTCCCATTGACTGCAGAAAGCAGATGATCCTGTGGACACGGGGTTTCCTGCAACCCTGCTGGGAGAAGAGCAGCTTGGTAAACAGAAACACACATTTGGGCTTGATGTGACCAAGAAATGAACTTCCATTCTGTTGGCTCATTATACGTGTGTGTGTGTGTGTGTGTTGTGTGTGGGGGGGGGGTGTTACTTGTTACAGCTTCTAGCATGACCTTAACTAAATATGGTAGATGAGGCCTAAGTGCCAGGCTCTGAGTTATAACGGAATAGAATTCATTCCATCTTACAGGTAGTCAATAAATCAACCTATATGTACCTGTTTTGAATCACAGGTACATATAGGTTAACTGGACTTTCTAAGGACAGGAAAGACCTTTGATCAGAGGGTCAACCTTCACTAGGCAGGGAGTTGCTCAGGGACAGGAGCTCTCACTGCTCTCTGCATCTGGGTCTTGCACAGTGCCTGGTTCTCAGTACACATCCAACATGTGCTCAATGAACAGATAACTTCCTAGGTCCTCCTTGCCATCAGAACATAGTAAATGGATGCAAGACTGAAACTTAGTGGCAAATATCTTGGAACCAGAAACAAAAGGAGTATTTCTAGAATGTCCAGGAAAGAATCTTAACTAAGCCTCAAGCCTCTCTCCACCAGACAGACCCGACGAACATGACAGCAGATAGCAATACAGAAATATTTGGGACTTAAGTGACATTACACTTACAGTAAAACAAAAGAAGAAATCCCTCAATAAAATACACTTGTGATGGCCCCACCAGGGAAGGTTTCCTATGGCATGAATGGAAGTGTTACAATCCTTGTCCTAATCCATGACCAGCCCTTGTATCCCCAAAGGATTTTTCTGCTTAGGAAGTTGTATGGGGAGGGCCTTGACATAACCTGGGGGAGAGCTTATGATAAATGTTTTAACAGGGTACAGTAGCCAAAATATGATACTTGATGTGGAAGGAAACCCAGATGGTGCTTGAGATGTCAGGAAATACAATTTTCTGTTTTATCTGGGGAAAAATTTTTCCCTGAATTCCAGAACCTTCGGTGACCTGGCCTCATAGAGAGTAAACTTGAAGTCTCAACACAAACGGATCTCTTTGTGTTTGTTCAGGATGGGGTCCTGGCCCCCTACATCTGGGACCACTCAGCAGCTGGACTAGGTCCCTCTAACTAAAGCGGCAGCAAAATTCAAGTGATTCGACTAAGAAAGAGATTCATTCATTTGAAGGCCTGCGGGCTGATAAACACGGAGGAGAGGAGGAGAGCCCATGGTAGACGGCAAGTGCTCCGCAGATATCGCTCCTTTACTATGGGCATTTTGAAGATAACTTCACAACAACTCTGAAAAGCAGGTTTCCTACTACCACCTTATGAACTCATCCAACTGAGGCACGCCAGCCATCCAGCCAGGAAATAGCAGGGTCTGCCTTCAAGTCCAAATCTAGAGGATGCCAAAACCCACCATGCACCGCAGATGCCCCTTAGGCGGTAACCTCCCGACTCCAGATGCAACATGCTTCCCACCATATCGCCGCTGCCTGGGGCAAAGGGAAAGACATTCCTGCCCTAAATTACACACAGTGCCTCCACATCAGGATTTGGCTTTGCTGAAAGGACGGGGCTAAAATATCTATAATTTAAAGGATCAGTAGATACCATAAATACATGATCTCTCGGGAAACCCCTTGGCCCCTCGCTTTGGTGCCTAGTTAATTCAACTGCCATCACTACCAAAGGCAAGAGCATGCATTTCTCCTCTCTTGCCTCTTGCCTTATGAGCGCAGCATTAACTGTTGTTCTGTAACCTTCTTTTATGATGAGGTGCCTGAAATATAACACTCTCAGCAGTTTAGACCACAAAACTGACTTTAACACATTACGGTACATTTGGGGATTCAAACCTCTTGGAAGCAGGTCAAACGCAGGTACGGAGTTTGCTGTAGAATTCAGCTCACTGAGTCGGACACATAAAGCTGCATTTGCATTCCAATCTGTTATACCTCTAAGCCCAGCTAGATGATTTCCCCAAGCCCCAACACTGGGGAGTGCCAAGCTCATTCTGGCTGGAAACCAAGTACAGTCTCCAGAGCTTAGGCCAAAATTGTTTTTTCCAGGACCCCTTGACATGCCTAGGTCACCTGCCTTCTTTTCTGAGCCCCCCTGAGTTCCCCTCTCTCTAGCCAGCCATTCTTACTCTTTACCCAAACCTCCCCTCACGAGTTTTCTTTTCATTTTTCTATCCTCGTCCCATAGAATCATTTTTAAAATTTTTATATCTCTTAGGCATTTAAAACTGCCTACATATCACAAAAATAGGACACAAAAGTATCATCCACATCCTGCCACTTGTCCGGTCCCTAGTTCATCCACAGACACACTAGCTATAGAGTTAGCATAATTACATCACAGATACAACTTTGGCAGCTGCTATATTCCTTTATGGCTGGGATGGCAAATGGGCCTCATCTCTCACCCTGACTTTGGCCAGTCTACCTAAGGAGCTGACTTGAAAAACTCCTAGACTCAACAGGTAAGCATGCTGGGACAATTAGGGATTTTTGCCACTGACTCATGTTATGGAGAAAGGATGGGGTTGGGGTGGGGGGAGCACATGAACATATCCACTTTTCTATACTGTCAACGTCTGCTATAGATTGTCTGATAACATCACCTCTACCAATTCCTCCAGTCCCTGGGCACATGGAGGTTGAGTGTCTGTCCCCTTGAATCTGGGCTGGCTTTTTGACCAGTTTTGGCCAATAGAATGCAGTGAAAATGATACTGTTGACATCCAGCCCTTTGAGGTCTCGAAGCCTCTATGTACCCTCTTGAGATCCAGCCACCATGTAAAGAAATTCAAGTTGGACTAGATGAGAGATCCTATGGAGAGAGAGAGAAGCCCAGTCAGTCCCAGATGCTCCGGCCACAGAAATGAAGCCATCTTGGATGCAGACCACATGAGGCTCCTAGCTAAATGCATCCATATGAGTGACCTGGAGAGTACCACATGCTCCGGAAGAATTTTCCAGCAATACCCAGAAAATCCACAGAATCATGAGAAATAATACAATATTGTGGGTTTTGGCCACAATTTGGGGGGATTCTGTTACACAACAGTAGATAACACATGTAACGTTATTATTTTAATAGCTGATTTTCCTAATTTCCACTTTAGACCATCACATCACCTCCTGCCTAACATCTTCCTTGACTCTTCTCCACCCAAATGGAAATTGCAATTCTCTTTTGTATCTCTTCTGACTCCCTATCTGTCTCCCCTACTGGACTGTGGACTGATGGAGGCCACTGTCTGGGTTTCATTCATATTTCTATCACCAGCTGTATAAGAGAGGGCATAGTGGTAAGAGCTCAATAAATGTTTAATGAATGAATGAACCAAATTAATAAATTGCCCATGGCACTGTGTCTTCTCTCTGCCTGCAATACTGTCTCCTCTCCCCTCCATGCACTGGCATGTCTCCCTCACTTGACCAGATCTCTTACCAGCAAGGATTCCCTCTACCACCAGATCCAAAATAGCAACTTCCTCTATCCCTCTACAGCCTTTTATTCACTTTTACTTTCCTTCATAGCCCTTATAACCCTCTGAGAGTTTATATACTATTTACTGCTTGTCTCTCCCCATTAGAAAGTAAGCTCATGATGTCAGAGACTTGCTTTATTCACTGTTGTGCCCTAGTACCAGGAACAATGCTTGACCTCTAGTAGGTGTTCAATAAATATTTGTTGGGTGAATAAATAAATGTATCTTAACAAGAACAACAAATTTGGGCAGTTTTCTCACTTTTGATTTGGGCTGTCCTACCTTTCACCTTGAGCCTTCTTGTGGTAGGCATGGTTAGTACACACCAACATCCAGCTCTCTCTTCCTGCCTGGGCATATAGAAAACTAGTCATCCCAACAATCTTGACACTAGGTGTGGCCACATGTGTGGATGTGGCCAAGGGGCTCTGAGGGGGAGTGACAGCTGGCACTCCTGGGCTAAGGCACAGTGGAGAGGATGTGTTTTCTCCACAAGCTCTTGCCCTGCCTGAAGTTGAGATGATGGGGACACCAAATCAAAGGAGTGTGGGATTGCTGAGACACTGTATGGAGAACAGCTGCCCTGGAGAGTCGCCCATAACCACAGGGGACTTTTCATGAGTCAGAAATAAACTTGCATGAAGTCACTGAGATTTTAGAGTGGGCTGTTAGTACAACAGCCTAACCCAACCTGATTAAAAAAAAAAAAAAAAAAGCCTATTTAGTCCAAATTCCTTTACATCTGAGAAATAGATGAGGCACATGCGTGGGAAAGAGGGAAAGAATGAGGTGTTTCCAACACCCAAATACTAATCTACAATTTCCAAGTACAAATGTATCCACTCTGAGCCAGGCATGGTGCCAGGTCCTGGGCTAGGCACTGAGGAAATAGGGATGAATCTGACTTTATCCCTCTTCTCACATAGATCACAGACTAGCAAGAAAGACAGGCATGTTGGGGCACCTGGGTGGCTCAGTTGGGTAAGCACTGGACACTTGATTTCAGCTCACATCATGATCTTAGAGTCTGAGCCCATGCTCAGAGTTGAGTCTGCTAAAGATTCTCTTCCTCTGCCTCCCCTTTCACCCCTCCCCTTGCTTGCACAGGCTCTCTCTCTAAAGTGAATAAAATAAATCTTTTCTTAAAAAAAGAAAGACAGGCATGTTACTAAAATATGAAGGGATATTGCATGGTATAGTTCTACCATGTACAAAATGCTCAGGGCACACGGAGGGTGGGACAATTCATTCTGCCTGTTTCCATATTAAGATCACTCTGGGCTCAGCCAAACAAGCACTGTTCCTAGAATACTCACAGGAGCCAGACCAGGTCAGACTATCTGTGGCAGTTAAAGTGGGCAAACAAAGAAAGGGGGCAAAGTTTTCCTTCCTTCCTTATCATGCCGGCTTTGGCTCCTGCAGCTGGCTCTCCTTTCTCAATGTGGAAGGCTTTCCCTGGTTCTGCAGGTCTTCCCCCAAGGCCTGTCCTCTAAAATCAGAGCCCTAAGCTGCTGTATTAGTCAGGATTCTTCAGAGAGAAACAGGACTACTGATTGATAGATTGATTGACTATAAGGAATTGGCTCAAGCAATTATGGAAGCTGCAAAGTCCTAAGATCTGTAATCGAGAAGTTAGAAACCCAGGAGAGCCAATGTTGTAGTTCTAGTCCAAGTCCACAGGCTTGAGAATCAAGAGAGCCAACAGTGTAACTTCCAGTCTGAAAGCCCGCAGGCTCAAGACGCAAGAAAAGCCGATGTTTCAGTTCAAGTCCAAGGGAAGGAAAAGACTGATGTCCCAATCTGAAGCAGTCAAGCAGAAGGAGTTCCCTCTTACTCAGCCTTTTTTGTTCTATTCAGACCTTCAATTGATTGAATAAGGCCCACCCACATTAGAGGGTGCAATCTGCTTTACTTAGTCTACAGATTCAAATGTTAATCTCATCCAGAAGCAGCCTCACAGACAAATCCAGAATAATGTTTGACCAAATATCTGGGCACCCCGTGGCCAGTCAAGTTGACACATAAAGTTAACCATCACGGCTGGTGACACCTGTCCTGCCTGCTTTCCCATGGATTCACAGCCAGTTCACTTTGGGAAGCAAAAAGGAGAGAAAGAGAATCCAAGAAATCAATGCACAATTACAATGAAAGTAAATCTCATTCCTTTCGTGGCTACTGGTAGCCAGGCATGTGAGACACATGCTCTCTAATCTTCATAACAACTCTGCAACATGGGAAGAATGAGTTCCATTCTCCAGATAAGGAACTTCAAGGTCAGAGAGGTTAAGTACTGGCCCAAAGTCACACTACCAATAAGTCATTGTATCTGCCAGTGGCTCTTCCAGGTCTGTACAACACAGGCTTCTTTGAATTCCCGCCCTGTAGCCAAGATCCTGACTTTAGTGTCTGTTCTGCCTGCTCTGGAGCCCTATGGTTAGTTTCCCTCCTATGTGTTTGCAATAGCAAAGTTAAAAAAATCCCAACTGCCTGCCACTTAATAAAAAGAAAAGTATTACTTTTAACTAAAGTAATGGTCATGGCAGCGGGAGGACAGCAGAGCAGGTAGATGAGCTGATTGCAAGAGTTTCAGGAACCTATGTTCCCTGACTGCTCCCAGGAACCTCATCTTGCTACTTCTTCAAAGTCATTAAGGGAACAGCTCGGACTCTGAAGGGCACCCTAGGAAGACAATTCAGAAGCTGGTCCTCTGATGACAAGCTGTCTTCTGGGTCTGTTGCCCTTGAGCTTGGAGACTGGAGACCTCTATCATTTCCCTGCCTACGCTGGTTTTATAGATACTTTAGGACCAGGAGGCTGCCACTTCAAAACAGCTCCTTGCCCTTTATTCACTGGTCACTTCAAGCATGTGATCCTGCTTCTCCAATCACAAGCAATTAAGGAGGAGGTGGTGAAGTCAGCCAGCTGGAGGGCAGGTGCAGGGGGCCTCAGGAAAAGTCAGAAGGACTGTTGCCATTGTACCTCTGGGTGCACGAGGGGGAGGACAAGGAGTCAAAACACAAACATAAGCCAGTGACTTCATCTGTTCGGGTTGCTGTAACAGAAAATGTTTACTGGTGGCTCATAACAACAAAAGTGTATTTCTCAGGGTTCCAGAGACTGGAGAGTCCAAGATCAAGGCGCACATCCTGGTTCAGAGACGGCTGTCTTCTTGCTGTGAGCTGACGTGGTTAAAGGGGGGACAGACCTCTCTGGCACCTCTCTTTTAAGGATACTATTCCCAATTCATGAGGGCTTTGCCAAAGGCCCAACTTCCCAAAGCCCCCACTTCCAAATACCACCACAATGGGCATTAGGGTTGAACATACGACTTTAGGGGGCACAAATATTCCATCTATAGCAGCCAAGGAGCACAAGATCTTTAGGAACAAAATATTTCTAATCCTTATGTTTTGCGGAGAAACTGTTAGCCCAAGAACGAGGACATTTCCTTGGTTACAAAATTGAACTTTATTAGGGTAAAGGGCATGATAAATATGCCATTCTAAGAGTTTCTAAGGACAAGCCCTGTGTGTGTGTGTGTGTGTTTATGTTTAAAATAGTTCTTACCCACAACTACAGTTGGGCCAAGACTGTAAAGAACCTAAATAACCCTTACTCCAAAAGCCACACAAACACCAGGTATCCTCCATGTCATCCAAAGTCACCTGCATGGGTGACATGTTTAGTGTAAGAAATGCTTATTCTTCCCATCTGAAATACAAGCTCTTGGGATTGCATAGGGACCTTTTGAGGAAAATCCATAATCAGTGATTTTCAGTCTTGGCTTTTGGCTCCAAACAAACAAAAAATAAATATTCATGTTCCCACCAGCAGCAGTAACTCACTATGGCATAGACATAGAGCTTTACTGCCCGGTGGGGGGGCGGGGGGGGGGTGAAGACAGCACATGTGTGAACTGAACAAGCCCCTCAAGTGATCTGGATGCACAATGGAGAGATAATTAGTGTGGGCTTCTCCATGACACAGATCCTAATAGGGGACTGCCTGGTCAAGCTTCGGAGACCAGACAGATCTCATTTTATTTCTCTTTTTTCTAACTTAAGTTTAAACAAATTTTCATTAATAAGATAATTAAAAATAAACTTGACTCTCTTTGGCTGACTCTATGTTTTCTTTAGATCTTTGCTGGAAAATCAGACCAGCCAGGAGCTGCATTTGCAAGAAGATGTGGACTTTGGAATCCAAGAGATCCAGGCTTGAATTCCAGTTCTTCTTGAGGGGGCCGCTAGACCCCTTGAACCTCAGTTCCCTCATCCTTACACCCAGACCATCTTATCACCTTTCAGGATTTGAAGTGTCTTATATGTGATAGACACTCCATAAATGTTTTCTGGTCTGCTGCCCCTCATTGAATGTTACCTCACAAGTTTTAATAGCTATAGAGTATTCCATTGTGATAATGTCATAATTTGTCCTGCCATTTCTCCAGTGTTGGCAATTTGGATTGTTTCCAGTTTTCCTTCCTTATGAATTGGACCGCTATGAACATCTTTAGACAGATGACTTTTTTCTCCTTATTTCCTTGGAGTAAATTCCCGGAAGTAGAATTACTGGATCGAAGAGTAGGAACAGCTTTGTAGTCCTTGTTGTTTATTGCCAGATGAATTTTCATTTTCTGAGAAGGCTGTCAGCTGGGAGAGCCCAGCATATGTGGTAGATATTATGGATGGTTTCCATCTGTCACTGCTGTTCCTGTCACAAGACGTACTGGAGAAACCATTCCCAGACTCTCAAATCCTGCAATGGGCACTAGGTGGTAGGAAATGGGGACTAAATAGAGAAAAAAGATAAAGACCTGGAGTGCGTAAGGATGCAGGGCTGGGAGAGTGAAGGTTGATCAGGCTCTCTTGGATAGGATATGACATGACTAAGCATTTTGTCCGGAAGGGAAGGATGCTGGGAGACAACTCTTCAAATAAGTTCATGTTTACTGTTTTTATTCTACATACATTTATGAGCACTTACCCAATACGTTTCACCACTAACATTTATGTGGTGTCAGAACCTGTCTTCCCACTCACTTTGAAAAGTGAGGACTGTGAGGGGTTAAAGTCTGGCCTTGCCTACTAGGGGCTTCTCTCCACTAAGATACTGGAAGAGAAAAATCTTGATTAAGAAGCTGAGGAAGCCACATTGAGGATATGAGTAGAGCCTCAACAGAGGCAAAAAGCAAAACTGAGGCACAGAACACATGCAAGAGCTTCCCTGGGATGAGCAAATGAAAGTGTTAGAAGCAAGAGTGATGGGAGCATACTTGGAGTAAAGGAGGAAACTGGATGGGGGCAGGGTAATGGGGTATGATAATGGTAAACAAGGCAATTTCCCAAAGCTTTTTTTTTTTTTTAAAGATTTATTTATTTATTTATTTATTTGAGAGAGAGAATGAGAGAGAGAGAGAGAGTATGGATGGGGGAGGGTCAGAGGGAGAAGCAGACTCCCTGCTGAGCAGGGAGCCCGATGCGGGACTCCATCCTGGGACTCCAGGATCATGATCTGAGCCGAAGGCAGTTGCTTAACCGACTGAGCCACCCAGGCGCCCACCCAAAGCTTTTTGATTGTGCTATTCAAATCTAATATCCTTGGTTATCTATCGATAACCAAGAAAGCTGTATTTTTTTAAAGATTTTTTATTCATTTATTTGAGAGAGAGAGAGCACAAGCAGGGGAAGTGGCAGGCAGAGGGAGAGGGAGAAGCAGGCTTCCCAACGAGCAGGGAGCCCGATGTGGGACTCGATCCCAGGATCCTGGGACCATGACCTGAGCCGCAGGCAGACACTTAACAGATTGAGCCACCCAAGTGCCCCAAAGAAAGCTGTATTAAAATAGTGAAGGATTTGTTGATAAAACCCTTTGTAACTCTAACAAAGAGTTTATGTATTTTGAAGCTATGCTATTCGGTGAATATGTTTTCAACTGTTATCCTCCTGATAAATTTAAGCTCATAGCATGATGCTATCTTTCTTAAAGCTTTTTCCCTCAAAGTCTATTTTGATTTGCATCGATATGACTAAACCAGCTTTCTTTTGGTTAATATTTTCCCAGTATATTTTTTCTAGTCTCTGACTTAAAACTTTTCTGTGTTCATACTTATAACTGAGTCTCCTATAGAAAGTATGTAGCTGAATTTTGTTTTTATATAGTCTGAAGTCTTTATGTTTTAACAGGAGAGTTTAATCCATTTACATTTATTTGGATTACTGATTGATTTGGATTTATTTCTACTCTCTTATTTCTATTTGTCTTTTCTTTTTGTACCACTTTTACAGTTTCACACCCAGGCTTCTGACCTTCTTTGACTTGATTGCATCCATTCCACTTCTCCTTCCACTTGTTTGGACATTAAATGCCCCATTCTATCTTTTTCAACAAGATAAATGATGTCATTGCCTTTATCTCAAAAAATACCATGAGCTTTGAAGTAGGGAGGGCCAGACCTTAAATCTAATTACTCAATCCTCCAATCTTACATACTATTTTTGTCCATATTCTAGTGTCTTTGCCCCAAACAGATGTTAGACATTATCATTATTTTGGAAACTAAATATTTTCTTAGTTTTGTCTACACATCTACAAAATCTTGACTCACCATACCTTTCTTCAAAAATATCAACTGCTCCCAACCATACCCATCCAGTTCCATTCTCTTTATAGCTTTTTTTCTCTTTATTACCCAAACACTTGTCCCACCATTGTATGGAAATACATTTGTATACATTCCCAGTTCACCATGGTGAAAATTTTAACAATTGCACTCCTACCTCATGCCAGGAACATATGTGTTTTATCTTTCACCAGTGATGGCATTCTTATTGCCAGCAGTCAGCTCAAAAATTTCATATTAACATCTGCTTTCTTGGACACTCCAGGAACCGACTGCTGCAGGTCAGATTTCCTGAAAAGCAGACTCTGGGATGGACATTAGCATATAACAAACTTACTGGGGGAACATTCTCAGAATAAACACACTGAAGGGCATGAAAAGGCAGAATTGAATGGAAGGAGAAGTTAGGGTTTTGAAGCACTCAGAGCAAAGTTCTCAGCTAATCCCAGGTGGAGCTCTGGAGCTTAGATGGACCTTCAGAGTCTCTCAGGACCCGTCAGGAAGGGGGTGTGACCTTGGATGAGAGCAACTGTTCACATAAGTTTCAAGTCAAGGAGAAGGAGAGCAATGGAGCCACAGCTTGAGGATGTGGTATGGTCAGGGAAAGATTTCTTTAAATGAAAGAGGTGTTAGGAAAGGGAAGGAACTAGAGGAAAGGGAGTTTTCCAGCCATCAGGAGGGCTATGGCCTGGCAGTGGGTGGATGCCTTTGTTGAGAACTATGGCACCATGAGAGAAGCAGCCTTGAAAACTCTGGACCATTTGGAAAAACAGCTCTGTGTATGAGTGCAGATGTGCATGTTTAAGAGTTACTCATTAAACAATCATGAGAGTGGAGAGGTATGCCTGAAACTCACACAGATGGGGAGATCTTGAAGGGAACCAGACCTAGAAGAGAATCTATGTGTTCAGGAAATCTACAATTTAAAAAACCTGTTGAATTTACTGAATCACTATTTCTCAAACTTATTTGACCACAGAACTTTTAATTTTTCTGGAATATATGTTCATGTGTCTCATAACATTCCTTAAAACACAGTTTGGGAAGTAACGAGCCAAGTAACAGCCTCAAGATTTTACTCAGTCTTCCAATGACCAATTCATAAATCAGGACACAAATCAAATGAAATAGAAAGATGATTTAAAAAAAAACACAAAACTTCTAGGGCGCCTGGGTGGCTCAGTCTGTTAAGCGTCTGACTATTTTGGCTCAGGTCATGATCTCAGGGTCATGGGATCAAGCCCCGTGTTGGGCTCCGTGCTCAGCACAGAGTCTAATTAAGATTCTCTCTCTCCCTCTCCCTCTGCCCCTCCCCCTGCTCCTTCTCTCTAAAATAAATAAATAAATCTTTAAAAATATTTAAACAAAGATTTCTTATTCAACAGTGTTTCAATTGGGAAAACATTTACAGGGTGCCTACTGTGTACCAGACCCTGCTCTGGGCCCAAAGGACACAGAGATGATAAAGGCAAAAAGGCCCTGCCTTCCAGGAGTTGGCCACCTGTGAGGGGACTCAGATGGGCTCTAAGTAAATGTTATACCGAGTAGTAGGCCCCTTGATGGGAAGAGAGACCCCAGGTCCAGTCCAGAGCCTTGCTTGTCCAGACATAGTCTGGACACCTCCCCTTCATGAGAATGGCTCTGAGGAGGGAGGAAGATGCCAGCTGGGCCTGGGTGAGGGGACTTCTGGAGAGACTGAGGAGTGCAGGGCGAGGCCTAGATTTGGGGCAGGGGTCTACCCGGACTGATGCTGCCATTACCTGGTTACATAATCCTGGCCCAGGCCGGACTTTTCATCTCCTGGAGCTCCTGTCTCATTTGCAAAATGGAGGATAGTAATAATCCACACCTCACAGGGTCTCCATGAGAATCAAACAGGAAGAAAGGGATGTGAAAAAATTATTTAAACTGTAAAGTACTCCACCAAGAGGGATCTTATGACTTACTTATTCCTTCACAAAGTGCATTTCAAAGAAAGCTAAACAAACTCCCCCAAACTTTCCACTCTCAGGGCTATTTTTATTTTGTGATTTTCCAAGCCTCAAAATGAAATTGGGAAAAAAAAAAAAAAAAAACCTTCAGCGGCTGCTTTTTATATGGTAGTTTATAAGAGTCAGGATGAAATAGAAATCGTAATAGCACAAGGCCCCAAGTTTACATTCTCAGAGGGAGGCCGAGGGCTGGGAACGCCGATGACTTTGGAGAGGGCAGCTGAAATCACTAAGACCAGCCTGGCTCTAACTAGCCTGTGTAGTTTTAAGTGGTCTAATCAGCCCTGCTTTTCACAAACACAAATAAATAAAAATTGACATTGCATCAGGCAACAATATGGCATGCCCTGTGCAATTAGAACCAGCTGAGTTTATGCACCCCACAGTTTACAGAGAAGGCAGCCATGCACTGCACTCTGGGGACAGATGTCTATATGGCTTCTTAACGCACATGTTCCAGAGCGGTGGTGCCCAATCCTCGGGTCGGGGGTGACGGCAATGCAGACTTCTTTCAGATGGCTCTGGGGATCCATATGTTGCAACAGCCATGTCAAGGGACTAGCTAAATACTGGCTCCCACATATACACAGGCATAATTTTCAAGTGTGCATGCATACCTACTGAGGGCTTTGTTCCTCAGGTATTTTCTCAATTAACAGATAGGAAACCCACAAGACTGTGACATGGGGGACAGGGGCAGTCTTATATTAACCAAGGGTTGTCATGCTCAAAAGGGTTGGATCCCATTGCTTCAATGTGACAAAAGCCCCAGAATTTATTGAAATCAAATTTGAGAATGCTGTGGCCCATGGAAAAAAGGAACAACAGGGGTCTGAGAAAGGACAGGAGCTAAAATTTGTTCTGGAAGCTCGAAAGACTGGACCTGCTCTTGGAGTCAAAAGGTTCTTCTGCACTAGTCTTCCTCTTAGGCCATATCTGGTCCTCCAGCCTTGCCTCCTTCTGGAGGGAGCTCCATACACTGCAGCAAGAGCTGTCTTCCTAAAATGCAAATGTGAATCACACCCCAGGCCCAGAAACTCCTCACTACCCTGGGCCCCAAATCCAAACTCTTTCAAGTGGTTCGTAAGGCTCTGGGCAAGACCTAGCCCACTCCTCTCCCTCTCAGACCTCATCGCCTGTCCCTCCATGGCTCACACTCTCTATTCAGCCACTCAGCCCCCCTAGACACATACCCCGCCTTGGCTCCTTCAGTGACAGACACCCGCAGTGTAACTTCAGTTACACACATACCCTCAGCCTCGAACACTTGCACCCTCCTCACCTTTGCCTGAATAACCTCTCCTCTCCCAATTTCACATCTTGGTTTAGATGTCATTTCCTTTGGGAAGGTTTGCCAGAAGCTCCCCTCTCAAAACAGGTCTACGGAAAGGAAACTCGTCAAAGTGGAGTCAGGAGGCCAGCAGGGGGAGCCCTCGCGCCCTACCACTCGTCCTTAATTGCACACCCAATAGGAAGAGAGGATACCACCTGCTATGTGGTGGTAACCTATCCCAGCAGGAGGAAGAAAGTTTTTCCTCCTCCCCCTGCAACAGCCCAGCCAATGAGAGCCTGTCACTGCTCAGCCAATGAGAAACCACTATATTTCAAACTCCCAGTTTACTCCGGTGGATTTTTTGTTTATAGCAGCCTTTGTTCCCCTCTTCCTCTATAACAGGGGCATCCTCGCCTTTGTTCTGTAGATTTGCCTAGGGTTTTGTTGTAGCTTGTGTGTCCCGAATTGTAATCTTCTACTCCGGAATAAAATCTTTTTTGCTCATAGATAATTGGCAGTTTTATTTTATTTTATTTATTTTTTATTTTTTTTAAAGATTTTATTTATTTATTTGAGACAGAATGAGAGGGGGAGAGAGAGCACATGAGAGGGGGGAGGGCCAGAGGGAGAAGCAGACTCCCCGCTGAGCAGGGAGCCCAACACGGGACTCGATCCAGGGACTCCAGGATCATGACCTGAGCCGAAGGCAGTCGCTTAACCAACTGAGCCACCCAGGCGCCCCCGCAGTTTTATTTTTTAAGATTAACAGGTCCAAGTTAGTTAGCCCTCCTATAGATACAGCTCCTTGTATAGCTGTGTCATGGGAGCCTGAAATGTGCCTGAACTATTTCTCCACCACCAGACCTTAAGCTTCACGAGGGTGACATCTGAGTTTTGTTCCCTACTGTGTCCCTGTGGCAAAAGGCCAATAAATAGTTGCAGAATCAATGTGTTTCAGCACTTAGCCCCCTCACATCACCCCACATAGCCAACCACTTGCTGCACAAGCCCAGATGGTCCTGGGCACGGGTACCAGCTGTTGAAGAACTGAGCAAAAGCCCTCAGAAGGTTTTGGCGTTGGTTATGAGCTCTTTGAAAAAGAGATGCTTGAACTGGGGAGAAAAGAGAGAAAAGAGTTGACTCTGTGGAACACAAAAAGAGAGCTAAGTTTCTCTCTCTCTCTCTTCTGAGTCACTCACTGATCAAAAAATTATTGATACTCTCTCTTGAAGTCATAGATGCTACTAAAAACAAAAGGTTCAAGAGAGGGCAATAAGTTGCCCCACTTTACCCAACAAGAGAGGGGGCAGAGCTCAAATGAGAGACCAGGCCTCCCAATGCCAAGTTGCCTCCTCTTTGCAGAATGCCATGGTGCTTAGGCCTGTGTGCACACTTCCCTGGAGAAATTGTGCCAACTCCCGAAAGTAGCACATGTGCCCTTCAGCCGGAGACTGCCTCAGTAAATACGTATTGCTCCTTGACTTGCAAAGCAAATATTTACTCAAAACCCACATAGCATGGAGCAAAAATTCCTGACAGCCCTGGGCAGTTTCTAACTCACTTATCGTTTATTTTTAATTTGTTTTTTAGTGTGTATATTTTCTGCATTAGACCTGGAATAAACAGAGTTCAGAGTAGAGGCTGAGAGAACTGAAAAGTGGTTTTTACTAAAAAACCCTAGGCCCTGCCTATTACCTTTAAATTCCAGTTTCTGACAAGTCCATGAGCAAAACCAATCATGTTTAAATGGCGTCAGTGCTCCACTTAAGGGTGGTCTTGAAGGCAATGCAACATGCTGAAGAATTAAGGAGACATGAGTGGCTCTCAGCACATGCATCAGACTGAGACTCAGGATATCTGGGTTCTGGTTCTGACCCTGTCTCTAAGTAGCTGATGACACAGAGCAAGTCACTTAAGCTCTCTGAACTTTAGTTTCTTCATCTGTATAATGTGACTTATGATGTTCTACCTAATTCACTATATTGACAAAAGACCAGGGGCGCCTGAGTGGCTTAGTTGGTTAAGTGTCCAACTCTCAGTTTTGGCTCAGGTCATGATCTCAGGGTTGTGAGATCGAGCCCTACGTCAGGCTCCATGCTCCAAGGGGAGTCTACTTGAGATTCTCTCCCTCTGCCCCTCTCTCCACTCACTCTCTCTCTAAAATAAAGAAGTCTTAGGGAAAAAAAAGACCAAATTGAAGGTGAAGTTCAATATCCATCCACCAAGTATTTATCAACAGCCTACTAGGGGTCTGGCAGTTCTAGGAACTGAGAAGACAGCAGCAAACAAAATGAAATTCTCTCTTCATGGAGCTTGCACTCAGTGTGGGGCAGACAGATGATAAACACAAGTAATAGGTGTGACGCTAAGCTCTAAGAGGAAAAGTCATCATGATAAGGAAATAGAGGATGATGCGGTGGGTTGCCATTTTATAAAGGGTGGTCAGTAAGAGGCTCTGATAAGATGAGTCCTGAAGGAGGTGAGGGAAGAGAATCCCAGGCAGGAGGAAGAGCAGAAACAAGTCTCTGGTGGCAATGCTTGGAGTATTCACGTAGGAAGACAAAGGTTGCTGGAGCAGAGTGAGAGTTAAGAGGAATAGCAGATGGGGTCAAGGGGGAAGGATGGGGTTCCCAAAATTTAATGTACATAAGCATCCCTGGGGGTGCTGGGAAAGGTTATCCAGATATCCCTCCCCCAACCTTGTAATAAACAGTAGCCCAGAATCTTGCATGTGCAAAGGATTCTCTAGACCACAATCAACGCCATCCCAACCTGACTCAAGAATGCAAAACACTTCCTAGTAACCTATGAACGTATTCCCATTCACACCAGCTCAGCTCGTGTAAATTACACAGTATAAATTTTAGCCCATCTTTAGGTAATGACACTGTGTTTTAGAATCTGTAGTTCATCTGCAGAACTGGACATTAATTTGGACATTGTTAGATATAGGCATGAAGAACTGAGCCACTCCTGCCTTTATTCATGAGATGGGCTCTGGTTCTTTATGCGAAATCTGGCAGACGTTCCCAGTCTTGATCGCCTGCCTGCCAATATCTTGCCTGCCTGTACTTCCCAAGAATCAGAGAAGTAGCCTGGGCCTGAGTCTTGATCCTAGCCAGGGAGCCATCAGCAGGCACGCATGGCCGGGACAGGCCAGGCAGGGTGGGCACCGTAGGCGTGAGGCAACGGGCCAGCCCAGGGCTCCGCTGTGATGAGGGAAACACTGGGCCTGGCCCAAGGACCACAAAGTGGGGCTTGAAGGAAAGGGAAAGGAACATTTACATTAAGCACCTACTGCTGCTAGGCAGTGGGTTAGGCTGTTTCCATGCACAATCTCATTAAATCCTCACTACACTGCAAAATAGAATTCCATTACTATTTTAGGGAAGAGAAAAGTGAGACCCAGAGATTCTTGGCCTCTTTCTAAGCAGGACACCACAACTGTTGCTTTGAAATGAGTTACTTTATCATGAGGAGTTCAACGAAGTCCTGTCTGGAGGTGGGTAGTTGAGGCAAGTCATCCTTCTTGCCATTCCAGGGATCTGGAGAGATGGCCATACTCTCTAGACAGATCTGGGGTTCAGGTAGGGGAGAAGGATACGTGTTCCCTAAGGGCTCTGTTGATCTGGCCCTTTGAAGGGGATGCCCATCTCCTTGCCATCAGAGCCCTCATCCTTGGTGTCCCTTCAACCCGGGCAGGGCTTCTGGCCCCGGGCACCTATCCCCCTTCACATGGGCCCAGCACTCAGCTACCCAGCCAGCCAGGCTGGCTGACTCAGAAATGTCAGCCCAACTTCTGTGTCTCCCCAAGTCTGAAACACTGACTTGTTTTATAAACATCTGCCTCTGCTTCCTTCTTCCTTCTTGGGCTTGTTAGCACTCACTCTCATTCGAGGGCACCCTTGTTAATGGAATATCATCTGCAAATATGGGAATCTCTGCACCAGCCCCACATTGTTGATATCTCTGGAGTCATTTATAAAAATATCCCTGGCATTCCCTGCCCAACATGGTTCCATGTCATGCTCTCCTTACAGGCAAGCTTTGCCAGCCTGATAAGGAGCCCTTTATTTGCCCTTTAGGGAAGTTATGACTCATATCACCAGGTTTCCTTCCCTTTCTAGAGCTCATGTTATCCATAAAAGGGGTCATTATAAAGGTCATGGGGAAGATTAATCCCAGTCCTGGGTTTTAAACATTTTCAGTAAGATATAGTTGATTCAGTGGTAACTTCAGGACAAATAGTTTGATTTTGAACTAGTTAGCTTAACAGGAGGATGGTTATCTCAGTGACCTGTCTATTCATCTTGGGACTGGCTAGTGTTGCAAGGTGCCAGATAGCTCAGCTAAAATCTGGTTAGCAAAACCTTGGGCTGGTTAGCTCATATTTGGGTTGGAAATTATAGCTCAGGGGTTAGTTGATGTATTTTTCTGGCTGATTAACTCAACTTGCTATAACACTGGGCTTTGGAATAAAGACCCGGATCTTTATCTCTCTCACAACAAGTCAGCATCCCTCTACCAGATTCGTTAACCACATACCTCAGGCCTAACGCAGGGAGCAAACATCCTGGTACTAATTATGAATGGATCCCTGCAGCATATCAGCATCACAGGAGGAATAACTCTAAGTATAAGCCCAACCTTTAGCTCATATTTAGGAAATTGGGTCTATATTGTCTTTGAACCTGAAGCAAGGTGCAGGTGGAATAGTGATGATGCGCAGATGAGATAATGTTCATCTCTGCATTTATTCAGTGGTGCTTACTGAGCATCCACTCTATTCTAGGCAATGTGCTAGGCACTGTATAGGCAAGACCATATTGTGCACACCATTTACTATTTCCCAGCCTCCTTTGCAGTTAGGAGTGGCCATGTGATTGAGGTTTGGCCAGTGGAATGTGGGCAAAGTGGTGTGTACAACATTTCCCAGAGTGGCCTACAAAGTCTCCTACACAATCCTCCACAGTCTTTCTCTCTTCTTGTGTTTGCCAGCAGATGCAGAAGGCCCAGAACAGGACTCTGAGATCCTACAGGAGCCACAAAATGGGAAGAGCCATAAAATGTGTAGAGCCTGAGTCAAAAACAAAGGCCTCTCCTAAGCCACTAAAACTCAGGGACTGCCTGTTCTAGCATTTAATCTACCCTGACGGATGCACTGCCCTTCACCTTATACTTGTCACTTTCTCAGGGGACTTTGCCTCTTTTTGTTCCAGAAATATAGGCCATTCTGAGAGTTCCTCAACTTCCTTCTGCTACATCTTTGACTTGTCTATGTGACTTTACCCTTGCTTTCCCCATTCGCACCACCCCAGAGGATGGATCCATCCATGTGGCTGATCCATCCCACCCTGTCATGTTTTGCACCTTCATCTTGTTGACTGTCCTCTGCCCCCAAAAATGCATTTAACACTCCTCTCTCCGTAAAGAAAAGAGAGTCCCACCTAGAAGCTGGGTAGTCATCCTCCTTGTCATCCCAGCAGTCTGGCCAGATTGCCAGATGCTCCAAACAGATTTAGGGTTCAGGGGGAGGGGGTGGCCCATGCTCTTTGAGAGCTCTGTTGATGTGGCACTTTGAAGGGAATGCTTCTCTCCCTAAATAAAGTACGTAAGAGAGGGCTGTTTATCCATCCTGTATCTCACTAAGACAACCGACCTATGCCTCTGACCCTTCACGACCCGATTTCTGGTGAATAGGCCAGAGTTACTATTTCTACCTTATCAGTTACTGATTCATTAACCCACAGCAATCTGCCTTCCTCTCCTGCCGCTGTCCTGATACTTTCACACAAAGGTCACCAATGACCTCTAACTGTCAAGTCCGGGGGACTTTTCTCAGCTCTCCCCGCTAATCTCTCAGAAGCATTTGACACCTGACCAGCCTCTCTTCTAACTCACTCTTGCTCAACATTTTCAACCTTTCTCTTCCCTGGTTCCTTCTGATGCCCCTAAATGGAGGAATGCCCTTATGTTCTTCTCTCTGCCAAGTCTTTTCTCTTGAAATTCTCTTGTTTGGAAAATAGGGCTATTACCACTAATAATAACAACAATAACTAACATTTACTGAATACAAATGGCAGGCAGTTGCCAGCATATCACATGTGTTATCCCACTTCACCCGAACAAGGACCTTCTGAGGCTGGGGTGCTATACCCCCATTCTACAGATAAGGAATCAAGGCAAAAACTGAGTTCAGGAATGTGTGTAAGGCCGCCACTGGCAAGAGGTGGAGCCAGGTGAGGCCAGTGCTTACCCATAGGGTGTGTTTTCTTCACATTTGGAAAAGGAGCCCTTTTCCTCTGGGCAGATGCAGCCCGATCCAGAGAGCTTGGCTTGGCAAACAGAGAGGGCCTTTAGCCCCTCTTGCCTCCTTAGCCAAGCCCCCGCATGCTGGGCACAAAGTGCAGGGGTGTGCCAGGCTCTCATGGAGGTGAAACTCATACCCCAGTCTCTCTGACTCCAGAGACGCTGTGCCCCTCACTAACCCTGTCCCCCGACCTCACAGGACATTGTGGGGACTAAAACCAAACAGATCATGGATCTAAAGCTCTTGGCTCAGAGTTGGCATGTGAGAAATACATGATACAAGAGAGTTACTATTATTGTCACTACTATTCACATCCCCCTTCTCAACCACTTCTCAAGTCTCAATAAGCAAATTCATCAAAGACTTCATTATGTCCCCTGTGCCAAGCAGGAAGCTAGGTGCTGAGGTTATAAAGGAATGAAACCCTGTTCCTGCCTCCTGGAATTAAAAATCTAGCAGGAGAGAAAGCCACACAAACAATGAGTTAAAGTAAAAGGCGACAAGTACAGTAACAGAGGTGATACAAAGTGCTGTGTGAGCACAGAGGAGAGAGCACGATGCCGGCATTGGGTAGGGATGGCAACTGAGGCAACCTTGCTGACAACTTCAGAGAGGAGGGGACAGGCATCTCAAAAGCATCTGGGTCATGAGGAGGAGCAATCCAGAGAGGGGAAACTGTATAAAGAAAAGCATGCAGGTGGGCGACTACCTGGTGCGTGTGACCTGAAATTTGCACTTGGCAATGGGAAGTCATTGAAAGTATCTAAGCAGGGGTGTGACATGGTCAGATGCTAAGAAAGCCTAGCATCTAGAAGAGTGTTTTGCACACAGCAGGTGCTCAGTAAGCATTTGATGGATGACTAGATGGATGGAGGCAGGAAAGAATGAATGAGAGACTCTAAGGAAACTTGGCCTCTTGGTGTAAGCATGGACATTCCACATGAATTTCAACGTCCTCTGGGATTGTGTAAACATGTATGCTCACCTATTTATTTTAATCCACAGTGGAACAAACTTGGACTCAGATGGAGAATGTTAGCACTGGAGGAGTCCCTGATGAGGAATTGTTCCTATCCAATCTTTCCAGCCCAGAAGCTGAGGCCCAGAGAGGGAAGTGGCTTTATCAAAGAGATTTGTCTCATGAGCCAGCCACAATTTTGGTTGCCACAGTGTGGCCATCGCTGAGTCTAACGGTCTTTCTAGGTTTCTGATTTGATCAGGTGCTCCATTCAGGGACCTTACCCTCTAATGAGCACACCTTTTATATTCCCACCTCCATGCCTTACTTAGATGTCTGTGTCCTGCCTAGAATGCCTCCTTCTCTATTCTAGACTATCGTTCAAGGCTCTTTTCCTCCAGGAAGCCTTCCTTGACTCTCTCGGCTTGAAGTGATCTTTCTCTTCCACTAGCAGTAGTTCTTAAATACGTATTATGTGCCAAGAACCATGCTTAGCAATTTACATCCTTTACTACACTTAATCCTTACAATGGTCTTGTGAGATATGGAACATTGTCATCAGCAGTTTACAGAAAAGGAAACCGAGGTACCATCAAAATAATAAAAGCTAATCATGTACCAGAAGCTGGACTAAAACATCTTTCATGGATTGCCTGAATTATCCACACAATAACCCCATGAAGTCAGCACTGTTATTACAATTCCACTTAACTGATAAAGAAACTGAGGCTCCGAGAGACGAACTTGTCCACGTTCCCACAGAGATGAGGAGCTGGTTCCAGGATCAGACCCAGTATTCTGTCTCGATAGCCCCACCGGCTTCCCAGTGAGGTGAGTGAGGACTTGCGTTGGGTCAGCCCCCAGCACAGACAGGCCAGCCCCCCCGCTGACCTGCAAGCTCACACTTCCTCCCCTGCAGGAGCCAGTCTCCTGCGGTCCTGACTGTCCACCCAAGCACCCATTTGGCTCTTCCCGTTGTTATTAAATAGCCTGTCTGCCCCCACGTTTTACTCTAGCTGGATTGCAAGTGCCTTCTGGATAGAGAAAATGCCTTGAAGATCTCAGGGCCCCAACAAACCGCCACCAGAGCCTGGGGTCTCATGCACTGTTGGTTAATTGGTTGATGAATGAGACCACTCAGCGATGGAAATCAATCTTGCACCATCTTGAATAAGGAGAAGTTTGTGGAAGGCAGCAATCCAAAGCTACATTGCAGAAGCAGTCATGGCAGATCCCATTTACTTTTCATACCCTATAAAGTAGATCCCAGAACAAAAATGTTCAGCTTATTGTTACGTGCTCAATTTTTAAAAAGCTTGATATTTGTACTTCCTTTGAAGGGGGGTTGCCTTCTTTGAATGCCACCTGGGTCCCTAGAACACCACCAAGTAGTTGCTCTCTAAATGTTGCTGTTCGATTGATACATAAGGACAGTTATATCTTAACACTGAGGAATATATTTTTGTTAGGCTTTTGGTTCCCCTGGACTCTTGCTATTATAGCCTAAATCCCACTGATTTTACACAGGACCTGATGTCTTTATGTGAATTTCCGCCCTCACTAACATAAAGACCTTCGCCCTAAGAACAGACTGTAAAGTTTTGAAATAGCTTTCTATGAGAGAAAAAATATATATGTAGCATATATATATTATTGCCAGACTTTATTTTTCCAGCTCCTACATGAGGAGGTTAGATGTTTCCTGTGGGGTTCCTTCTCCAGGACCAGCTTTAATCCATCATGTTGTCGCCCCCTACTGGTGACAGATGGAGGGTGGCTTGCTCTGTAAGGTTAGAGCTGGGAGCTTCTTGCCTTGAAAACGGCCGGATGCCTTTGCAGCTAAAAACATTTTGCTTTTAATAGCAAATCTGCTGTCCAGAGGCAAAAGGATTTCTCTCACCTAAACAAAAAGCTTTCCCCCCCATTCTCAGAGCTCTCCAGCACTAGCTTTACAATAACTCCTACTTTCAGTTTATCATGATCATATCCTCAATTCTCATTGCTCGGAGCTCCTTCTGAGGAATTCCATGTTGTTCATCTTTGTTTCCTTTGTGCCTAGCACAGCACCTGACACATAGAAAGTACTCAATAAAAGTTTATTACATACTAATGTGCATAAACGAATGAAAGCACGAAAGGGGGAAGGAAGGGGGAGGGTGGGAGGGAGGGAAGAAGGAAGGAAGGGCATTGTCTAAGCCTCTCAGCTCCTGGTGAGCCGCAGAGAGCCACATTTGGTTTACAGAATCATTTAGTCATCAACAAGTGCTTCAGAATTTTCATCAGCAGATTCTAAAATTAGGGTGAAATCCTTGTTTTTCCATTCTCCCTTTCTCCTGCAGCTGAGCAGAATTAAAAGCTTGGCGTTGTTTAAATTGTGGTCATTAGACTCTCAGGTACACAGGCTGTACTTGCCACTTTTTTTCCTTGAGGTTTTCAGTAATTGCAAAGAGCCGAGGCATTTTCTCTGTTCCAGAAGGGAGACTAAAGGAGACCAGCCCTGCCTAGCTGTGGTGGACATTTGTAGGTCAGGTTGTCCGGCATCGGCCCTCTATTAGGGGACTGCCCACTAGAGCAGCCTGCGAGGTGCCGAGCCCTGCCTTCACCTGGTCGCCTGGCAGCCATTGTCCTAGATATAGCTCAAGATCAGCCAACTGATCACTCTTGCCCTTGACTTGGACTCCTGAACGGATGGTGGAAAAGTGAATGGTCATTAAAATTCTTTTAGTAGCAGCTATGGTGGGGAACAGAGGGGTATCTTTGGCTGGAGTGGTCATATCTGCATCAGGAGGCAATGAAAGAGCCACGGTTCTTGATAAAACAGTGGGGGTTGGGGTTCTGGCTTCTTGACCCCTGGAGCTGTCTTGCTTCTAGCCTCTATTCCAAGCTTGGTCTCCCAGAAAGTCAAAGAGAGAAAGAAAGGAAGGGAGGGAGGGAGGAGGGAAGTCTTCTGATCCACAAATGGATGTCTAGCACATGCTCAATGCATAGTAAGCACTCAATAAAGTTGAAAGCAAGGAAAGTCCCTTTATAAAAAATTGATGTAGTAGAAGATGCTTGTTTGGTAGTCTCCTAATCTGATCCCCATCTCAGCTCTAGGGGTCCTTTAAGGATCAGGTAAATTCAAGTCAGTTATTATCTACTCCTTGCTACTCAAAGTGTGTGGTCCACAGACCAACAAGCACCACCTGGGAACTGGTAGAAATGCAAACTCTGCCCCTCCCCAGACCTACTGAGTCAGAATCCACACTGTAACAAGGTCCCCGGTGATTCATATGCACAATACAATTTGAGAAGCACGGATCTGAGATCATGATTAAGTTACCCTCTCAAATCTCAGATTTCTCATCTATATAATGAGAATAACAATAACAAGACTTAACCCATGTATAGGGTAGAAGCATATGAAATTGTTGATATTTAACCATTTTGACCTAAAGAAATGACAATTCCTTATGGTTCAATCTAATACCCTGTTCTTAGGATTAAATAAACTTATACATAGAAAGTGCTTACCACAATACTGGACACAAGATCAGTAAATATGTCCCCAGCCTAAGTTCTAGCAGAATTTTTTCAATTCAGGACATCGGAAGTAAACTCCAACAATTCTTGGACAGAAGGAGATAAGGTGAGGGGTGGCTGGGTGGCTCAGTCAGTTAAGTGTCCTACTCTTGATCTTAGCTCAGGTCTTGATCTCAGGATCATGAGTTTAAGTCCCACATTGGGCTCCCCGCTGTGTGTGGAACCTACTTTTTAAAAAATGTAAGAAGAAGGAGATGAGGTGATGAGTTAATTGACATACAGAGAAAGCAAATGATTACTTTAATAATTATTAAATTATTATGATATAACATAGTATATAATTATATTATTATATAATTGTAAATTATATTAATATATAATACATAAATATAATATATTATATTAGTTAATTATATTAATTATTATTTCTCAAGCACCTGCTCTGTACCAGCCACTCGGCCACCTGCTTAGTACACTGAGGAGAGCCCAACAGCAAGATCCTGGGAAAGATACCAGCCACATATTCAGCTCTGTTACATGCAATAGTGGAAAGTCACCTACATACATTCTCTCATTTCGTTCTCACAGAACCATGAGGTGGGAATTAGCTCCAGGTATAAATGAGAACTAAGGTTGAGAGTTTAACTAGTGTCCAAGGCCAACAGCTAGTATGTGATAAAACTGCCATCCCTTTCCTGTCTGGCCTCCCCACCCGCCTCCTGGTGCTGGGATCGCCTCCTAAATAAACTGTCTACATTTTTCTGGTGTTGGAGTTGGCCTCTGGGAAAACGCCAGTCAAGACAAACTGCACACAGCTCACATCCTTGCCCTTGGGGGCACACTCACACGGCAAACACTTGCTATGCTTTCAAATCATTATTCTCTGATTACTTATTCACCAGTCGTTAAGTGGGGCTTGCAATTTTCTATGGATCAATATTATGAACAAATATGGATTTCCTACGAATAAATACTATTTACAGAAACAACTTAATGACAAGGTCTGAAGCAGAATCAATATTCAGGAAAATTTGTCAAAAATGTCCCCCTTTCAGAATTTCTGATTCTCTCTTCAGTTTTCTTTGCTGACTTCCTGAAGTCGACTTCTTAAGGAGGCACTTTAAAGGATTTTTAAATTTAGATGATAAAATAAGTCATTAGTTCCTAGGACATAGCACTAAGCATTCAAAGGTTTTCAGAACTTCATCAGATTATGACTAATGGTGAGTTTCACAAAAACTCAACGGCGATTGGCAGGGGATAGCGAGGAGCATTTTTCATTCCCAATGATAGATGTCATCTCCCTTAGTAGAAGCAGATGCAACTTATATTTTGCTAATTTAGTCCCTTGTGTAGATCAGCATTCTGGTTGGTCGCTGCCTGGCCTGCTCCTTGAATCAGCTCCATTTGCCTGCATGGAGCTCTGCCTTCCCTTTGGTGTCCTTTGTTCTGGCATGAAGAGACCCTGGTTGGCGGGAGCTTTGGGGCTCCAGGGCCAGATGCCAAGGTGAGTCCTGCACGTCAGGGAGACATAGGACATGGCTTCAACATCTGCCTTTCTCTCCACGCCACCCCTACCCCTTCTCCAAACCCGGGGTGGGAGCTATACTGCTCTCAGAACAATCTGCCAAGACCCACAATGACGGCAAGAACCTCAGGACATGAACATGGGGATTCAGAGCAAGCATGCATGTGGGAGCGCTGGCCTGAGGTGGGGGCCTCGAGAACCTTCTGGGCAGCTTCCTGACTTTTTTTTCTTGACAACTGAGAGAAGTGGGTCAAACACTGACTTGAATTTGACCTGACAACTATGGCGTGTTCACTATGCCTTTAGCACCATATTGAAACCCCGCACGGGGGAATGATGCCAAAGATGCATAAGATGTGTCCTATGCATTTGAGGAATTAATAGGCTTCTTACCAGGGAAATGATTTATACACATTAAACAATTAACAGCCTGAATTTGAGTCAGGTGCAGTACAGATCTTTCGGCCAATTTTTTAGAGAGGAAGGGGCGGTGGGGAGAGGAGAGGAAATAACTTGTATCAAGCATCTACTGCCTGCTAACTAACTTACATTCGGCTCTTTATTTAATCTTCCAACCACCTTATGAGGTAGATATTATCATTACTACTATTCTCATTATTATTATTTCTAATTTACAAATGAGGAAGCCAGAGACTCAGAAGGAGCAATTTGCTCACATAGTTATGGAGGGGGCAGAACTGGGATTTGAGCCCGTGTCTGTTGAATTCTGAGTCTTCTGTTCTTTAGTATTACATCCAATCCAGAGTTACACTAAGCTCGTTTGGATTAATGTAGTGAGAGAAGACTTCAAGGATGATGAGGGACTTGAACTGGATGTGAGAGCTGAGTACGATCTGGATGGGCAGAGAGGAAGAGAGAAGTCCTTCTTTTTTTTTTTTTAAGATTTTATTTATTTACTTGACAGAGAGACAGTGAGAGAGGGAACACAAGCAGGGGGGAGTGGGAGAGGGAGAAGCAGGCTTCCCGTGGAGAAGGGAGTCTGATGCGGGGCTCAATCCCAGGACCCTGAGATCATGACTTGAGCTGAAGGCAGACGCTTAATGACTGAGCCACCCAGGCATCCCTAAGAGAAGTCCTTCTGAATGTGGGAAACAATATGAAAGGCAATGTGTCACAGGATGCCAGCACCTAGAAGAGGCGCTGGTACATGGTGGACTGTAGGATGGATGGATGGACAAATAAGTGCGTACGTGGATGGATGGATGGATGGATGGATGGATGGATGGATGGATGGATCAGCGGATAGGTAGGTGGGTAGGTGGATGAGTGGATGAACAGGTAGGTGGGCAGGTGGATGGATAAAGGAAAGGACAGTGGGAGGGATGGGCAGACAGGTAGGTGAAGGAATGGAGGGATAGATGCCACTGCATATAGGGCATGGTAGCCACTTACAAACCATGAATATGGAAATTAGAGTGATTGTTACTAAGCATATCAATATCTCAACTTGAAAACCAATGTTGTCCCTCAAATGTGTCACTTCAAAGAGTCTGTGGACATATTTCCCAGAGGGTTTCACCTGCCTTTAGAGTTAAGATGGTACAGTAGCTAAGATTAAAGACTTTGGTTTGAATTTGCATTTCACCATTTCCTAGCTGACTTGGGGCAATTTTCTTAACCTTTCTGGGCCTTGGTTTCTTCATCTGTATAATGAGGATAATACCTTATAGCATTCTCCAGAGGGATAAACGAACCAATGCATATATAGCTCTTAACACAGTGCCTGGCATTTAATAAATGAGAAGTAAAGTTTAAAAATAAATAAATACCACAAAGCTTATTAATATGGGAACTTTTCATGGCCAGGAGCCTACCTAATAAGCAAAACCTATCATTCATTAAAACCATTTTCAGGGAGACAGAAGTAGTCTAGATTAAAGTATGCTAACAAACACATGACAGGCCAGAAAACAAAATTTCAACCCACTCAGTTTCTAAAATCCAAAACACAGTTCAGCACACTCACACTCAGAGACTTCAAAGCTACAGCCATTTTGAAACCTGAAGGCACCACTGTTTACTTTCATGGCAAATCCGTGGCTTATGAGTGGGAAAGAATCACATCTCTCCACATGGCCCAGCAGCCGTGGCAGCTAGGGGGAGGTCACAGTGTGGAGCCACAACCGAATTACCCAAAGCACAGGACATGGCCATGGACAGATACACGTTTGTACAGCTTGAAGCTTGTTACACCTGGGGTGGGGGGGAACTTCTTCAAGAAAAACAAGAAGGAACTGTATTACTATTGCACATTTTACAAAAGCACATGACCCTGTGAGCACATGGTGAGGGTCCTTCTCAGGGCCTTGTGGGGAGACAGTGTAAGTGAGGGAGTCTGAAGCTTAAGCTCCATTAGCCTTGTGGTGCCTCTGCCTCTGGCTATAGGAGGTGTTTGCCCTCTAAGCAGGACCGTGTTTGCCCTCAGCAAATATTACCTAGTTTGCATATAGACCTCCAGAACCTCAGAACTGAAATACACCTCAGAAAGTAGCTATCTAGCCCATTCATTTTACACACAGGGCAACAAACTTAAAGTGTTTTGGTCAAGGTCACACAGACTGGAATAATTAGAATCTAACAGTTAAATGAGTTCCATGAGAGCGACTGTATCTTGGAAAATTAAGAATGCCAATCTGTTATCCTTTTATAAATGGATATTTTCCACAATGAGTACCTATTTTTTTACAAAAGGGAGAAGCATAAAAATACATAATCTACAAGGTATCTGGGCAGTGGAGAATAGCTTTTAATAATATTTTTCAAGACTGTGGTGGGGAATGCCTCCTAAATTGTCTACCACAATTGAACCATTCATGTGCTCAAGAACTATGAAGCACTACCTTAGTTTGGGAGCCCCTGAAAGAGAGCCCAAGACAAGGATTTTGATGCAGGAAGTATATTTGGGAGGTAAGAAAGAGAGCAGGAGGCAGTGGGGGAAGTGAGGAAGAAGACAAAAAAGGAGGAACCACTAATAGAGGGTGTAAGCTAGTTTCTGCTGTGGGCAGCCGTGGTCCAGTTCTGCTGGGAACTCCCTGAGGAATTGTGAAAAATACCACCTCAGGACAGTCCCACTGGAGGATGCAGGCCTTTTTTTTTTTTTTTTTTTTTTTTTTTAAGTAATCTCTTAAGCCTCAACATGGGGCTTGAATTTACAACCCCAAGATCAAGAGTTGCATGCTCTACAGACTGAGTCAGTCAGGCGCCCCAGAAGATCAAAGGCCTTTTATCCATCAATTTCCATCCCTTGTATTGAAGTTTGCCCCAGAAGCATGACCTTCCTTACTCTTCTGGGCTCTGCCTGTGCCTTGTTCCTTTTCCTCTCGTCTCTTCCCCTTTCTTGTCCCTTCCTTTTCTTCCCTTCCCTTCCTTTTTCTGTTCTTTGCAAAAGCCCTAAGAAAAGCTCAGTAATCAGCTTTGCCGACCACAGAACTGCCTGCCATAGCTACAGCTGAAATCAGAAGCAAGCTAAGGAGATGTGACATGGGGCACTGGAAGTATTTCTACACACATCAACTATGTGCCAGGAGCCCACGTCTGTCTAACCCAATATTTGTGTTTAACCGGGCCGATCTATCCACATGCTCCAAAGAGGCATGAACATAACCATGCCTCTCAAAGCCATGAGTCAGTCATTTAATAAATGTTTGTCCCATGCCCACCATGGCCCCAGTATTGTTTTAAGAACTGGTTATAGAGTAGTGAACAAGACAGATCTTGTTTCTTTCTCATGAAGTTTATACCCTGATGAGGGGAAGGCAATAAAGAAAGAAATGAATAAACAAAAAGACAGTAAAGTTCTTTGCTAGTAACAAATGCTATCCATGCTGACAATTGCAATATGCTAATGGGATAGTGACTAGCTACTTCAGAACGATTGACTGAGGAAAGCCTCTCCGAGGTGGCAGCATTTGCCTCAAGGGAATACTGGCGAGAGGGGGGCACGGGGGACCCCCCTGCGCTGTGCTGGGGATGGAGGGGATTCTGGAAAGAGGAAACAGCTAGTGCAAAGAGTCGGTCCAAAAGAAAGTTAGCTGTGCGAGGACTTGAGAGAGGCCAGGGTGGAGGGTTGAAGGGCAGACAGGGGAGACCATGTGGGCTTTCTTGGCTAGGGCTAGAAGGTTGGGATTTATTCTAAGTATGTCGTGAAGCCTTTAGAGGGTTGTAAACAGGGGAGTGATGTGTGGTGACTCTGTTTTTAAGAGTTCACTTTGGCTGCTGTGTGGAGAACCAGGCTGAGGCAGAAGAAGCAGTAGCACCACTAAAGGTAAGCTGTTGCTGTAATCTGGTTAGGGGGCGGTAGGCGGCGGCGGGGGGGCAGGGGCTGGGGGGGTCTTGGGGGGTGGGGGGCTCGGGCTGTGCTGGTACTTGTGGAGAAGAGAAAAATGGAGAGTTCAGGATGTGTTTCTTTTTTTTTTATTTTTTAAAGATTTTATTTATTTATTTGAGAGAGAGAATGAGAGAGAGCATGAGAGGGGGGAGGGTCAGAGGGAGAAGCCGACTCCCTGCTGAGCAGGGAGCCCGATGCGGGACTCGATCCAGGGACTCCAGGATCATGACCTGAGCCGAAGGCAGTTGCTTAACCAACTGAGCCACCCAGGCACCCGAGGATGTGTTTCTGAGACCAAGTTGATAGCACTCTTAGATGCATTGGATAGAAAGACTGAAGGATAATGATTTTTGGCTTGGACATATGGATGGCCGGGGATTATTTATTGAGATGGGAAAAACCAAGTGTACCAGTTTGGGTTCTCCAGAGAAAGAGAACCAATAGGAGGTACATACAGATGGGGGGGGGGGGAGATAAATGCCAGATAGATAGGCAGATAGACAGAAATAGATATAGATACAGATGTATAAATATATATATAGAGAGATAAAGCAATTTACTATACGGAATTGGCTCACATGATTATGGAGGCTGAGAGATCCAGTATCTACTGTTGGCAAGCTGGGGACCCAGGAAAGCTGATGGTGGAGTTCTAGTCTGAGCCGAAGTCCAAAGGCAAGAAAAGACTGATGTCCCTGTTGGAAGATAGTCAAGCAGAAAGAAAGAATT
Organism: Mirounga leonina; assembly: GCF_011800145.1. Taxonomy (NCBI): domain Eukaryota; kingdom Metazoa; phylum Chordata; class Mammalia; order Carnivora; family Phocidae; genus Mirounga; species Mirounga leonina. The sequence continues at coordinate 42,863,701 of NW_023270447.1, forward strand.
CTTTTTTTTTTTTCCCCAGGATAAATATTTGTATATACTGAGGGAAAATAAGCCACTTTTTTGAAGATGAATCCACTGAGAAAATAACACTAAACTTTAAAAAGGGGATTTCAAATAAATAAATAAATAAATAAATAAAAAGGGGATTTCTATAACCAATGAACTATTTCAAATCTTTTTGTTTTGTTTTTTTGTTGCTTAATGTATGGAGAGCTAGCACTGTTTCTTGCATCAGGTCAATGTCTTAGATGATCTGTTCCAGGAAGATCACTTAGTCCAATCTGATAAAGCCAATATAGTTCTTATCCTGACGGAAACACTGGTGGGACACAGTGAGGCTGTGTTTCTGGATGCGACCATGACAGTTTGGGCAGGAACAGCAAGAATAAGAGCTGAAGCTACCTTCTCACCGATAAGTCTGGTACACCTGTGGGTGACAGCGTCTTGCTTTCAGGGGTGCAACAAGTCCAAAGAAAAAGCATTCTTTCTTACCCAGACTTTTATTCTATTCAGGCCTTCAGCAGACTGGATGAGGGCCACCCACACTGGACAGGGTCATCGGCTTTATTCAGTCCACTGATTAAAACGTTTGTGTCCTCCAGAAACACGCTTATAGAAACACCCAGACATAGTGTCTGATCAAATATCTGGGCGCCCAGTGGCCTACTTAAGCTGACACATAAAACTAAGCATCATACCAGGGGAGAAATAATACTGTCACAATAGTACAAGGAAACATTTCAGATTTCAGTTTGAACCACATTAATTTGAAATGCCTAAAAAACACTCAAGTAAACGACAAATGGACAGTGGGATATGGAAGCTTGAAGTTCCGGGGAGAGGTTTGGGCAGGAGATATTAATTTGGAATTTATTGGTTTATGGACAGTTTGAAGCCAAGGAACTGGATGATGCCACCGCGTTAGAGAAGAGCAAGGGTCTGAGACAGAGCCCTGGCCCTCCCACACGCTCCGTGTCTGTTAGTCCCCTGGGGCTGCTGTGGCAAAGCAGGACATGGCAATGTCTCCACGGGGCAGATCCACCTCAAGTAAAGATCCTGAGATGGAGAGATTATTCTGGATTATACAAGAGAGCCCTAAATGCGATTCAAGTGTCTTTATAAGACAGAAAAAGGAAGATATTTGGCACAGAGGAGACAGTAGTGTGGCCACAGAGACAGAGTTGGAGTGATGTGGTCACAAGCCACAGAAAGCTAGCAGCCCCCGAAAGGCGGGAGAGGCCAGGAGGATTTCTTCCCTGGAGTCGCTAGAGGGAGCGCAGCCCCAGTGACCCCTTGATTTCAGGCTTTTGCCCTCCCGGACCGCGAGAGAATACATTTCTGTTGGCTCCGTCGTTAAGCATCTGCCTTCGGCTTGGGTCATGATCCCAGGGTCCTGGGATCGAGCCCCACATCGGGCTCCCTGCTCAGCGGGGAGCCTGCTTCTCCCTCTCTCTCTCTCTGCTTCTCCCCCTTCTTGTGCTCTCTTTCTCTCTCTCTCTCTCAAATAAATAAATAAAATCTTAAAAAAAAAAAAAGCACAGGCTCGTGGCCCTTTGTTACTGCGGCCCCAGAAATAACACACGGCATGACTCATCGCCCAGTGCTGGGCCAGTGGCATACCACCGTCTGCCGGCTCCCTGTCGTTCTCTGTGTCTCGTCTCCATCGCATAGCCCCTGCCTGCTCACAATTCCTGTTCGCTCATGACACTGGCTTACACTTAGCCCGTCCGCGTCCTCTCCCGCTCCTGTCTGTGTTAGAACCTTCTAGCTTAGGCAGCCATGGCTTTTTTCACTGCTTCTTACGGCTCACATTTGGCCAGACAGGGTACAGGCTGACTGCCCTCAGGTCAAGTGCTGCTGGCCCGACAGAGATGGAGGGTCACGGGAGCACATGGGACTGTCTCCCCCGTGGGGGCTGTGGACTGTGAGTGTGGCAGATGGCAGGGTTGCCAGATCTGGCTCAGCTCAAACATCTGGAAATTTTTAACCAAAATGATAGGAACTCAGTTCCGGGGCAGCGTGTGTGTAACGAAGGAGAAAATGATTGCCCGAAGAACTAACTCTCCTTAATGAGGAATTACCAAAAACTTTGAGGTGGGCCCTAGTTAAATATGGCATTCTTCCTTCATGTCATGTTTATGTTCAATTGTGGGGCTAGAGCTGTTTGGACAAGGGAGAAACTGATCTTTCTCTTTAATTTAGTTTTCCAAATGAACAACACTTGTGTGGACATCATTGAAAAAATGAGGTGGCTGCACGAGGCCAAGCTACACAGGGAGCTTCCGGGTCCGCTGACCTTAGCTTGGCTATCCTCTAATGTGCAGCAGGGCTTCTGAGATGCTAGTGCTTTCAGATCGCCCGGGGTGCCAGGGGGTCTGGGGCACGGCCCGAGAGTCTGCATTTCTCATGAGCTCCCAGGGCTGCTTCTGTACTGGTCTGAGCACTGTAAGGAGCAGGACCCTGGGGCAGATTGGTTTCTCGGGACTCAGTCCCAGGGATGCTTCCAGGAGTGCCCTGAAACACAGAACTAGATCAAATAATTCAGGGAACCAGTGGGTAAAGCAAAGCTCATCAGGTCTCCTACCTTCAGGACGTCTGGCCGGCCCACATGACTTGCGCTGCTAGGGGGGATCAATTATACGCAGTGGTTCCCAAATTTATTTGACCACGGGACTTTTGTCCCCATATATCTCAACAGCCAGGATGCTATAAAGTGTACCTCTGGATATGCTTCTCTGGGAACACATTCCTTACCTCTTGCTTTCGGCCCAAGACTCCAGGGGGAATCTTCAACATGAGGAAGGAGCAGGACTCTTCTTTCAGGCAAAGACTTAAGTCAGCGAGATGAACGGCTCCGAACACTGGAGAATGTGTCAAGTGCAGTGGCTGGAGTAACACAAACCTGGGTTTCCATCCTTGCTCCACATTGACTAACCGCGTGACCTTGAGCCAGTCATCCTCTCCGAACCTTGGCTTCCTGATCTGTAAAATAGGGGTTCTGGTATATTCCTATTTTGGGAGGTTATGATGAGAAATAAACGAGTTGAATGTGTGTTGAGGCCTCACTTGCCTGGTACATAGTAGATGCCCAGTGGAAGCTCTTATTGTTACAATGAAGCAAAAATGTCACCATATTTCACATGCACCCCATCTTTTACTCCAGGTTTGTTTTTTTTTTTTTTGCAAGAGAAGGGGAAGGAGACGGCGAGAAAGAGAAAGCACAAACATTCTGACTTGGAAGGGAACTTGTGCTTTGAAGCTGACAAGTATAATTTGTCTTGAGACTGCCAAGCTCTTGGGTTGAGCCTTCATATTGGAAAAAAGAGACAAGTTTGATTAATCTGGGGCCTTCATTACTTACTCCATCTGGCCTGGCTTGGCACGGCCCCTTCCCTCTATGAACCGATTACTCCTTCAAAAGCCTCAGCAGAGTGGTCTCTAATGGGCTCTGACACGGCAGGAATGGGGCTCACATAGCACAGAGATAAGGGCCCCAGCACCGGGGCCAAAACACTTCCAGCACTACAGCCCAGATGCTCCACCACAAAAGAAAGAACTGAACTGACAGGGAGCCAAGGCCTCTGGGCCGGGGTAGATCTCAGGATTCCCAGGACACCTGGTTCCCCGTACTGGGAGCTGTACCAGCAGCCAGCCTCCCCGGGATGGGACTAGTGATGTGGATTATCGGACTGGGGTGTGTTCCAATGACTAGGAGCACTTTTTAATCTGGCTTTATAATCACGGAGGAAAGTGCTTGGGGGAAGTGAAGAAGGTTGTTGTTTTTAGGCATTTGCCAGTAAAAATCTGCTGAGGAGGCATTCTCACTTTCCCACCCAGTGCACATGGCCCCACAGTGATGGCAGTGGGAGGGGGAGATGGAGAGGGAAGCGAACTGTGGTTTCCTGAGCACCTACTATGCGCCAGGCGGGGCACCAGGAGGTCTGCACATGGCTGGCTCTATCACTCAGCACAAGCCTGAGAAGTAGACATTACTATTCTTTATTGAGAGAAGGTAAAGGCGTTTATTCTGGGCTACTCAGTAAGGGATCTAGCCAGAATTTGAACAGAGGACTGTCCAGGGGCGGGGGTAGGGGGCGGGGAACAACCAGTCCCTGAAACAAAGCTCGGCTTCAGAGCTGCTTTGAACAGACGGCTATTTCAAAGGGCCATGGACTTTGGCTTCCCGGACATGAGGGGTCAATGTCCAGCAAGGTAGCTCCCCGGCCTCAGAGAGGTGAGTCTGGGAGGCTCGATGAGTCAGAGACTGTACAACACTGCCATCTCCTGGGAGCAAGGCCCACACTGGCCTGGCCCGGTAGAAATCCAGCTCAAAATACCTAAGGGATGCCTGGGTGGCTCAGTCGGTCAAGCATCTGACTCTTGATTTCTGCTCAGATCATGATCTCAGGGTCGTGAGATTGAGCTCCAGGCTCAGCAGGAAGTCTGCTGGAGATTCTCTCCCTCTGCCCCTCCCCCCCACTCATTCTCTCTCTCTCTCTCTCTCTCTAATAATAAATAAATAAATCTTAAAAAAAATAGATAATTTCATGAGTCATAGGAATAAATGTATAGGGACAAAATTAAAAAATGATTTGTGCTGGACATGGAGATTAAGACATACTGAGTTGTCAGGCCATAAGAAATTTGGTATATTAATACTGTGCAATATGATATTCTAAGTAACTGAAACTGTACAGGACTTAGGCAGTAAGAGACAAAAGTAATAAGCCAAGGTGTAGCCAGTACTAGGTAGTTTGGTGGCAGCTAGATCAGAACTAAATGATGTTAGATATTTATCACAGAGAATCTTTTCCAAAGAACTAGAAGATTCACAAACCACGAAATTCACAAGGGGCGAGGTAATGACCTTGCTCTCTAGGAAATGACTGCTGTGTATTGGCCACACATGTGTGGGCATGTGTAGGAGCATCCTCTGGGTGCTGTGCAAAGTGTTTGGGCAAGAGGGAACTGGCCTACTGCTTGATGAGCAAACTGCCTGGAAAATATTAATGCTTTCACAGAGTATATCCAGTGATCATGGAGGATATGTTTCTCCTATATAAATTCAGGGCCAAAATCTGAAGTAATGTCACTGGTTCTACAGGATGATTAAGTTAAGTAGAATGAAACCCAACTATCGGGCGCCTGGGTGGCTCAGTTGGTTAAGTGACTGCCTTCGG